>NC_089526.1:12486608-12795450 GCF_963924715.1 Thunnus thynnus | reverse complement strand
GTAATACAAACAAAATTAAAACACATACACAAATGACAGTTTCAGCAACATTGGATGTAAATAATGACAAGTCAAAAAAAGAAAAATATAATGAAATAATTAAAATATATATAAATAATAAAAATAAAGTTAGACAAACTACAAATAATATGAAACACAAACAAGATGTAATGCATGAAATTAATCCATAAAATAGTAGCATGACACATGATAAAAACACTTACCCCCACCCTGTTAAAGATTACAGTTCAGTTCAGTTCAAATATTTATTGTCCCTCGAGAAGAAATTTCATTTGCAGTAGAGGGTAAAAAAAAAAACAAACAGAAAAAACACAAACACAACATACAAGAGGACAAAGGACATTAGTCATGACGGTTACAGCAGACAAAAAGGGAGACAAAAAGCATCAAACGTTTGTTAAAAGTATCAAACCATTGGAATGGTGGTCATAATAAAGTGCTGCTTAGCATAGCAGTCCAGGTTTAGTGCAAATTAAGCACATTTCTTGGACTTGGAACTGTTATTTCCTGCCAGGACTTTCTGTTGTGTTTGGACTCCGTGTTTTTGTTCTTTTGGGTTCCTGTGTTGACCCTGTGTTTCTGTTAATTCCAGTTCTTCTTTATGGTAACTGTGCCTGTAAGTCCCCCCCCCCCCCCCCCCCCCTCCCCCAAATCCAAGTTCATGGACTCCAAAGCAATGACCAAAAGAGAAACATGGCGGAATACATAAGTGATGTGTCAGCTGTAGAGTCACTTCTGTTCCCCTCACATTCTATCACGAGTAGAAAAAGTCCGTCCAGACTGTCAGACTCTCTGCGGTCTGCCCACTTCTCACTCGACATGCAGCTTCTCTGTTCACAAAACCAACCTCCTTTCAGCTGAAGCTCCTGGGGAGCTGAGAGGACACCAGGCTGAATGACAGCAGAAATTTACTTTACTGCCTGCTCAGATTACGCTTCACTAAATGCGACAGAAACGGACTCAGAACGTAAAAAAACGGGGGGCTTCTGTGAGACTGTCTGGGATTCAGAGTGGTTTGATACATTTAAAATAATAGAAGCGTATCTGTTCCGTGCTAAAACACTTTCTAAGTGAATTGGCCACAGCCTCTCTCTCTCTCTCCAGTTCACCAGCCCTCCCTAACCATTCAACAGGTGCTGGAGACGGGAGACTGTCAAGTCTTCACACACGCTGGGCCTTTTCCAAACCCTCTCCCTACCTACTTCCACTCCGTTTGCGCGTTCATGTGGAGGGTCTGCCATATTAAGTGCCATCCCAAACCAACAGCGGAGAGTGGAAGTGGTTTATAAAACCCTCCAGCAGCGTGCCTGTATCGATGCTGACTTACTGGGCACGTGCAACGCCTATTGTGTTCGTCATGGAGGCGCTGTATACAAATGTTAACTTCTGTGTGACAACCTGTACAAACATTTAATAGTAAACTGCTCAAACTAACATAGACATTTAATATTGCCACGCAGATGTTTAAAACTTAAAGGATACATTGTATTTAGATCGAATATACCGTTTTCTAGTCTAGAAAACGGTAGACGTGTCTATTTGATTGTAACGTATTGTATATTTACAGGGACTGTTGCTAAAAACATGCAGCTCATAAACATAAGAATGTAAAAGGAGAGGATGTTTATAAAGAAGAGAAATGCAACCAAAGAGGCTCGGGAGTCATTTTGGTATTATAGTGTATGTATATGTTGTATTATATATGATTAAGTCAACCTATATGTTTGACATTAGTGTCATTTTTTATTTAAACAAAACTGGTTTGTACAGGAACTTCAGTAAGTTGTTTAATTTATTTCAAATGGAACATTAATACATTTTTTAATAGTTTGACGATCCCTTTGTGTATCCTTCATATCAGAGACAACAATGTTCACAACCTCTGGTTGTTATATCCCTGTTAGTGGCAGGAGCTAAATATACTTCTGACTACAAATGTATAAAGGAAAATGTAAATACATTTATTGTGTCAGGAGTGCACTCCGTGACAAGTGGGAGTGGGTAGGGGCTACTTTGGAAAAGGTCCACAGCTGCTCTCATGACTTCCCCTTGTCCTGTGCATGACCACGAACACCCCCTGCTGATTGGCTGGAATAGTGTTGTGTGGCTTGCTCTGAGCCACTGTGTTGACATGCCCATTTAAAGAACCAGGGCTGTGTATTAACACCAGATTTTTTTCAGTGCACACACAGAACGGACAGCTAGCAGACTGTGAGGAGATATTCACTGAATTTGACAAAAAAAAATGTATTAAATTAGAATTGCTGACTATACCTTGAAGTCTGGACTGAGTGGAGGATGGACAGAACGACCCCCTGAGATATTATTGCTCATTGTAGTTAACCTTTGTCCTGACGTTTAAGTTTGTGTACATGTGAGCATACAGAGCTGAAGTAATACTTTTGCCTTCACATGATTCAGAATGAGTTTGCATGTCTTAGTTATTTTGCAGCTCATTTAGCTCTGTACAGTAGCACCGTGTGTTTTGTTTGCATTTGGCCTGCTGGCATTTGGGGCCTTCTTGAGCCTAATTGTGTTTTCTGGGTTTTGGTTTTCTGTTTGCTCTGTTTTCCTCCTTCCTGCACTCCTCCCCAGCCCGTTTTTCCCTCCACACCTGCCCTGCATCATCCTCATGAACCCTACCTTTATCTCAGTTTACTTCCTCAGTCTGCTGTCACCTTCACACCTGCCCTATATCAGTCTCGTCAGCCCTGCCTTGCTCCCAGTGTCTTCCCTGCCAATCAGCTCCCAGCCTGCCTTTGTGTTGTGCCACCTGTTCCTTGTTGTCTGATTAGTTTAGTTTGTATATAAGGTCTGGTTTTGATTTCAGCTTTGTTGGACCATTGGTTTGTTTTGGTTGCCTGCCTGCACTTTTGTGTTTCTGATTCGATGACCAAATATATTCTTCAGTTCCTTATGCCTGCCTATAAACCTATTGCTATAATAGATTTTACACACTGTCTCAAATATTGCATGGACTACATTTTAAAAGATTAGATATATTTACTCATCTCTACTCAGTCCATTTTCTTTAGTAAGATGGTTTTATAACTGTTTTCAAAATTCTAATGGACTCTTAAATATCTGATATCATCTGGTAGGCCCAGACACATTGAAATGATTTTTAAAAAACCTTATCTATAATTTTGACTGAATTTTGACTGTGCCTAGTATTATACCTACCATGGTTTCTAGTAAACTCATATACCTGTCAATATTCTGCTATTATTTAAACATTTATACACATAAAATGCAATATTTTACCACTAGCTCAATTGGTTTTCATAATCCAAAATATGCTATATCATCACATCATGTGTAATCTATAATTGGGCATGTGACATTATGGAACTTTGTTATTTTTTATTTCAGACGGGCATTAGATTACTGAACATTTTAAACCAATTACCAGATACAGTATATTCAGATCAGGTGGCTCATCTAAGTAGCTTACAGAGGTGTGGCCTTAAAATAATGGTCACATTACAGGTGTTACAGTACAGGTAATGAAGAAATCTGAAAATTAGAAAATACTTTAAACACAACTTTGATTACAATAACACCTGCCAGGACACAGAGCAGGCAACAGCACTGTTATGCTCTGTTATGACTCATTCCCCACAGGTGTGATTTCACATACCCCTCAAACGACTGCAATTATGTACATATTTGCATTCCTCAAGTGCATTTTTCAAATATTTCTGAATTCCATCTCACAATGCTCGAGTTTTGAATCAGGGCTTGGTTGAAACAGCAAACCAAAACAAACAGATATACCATTTTTCATTATCTGTTTAAGTACTACTAAAATTTGATTTCCTGTGTTGACTGACAACATTTCCTGCAGAAAACAGCATTTAAACAGAAGAATTTGTAATTATTGCAGCTGATGAGTGGGATAATGTTATGTAAAGATGTAACTTAATTTACAGATATGGGTGAGATACAATAGGCTGAATGAGCTTTTTATGGAACAAAGGTAAGAATGAAAAGACCATACAGAAAACACAATGCAGGGCAAAGGTTCATATTTGCCCTCAGAGGAGCATTTGGGTTGACCAGAGGGGTATTTGAGTGACCCATGTTTTTAAAAAGAGGCATTGAAGTCTGCAATTATGGCACCAGACACATCTTATAAGGACTTTGGCTGTCAGAAGAACAAGGATGGTCACCCATTTCCCTCCCCATGTGCGTGTCAGATTACATTACAGACATATACACAGTGGTGGAAGAAGTATTCAGATCCTTTACTTATATAAAAGTAGCAATACCAAACTGTAAAAATACAGGCAAGCGTTTTACTTTTTACTGTTACTGCTAGTTTTAACTAGTGTTATGTAGTTTATAAGAAATATTTTATAAAATAAACACTTGGATTGTAAATTTGTGATCTAAAAATTAACTACAACTGTCAAATAAATGTAGTATCTCTGTGATGGAGCAAAAGAATAAAGTAGCATTACATGGGATTGCTCAAGTACCTTAAAACTATACTTAAGTACAGTGCTTTGTTTTTTAACAATTCGTAAAGCTCTATAGTTTGTAGTTTAACAACTCGACTAGAGCAGAAGTAAGATACAGATACAGAAAGTTGCACAATGTAGTTTACCAGAACACCCCACAGTCGACACAGAAGTAACCACAAGAGTATTCAGTTCCTCATGCATTTAACACATTTTTTAAAACAAAATCTATAGTAATAGTGGAAGGTGCATTGCCTCATGCTGTCCATCTCATTGCTCTCTATGGGGACTTTGTGATACATTGCAAAACCTCATCTCAAAACCACCATTTGAGTTCTTCTGAACTGAGTCTGAATGTGTTTTTTTGTGGTGAACAACCAGTGTTTCATACGTGTGTTGAACTGACTTCTCAATTTAACTAAACCTCTCGCAGCTTTTGAAGTGGAAAAATAAGTTGTAGCGTGGACAGAATAGTACTCTCAGTGAAGGTCTTCTATTCTACTGCACTGTCGTGTCTGATCATATCAGGCATCTGACTACATTTATATGTATTTCATTTTACTGCAAAGAGCATTCTTGTATATCCTTTTTTGGTATCTCTTTGGCCAGAGAATCTCTAATATGTATAAGGACTCGGATTCAATACTGTTCATGTTTTCCCCAAAGAGTGTCATAATAATAGATGAAATTATTTCATTTCCTGTTATGTTCTTTGTAAACTTATCTATATATCTATGATTGTATCCAGGATGTTCTGCATCAGTTCCTAGTTACATCCTCCCTGTCTTCTTTACAAGATCTCAGAGGGTAAGTCTTTTCCTCCTCTTGATCTCTAGTGACAACATAATTTATTTATTTCATTTAAAACATTTACAGTATATAAATTGAGTTCTGCTTTTCACTTGGTCAATGCTTTGCAAAGGTGCTGGATTTAAAGATTACAGAAATCAGAACAAAACAGAAATTAGTTTGAAGCACTGTCTTAAATGATTTTTGTGAGATTTGTAAAATTCATGATGTTTAAAGAATAGTCCTGAAAAGTCTTCAACAAGTTATTACAATAATCTGGGTGTGATGTGATTACATCAAAGCAAGCTGGACATAAAGAACAACATGGAGGAGACAACAATTCCTGACAACTACGCACTTTCACTTCCCCTCCATTTGTGGAGTATTGTTATGTAAATCCAGTTTCTCCTTCTTGAGGGTTTACATTCCCACAAATTTTGCTCCCTTTTGATATAATGAGTATTTAATACATTTGATAGAAAATAACTTGGTAGACGTGGGTGCACAATCCAGAAAATATTTTTCCACGTAGGGTCTACCAGTCACACATCGTCTGTCTGTGGGAGGTTTATAGCTGGCTGCAGCCATTTTTTAAAAATATATGTCACAATTTCCTTGAGACAGTCATCCATTCCTAATATGATGCTATGTTTGCATCTGTCTAAAATGTGTCAGGTTTCGGTTCCTTATATGCCAACTTCTTCTTTCTGATCCTCCCTCATCTGGACAAGTGTAACAGAGATAGACTGTGAAAAAGGATGTTTAGCCAATGTGTTTATGAGCAGAGTGTGCTCTTTTGACTCTTGGAGGGTTTCAGGTGTTCTGCTGCCTCTGTGATTGCTACAAATATGGATTTGGTCACACCAACCGTAGAAGACTACTGGGTGAGTGGCTACTTTTATAATCCTACAAGTGCATAACATGAGCAAGTAAAAGTCCACCGTAGAGATATTCTCAGATGATAGTTAATCAGTATCATTAAAAGTTCCTTATTGATCAAATTAAATACAGAAATTCATTTAATTTGACATTTTGGGAATCTTCATGTCAAAAACTAAATTAAAATCTTAGCAAATGAAAAATGATTGGTTTCAGCATTATAAAGTATTTAACATAACTCTTTTTCCTCTCTTTTGTCAACAGAACTTTGATTACGATGACAATTACACATCGTTCCCTGGAACGAGCAAGACTCACGCAGCCCCATGCTTACAGGAGGACATCTATGAATTTGCACGGAAGTATTCCCCTGTGGTATACAGCCTGGTGTTCATTCTGGCTTTGATGGGCAACGTGCTGGTGCTGTGTGTGATCCGGCGCTACCGAAATTCGCAGAGTGGTGGCGCCTGTGCATTCTCTCTGACCGACACTTTCCTCCTTCACCTGGCCATTTCTGACCTCCTGCTGGCCTTCACCCTGCCTCTGTTTGCAGTGCAATGGGCTCACCAATGGGTATTCGGCTTGGCTCTTTGCAAGATCTCTGGTGCCCTCTTCTCCCTGAACCGCTATAGTGGCATCCTTTTCCTAGCCTGCATCAGCTTTGACCGATACCTGGCCATTGTTCACGCTGTCAGCTCCGGCTGGAAGCGCAACACTTGCCATGCCCAGATTGCCTGCGCTGTCATCTGGGTGGGGTGCTTGGGCCTGAGTGGAGTGGACATTACCTTCAAACAGGTAGTCGAGGCCCCTATAGGCCAGCAGAAGCTGCTGCTGTGCCAGATATGGTTCACTGAGAACTCAACACAGTGGCAGGTGGGGCTACAGCTGGTCAGCATGGTTCTGGGATTTGGGTTCCCTCTGCTGATCATGCTCTACTGCTACATCCGTATCTTCAGGTCACTCTGCAACGCCACCCGCCGCCAAAAGCGGAAATCTCTCCGCCTCATCATCTCCCTGGTGTCTGTGTTTTTCATCTGCTGGGCACCGTACAACTGCTTCCAGTTGGCAGATAGTCTGCAGAGGCTGGGCGCGGTGACTGGAGGATGCCAGTTTGGCCGTGTAGTGGACATTGGGACGCTGGTCACTGAAAGTGTGGGGCTGTCACATTGCGCCTTGAACCCTCTGCTATATGGCTTTGTGGGGGTGAAGTTCAGGAGGGAGCTGGCTAGAATGTGTAAGGGGCTTCTGGGACAAAGAGGCTGGCTGGGGATGGAGGGCTGGAGGGAGAGGAGGCTCCGAAAAACTACAGGCTCGTTCAGCTCAGCAGAAAGCGAGAACACCTCGTACTCTGTCATGGTGTGAAGTTCGAATGCTGGTTACAGGAAGAAAGAGGGAGATTTTGTGAGATAGTATATGGTTGTATGTGTGAGAGGAGTGTTTGGCATGAGACAAAAGTTGAAATTCCATTTAATTAAAACTGTAAAAATGTTCTCAGAGGAAAAAAGTTTTCTGCCTGTGATGTATTTCATCCACTGGGGCTTTCTGTAGATATGGTGCAGCTTTCAACAAGTTTTGTTATTGTCTGGGGGGGGGGAGTTTCCAAGAAAACTATAGTGAAAATACAAAGTGACTCAAGTTGTACAAACTGATGTTGGGGGTGGGCCATAGTGTAAAACAAATGCCACTCCCTTAAGCTGATGCTGTCGTATAATGTTTTTATGGACGTGTTGATTTTTGTGTCCACAAAGGAATCTTGTGAAATAGCCAAATTTTTTCATACCTCTGAAAAAGCTTGTTCAGCAGTTTAAGATGTAGCCTGTAGCTTCAATGGTCATACAATAGTCTCATCAGATTCCACTCTCAGTTTCAGCTAAATCAGTGAAAATGGTGTAAAAAGTTGTTTCTTTATTTCCATAATCCATATACAGCTGTTTGTCCAGCTGTGTGCTTCAAATGTGTTCATGGTGCTGTAGAAAATAAATGTGACTCATTTATAATTTTGTATGTAACATAAAAACTCAAACCCTTTGTTAAGTACAATGATTTTTGTAATAAATATTTTGGATATAAAACAAAGTGTGATATCTATTATGCATCAACATCTCAGGTTCTTTCTCTGCATGTTCATTCTGACCAACTTCCATCTCATGGTTCATGCAATTGCCATCTTATAAATTTCCATTCATTACAGAAAGTTGGTCTGTAACAAGGTTTGGTTAATGTACAATCCTTAGAAACTGATTTTCCTTCAGGACTGTGATTTTAATAAATATGAGTCTGGAGCTGCTGCTCAAAGAATGAATTTGGTTCATGGTTCTGAGCTGCTGCAACATTATTAGAAGTGTAGATTCACATTCACTCACGTTATTTACTCACAAAGCAGGTCCAACTGTTATATTGTAATGTCAACATGGATTGTTTAATCGGTTGGTAGATTATTGTTAATGTTATAAAACTGGACAATAACCACGACCAGTGGTGGGAGTAGTATTCAGATCCATAACTGAAGTGAAAATATCAATGCCAACATGTAAAAACACTCTGTGACAAGTAAAAGTTCTGCATTCAAAATTGACTTAAGTACAAAATTTTTACTGTATCAGCTGAACATACTTACGGTATCAAATTAAAATCACTCAATATGCAGAATGCTTCCTGTAATGCTGTTTACTATATCTAGCTACCATGTTAGTGTTTTATCATTTCTGGTGCCTTAATATGTTGCTGCATTGACATGTTGCAGCTGGCTGAGGTGGAGTTAATTTTAACTGTTTAATATAATGTTGAGTTGTTTAATCTATAACAATACATCTTTTTTAATGAGCAAATCATAAGTTTTTATTTAGGCTATATTTGTGAATCTGCCAAATAACTAGTGTGTTCAGGTATAGCTACTATGTTTTAGTTTCTGTCCTAAAGTGTATCTTGATGACTGAGTAAAATCGTGATCACCATAATACCCTTAAAGATCCTCTCCAGACATGGAGACAGACATCTCTGCTTGGAACAATATTGTGTGTCTGATTTGATTTTTCCACAAAAAAAGAAAGAAGCATGATTACCATGTTAAAATCCTTAAAATAGTATCCACTCCTTCTCCCTCATTAAAAATTCCAGAGTATATGAATATGCAAATATATTTAATTTCAGAAGTTTAACTACTTGACAGAAGATGTCTCCTGCTTCACATGTCTCCTGCTGCAACATGTCAATGGACCAGTGTGTAAGATTTAGTGGCATCTAGCAGTGAGGTTGCAGATTGCAACCAACTGTAATTTTCCACTTTCAGCAGATGAATGTGAAAACAAACTTCATCCAGATAAAAAGGAAAAACCTGCAATTTTGTACAAAGCTTCAGGTTTTCTCTGTTCTCCAGTTTGGAAACAAGCACAAAAGCTCCATCTAGTGGAAAGCGTCTCTTTTTGCAAGCATGTGTCTGCTTTGAGTGCAGCTCTCCATGTGGGCACAGCACAGACTGTATATAAATATAGTCAAGGGGACACAGCAGTGGCCTTCAAAATAAAGCACTAGTTGTCCACAATAACAACTGAGCCTATAACAACTGTGCCTTCTTTATTATATCCTGCGCTTCTTACTACAAACCAAAGAGCTTTGGTGATTTTCAGCCTCTTTCTCACAGATTTCTCTTTGCAGGAAGGTTATATTAGTTAACTAAAATTAAACTAAAAGCTAAAACTAGGTGTGAAAAAACATTTTAGTTAAAGGCGCAATATGTGACATTTAGCCCCACCAGATGTTGCACCATAGCACCAGCATCTCAGACCAAAATAAATGTGCACATCGTTTACTCAATAAAGTTGGGGAAAAAAAAGAGAAAGCAGCCTCTGAACCGACAGCTCACCAAACTCAGATCAAACTGTCAAACTAGGCAGTGCTGATCAAATATGGATCAAGATTCTGTTATTACATTGCCCATTTCTTGACGCAAATGTTTTCAAAAACATATTTTAGTGAATTGTTTAGCTGTAATATGAACAACTTTGTGACCCGGCCACCATGTTGAAAACAGCCACGGGGAGGACAGCGAGCACGTGCACAGGTGGCCGGAGCGGCTATCAAATCAAATAACAGAAAGGTTCGGAATACAATCGGGCCCCCAGGAACAGCGCCGGGCTTTGAAGCCAATTTGACATAGTGGCCAAACGGTGGAATTACACCTTCTGAGTCCACAAAAAGCATTTTTCCTTTTAGAAAAAAGAGGAAACTAACTGAAATGATACTGTGAACTTACGAAACTGATTAAAATGAAATAAAAATATACAAAAAAATATTTTTAGTTTTAGCATTTGTCAATTTGGTCAAATTTGTCAATACAACAAGCATGAGGAGGCATTGGTGCCTGTTTATTGAGACTGATGTCTACATGTCTGGGAGTCAATTGCCTTCACAGCATTGTGTTTGTATTGTTAATACCCATACCTGCCAACACTCCCAATTTTCGGGGGATATGCATTGACAACATTATTTATTTATTTCATTTAAAACATTTACAGTAATAAATTGAGTTCTGCTTTTCACTTGGTCAGTGCTTTGCAAAGGTGCTGGATTTAAAAATCACGGAAATTAGAACTGAACAAAAATTAGTTTGAAGCACTGTCTTAAATGTTTTTTGTGAGATTTGTAAAATTCATGATGTTTAAAGAATACTCCTAAAAAGTCTTCAACAACGTATTACAATAATCTGGGTGTGATGTGATTACGTCAAAGCAAGCTGAACATAAAGAACATGAGGGAGACGACGATTCCTGACAACTAATCACTTTCACTTCTCCTCCATTTGTGGAGTATCGTTATATAATTCGAGCTTCTGCTTCATGAGGGTTTACTTTCCCACATATTGTGTTCCCTTTTGATATAATGAGCATTTAATACATTGGATAGAATATAACTGCAGTAGAAGTGGGTGCACAATCCAGAAAATATTCTTCCACACAGAGCATACCAGTCACACACTGTCTGTCTGTGGGAGGTTTCTAGCTGACTGCAGCCATTTTTAAAAAGAAAAATGTCACAATGTCCTTGAGACAGTCATCCATTCCTACTAAAATGTTACGTTTGCATCTGTGTAAAGTTGGCTTCAAAGTCTTCCTATTTTAACCCTTTCTCTCGCTGTGCTTCTTATTGGTAATTACTCCCGTTAATCTCCCAATTTCATAGTTTTTTTCCTTTTTCACAACCTGTTATCACAACCTTACTGTGTGTGAGCGCAGCTGCTCTCTTTTTAATCCTGTCCTCTGCTGCCGATGTGATTCACTGCCGGCAGTTAGTAGAGAGAGGAGGTACTGGTTTGTCTGAATCAGTAGAGTTTACAAGAATTTGCCAAAGGCTAAGATAGGCCTACAGCTTTCGTTGTGATGCGCTGTGGTTGTGCAACTAATAAAAACGAAACTAAAACTAAAGGGTAAAAACTAAACCGAAACAAGCAAACCCACTCCCGAAACTAACTGAAATGAAAATAGAAATTAAAAACAAAATAAAAATAAAATAAAAAACACATTAACATTTTGTTGAAGTTAATTATAATAACTGGCAACAACAGGGTTTTATTTTGAAAAGAAATTCCGTGGTGAGACTTGGCACATCCGGCAGAGATGGCAATGTGCGAGCTGGTTGACAATGTACCAAAACAATAGTGGAGAAGTAAAGTGAAATGCCTTGTATACATGTAGCTGAGGTGCAGTGTCTTTGCTGTGTGTCCGGTTCCGGTCTAAGATCCTTTTTTTTTTTTTTTTTTTAGTTTCCTTCTGCTGCCGGGCGGTTTTGTCATTGTGGAATAATTTTCGGTACATTTCCACATGCAAATTCCCTTTAAACATAAGTTTGGCGATCCACATATTTCGCACGCTGAGGGAGCTTTCATGCATTTTTCGGCTGTGCAGCTGTAGGATATCGTCCGTCTCCCCTCCAAAAACATAAACTGCGGCGTCATAAACTGCGGTGGGGTGGTTGTTGGCAGCGGTGTGAAAGAATACGTGCAGTCTGCTGTGTTTGTCCGTTTTTAGTATCATCAGTCGACAGCGCTCAGAGAGGTTGAGGTCCTCACATTCTGCAGCTGAAGCCCTATATGGTAAGCAGGATACATTTACTAACCTCAAGGTTATGGTTACTCATTAACATACATGTGGGAAGGCAAAATACTAGGAACACTTTTCAATATAATGCACTCCAGTACACCAACATGACCACCAAGCACTACGACCTCAACAATAAACATAAGTAGCTTCGCAAAAGTTGAATTTATGGCAGAGCTGTTGTATTGCATTAGATTGCATATGTGTTCCTAATAAAGTGGCCAGTGAGTTTATTTACAAACCTCTCAAGGTTATGGTTGTCTGATACTGATAATTACCATAGGTTTGGTGCATATTTCTAGTTCTATAGCCATTATTTCAATAAGGCTGCTATTAAAAGCCTTTTGCCATATGTTTCTTTATTCATCTCGGTTTTGAAACTGCTCCTCACTGTATAGTTTATATAGTTATGCGTCCACTCATTAGAAAAGTGCCTTCTTACCAGCACTTCCGCTACCGTGTTGTATTTGCATCTACTTCACCAAGATAAGAAAAGCAAAACAGGTCATGCAGCCACGGTGCATGAAATAATTTCATAGATGTGTGTGTATGTGTGTGTGTTTGCTTGTGTGTGCTGCATGACCAGAGGAAACTGTGTTTTCCGTTTAAAGCTATCTCACTATTGCCTCATCTGGTGACATCGCACCATGTGAGCTATGTGTGAGTCTGGGCATAAAAGTCACAGCTGGGCTTCCCAAAGGGAGATTTTCAAGAATTGACTTCTCACTCACACAGCTGATGATACACAGAGAGAGCATATTAGCTAGTATTTAAGACGTCTAGCCTCTGAGGCACAGCAGCATTTTTTTTTTTAGCTCTGCCTGTGTTTAACCTTTTTGTCTCCACAGGAGATAAACATGGATGTGGAACTTGATGGAATATTTCGCTCTAACACCACCTATGATTACGGGGACTATGAGTATAAAGAGGACATCGAGCCAAGAGGCAGTGAGGCGGTGTTGATCCCGTTTCTGTACTCCGTGGTGTTGGTTGTAGGTCTGCTGGGGAATGGACTACTCCTGGCCGTTCTGAGTCAAAAGAGGCGAACCTGTAGTATATCAGACACCTTTATCCTCCTCCTGAGTGTCGCGGACATCCTCCTGCTGGTGATGCTGCCCTTCTGGGCCGTACAGGCTGCTCAGGATTGTGGATGGTGCTTAAAGATTCATCTCTGCAAGATCAGTGGAGCAGTTTTTAATGTAGGTAACCAAGTGATGTGTAGAACAGGCAGGGACTAATAGTGAAAGGGAGAGCTTTTCAGTGGAGCTGTGAGAAAGTTGTTTTTGGATGGATAATGTTTGGCTGTAAGCCATTATTTCCAACTTAATCAAGATTCTTGGCAGAGCAGGACCATTGTACTTAATCCTGTTATTTAGCAAGTGTACTCGCTTAGTTACATTTCTCAAAGCATTTCAGGAAAGAGGCTAGAGAAGGAGATCAGATAAGGGTATAATAAGAGAAGTGAAAGTTAAATGAGAGTGTGAGAATGATGATGTTTGGAGGTTTTTGTCTTACACAAGATCACAACTTAAGTTTTTCTTTTCTTTTTCCCAGATCAACTTCTATTTTGGGATCTTTTTGCTGGTTTGCATCAGTCTGGACCACTACTTGTCCATCGCCCACTCTACCCGGCTGTACTCCCACAAGAAGCCCAAGTCAGCTCGGATCAGTTTCCTGTTGGTCTGGGTCTTCTCCCTGCTCCTCATCATCCCTAACTGGGATTTCTTGGTAATTAAAGCAGATCCAGAGGCAGAAGAGAAAACACTGTGTATTCCCAACTATTTTTCAAAGTTGAATCTGGTATCACGCCTGTTCCACCACATACTGGGTTTCCTCCTGCCTGCAGTCGTCCTTATCGTCTGCTGCTCCTGTATCCTACTAATGCTGCAGCGCAGCTCTAAAAGCCTCCAGAAGCAAAGGGCCACCATGGTCATCCTGGCCCTGGTGTGGATCTTTCTTCTCTGCTGGATGCCATACAACATCACACTCATTGTGGACACCTTCATGAGAACATCTAAGGTGCCGCAGGAAACTACAAATTCCAAAACTTCCCTGAAAACTGCTCTGCTGGTCACAACTGCTTTAGCCTGTGTTCATGCCTGCCTCAGGCCGCTGCTCTATCTCAGCCTGTGCGGAAACTTCAGGAAACAGTTGCTGGCTTTGCTGAGGTGTACAAGAATTGAATCTGAAGGCTCTCTGTGGGAGTTGGGTGTGGGTGAGGAAGCCCTGCCTGCAGAGAGTCATGGGGGGGAAGAGATGAAGCAGATGACAAGTGTAGAGCATCAGGTGCAGTCAGCTCAGTGCTAATGCAAAAATTTCTTCATGTGACTCGTAAGAGACTTAAGTAATGTTCAACTCCTGGGAGGAATTTAATGTGAAGTCATGTCATGGGTTCAAGGGGTGAATGACCACTTCCTGTATGATGATGAGAAATGGATATTTTTAAAAATCACTCATATATTTCACTTTAATGTGAAGCATTCATGCTGCATCATGGTGACATGTAGTGTTGTGCTGTTTTAGTGTTGTACTACTGTGTGTTATTTTGTAATCACCACCACAATTTTAACCCTAAATCATGATTTTTTTTATTCAGTTGTAGATATTTGCATTTTAATTGTCTATTATCATTATTACCATTATTATTATTATTATTATTATTATTATTATTATTATTACTATTGAAAGCAAACTATGATTCTATTATTTATTCTGTGTTGTGAAAAAACTTTTGGGTGAGGTTTCAGCTGTAACACAATCATCATAAAGCTAAGGCCATAGCCTATAAAATTTGAGGGAATATAAGCTCTTATCATTGTCGGTGTTATTGAAATCCTGCATTAAACAGTCTGACACAGTTTACAAACTGTTTCACTTTTCATTTCACATTTTATTTTCAAGCAGAAAGACTGTGTGAATTCCACAGTTGCGCAGTGCATGTGTGAATGTACAAAGTTCAGTAAGGGAATTTCCCCTCGGCGAATCCCACAGTCTTTCTTCTTGACTCCATTGTTGCAACATTGGTGTGTGGATTATCGGACACAGGATGACACAGAAAGGTTGTGATGTCATCAGTCAGGTGACAGAGAGCGCGAGAAAGAGAGAAGGAGGGAGAGAAAATAGCTCTCTGTTTATTCTCCTTTGAAGACTTGGTGGAGGAGAACTGAGGCATGCTTTGTGCGTAAGGGCAGTCAGTTGTGGGGAAAAAGAAAGTAGGTGGGAAATGATGGAAAGAAGAAAATCTTACTCTGTGGTTTCACTTCTACACTGCTGTGTAGGTTATGGCCTGCCAAACGAGTCTGCTTTCAGGGCTCAAGGGAACATAATGATGGTAATGCATTTAAATATGTCCTGAAATGTGTGTACTTTCACAACTGAGTGTTCGACACACCGTAATTTCATTTGCAGTCATACTCACAAAAAGTGACTGTTCCCCTCCTTTGAGGCCACCTATTTTCCTTCCTCTTACTGCTATAACTAGAATGGTGGTTAAATTATTAGAACTAGAGCTGATAAAAAATGTGGTCAAATATGAGAAATGCTGGTTGCCTTTTCCAGCAGCAACACGTCAAGTTTATAAACATCACTGTTTATTATAAGTCTTGAGTATTGCGTCATTTGAAGTGTTATTTCCTGCTTCAACTGCTTGTCTGTTATCTGAGACTGATAGAGACAAGCTGCTTAACTCAAATATGTTGTATTGAGTTCCTCCTAAAAAATTAAAGCACACTTCTTCATTAAAGTACAAAAAGCCTTTAGTATCCTGACTACATGATTAAAAACAAGACCAAATGCATGTTGACTACACACCACACAAAGCTCGATGTTTGTGAATGGGCTTGCAGCCAAGCTCTTTACTCCAAAGAACTGTGGAAGAGTTTCTGAACACATCATTCACTTCACTCTCAGCCACAGTGACTGAAACAGTACAGCTTCTGCTTCTGGTGTCAACTATTTAAACACTGTGAACACACTACTTGTTGCTGGACTTACACCAGTTTAAGAGATGATCCCTTTTAACAATGCCACCACCCTGCTGTTGTGAAACTTTTTTCCTCATGTAAATTATGAATAAGACGAGGTGTGCCACAATTCACAGTATGGCTTTGTGCTCTTTGCTTATCAGATTACTTGCCACTATTCTGATGAAATCATGTGTTTCAGTATGTGCGGCTGGGTTTCCTGTCAAAAAGATGTAAGATATTTCCGCTGAAACCGCCACATGTGGGTGTGCAGTTTTCATTATTACTCACTGTAATCACCTGTTCAAAACTATACAGAAAATCTTAATGCTATACACATGATTATATATTATATATAATTATATATTACATATATTAAAATGTCTCAGGTGTTCAGTACATATGGAAATTAAAAGATCACTGAATGAGATGTTGCACAATTTGACTTCTTTCAAAATTTAAATTCCGAGGTTACATGCTGCAAACGTATCTTATCTTCTATCCATCATCTCAGTCATAATATTCATTACAGTGTATACAATATATATTTGACAACTTTTACAAGCTTTCTCCTATCTGTATAGAAAATGTTGGGCACTCGAGGCAGATTACTGTTCTGTAAAACCTAAAGTAAAACATAAATTATCACAGTCCAAAATACTTTTTGAGTAAATCAAATATGAAGCAGTGGAGTCTTGGCTGGATATTTGCCTACAATGGAAGCTGCATTAGACTACTGTGATTAAAAAAATTGGTAGATGGTTTATGAGTAATAAGCAGAGCAAAGGCGTTTGTAAACAGGAAAGTCCTCAACATTATATACACAGCCTTGCTTATTCACATGGACTACTGTGAGACAGCCTGGTTCCCCTATACTACACTGTAACTAACAGGACAGGATTAGACCAGATTCGACAAGGCATCAGAGCTCCACATTTTATGACAATTCACACTCTCACAGATCATAAAAAGATTGACAACCTTCTGCAAATGGCTGGTGTTGACAGCATAGTGAACAGAGTTAAACTAATTGTACTGTCAGTGGTCTTTAAAGCCATTTGTCACTATATCCCCCTCATACCTGATAAACCTGTTTAGGTACAATAAATGCCTGTAATGGTTACACAAGGTCAGCAGCAAAGACTTTGGAGAGGTGGGATCAGGGCTGTAGACAGAATTTACAGAATATAGAGCATAACCCACCCACCAAGTAATTGATTTTGACTTTTTTTTTTGTTTAACTGTTCAGTTTAATTTTCTGGTTATTTTCTGGTTTCAAAGCTTTCTGCATATGTTGTGTCCTGTATGTTTTTTTTAAAAATAGTAACATGTTCATTTATTTAGTATAGAAAATACTTGAATCAGCCTTAAAAAATCCAAATGTCTTATAAGTGTGTAATCCCAGAATGCTCCTCATGTCATTTGACTCCCCAGAAGATTCCCAGAAATATTATGACAAGTATGACTCTAGTGACCTTAATGGTAGCTGTGTTCAAGTGCAGCCTGCTATATTATGGTGCCACTATCTTGAATCTGACAGATCTGACAGAATCTGAATCAGGTTTACAAGGGAACAAAATAGTCCACAGGCTTTCAAATCACCAGTATATGATTGACAGACTGTATTGGCTGTTTAATGTGTTTTAATTGTCTTACTGTTGTATTGCTCGTCGTAATAAATATATGTTGTAATAAATGTACCTAGGACTCCCTGGAAAGCAGCAGATCATTTTGGTGAAGTGAGATAAAACTGAATTGTCTTCTCAGGTTTCTGTGAAGGGTGTGATTAGCCCCACTTCTGTACAGACTGATGTTTAAAACACATTAAATGGTCTATGATGCAAATTATTAAAAGTTTATTGTGTATTTCAATGTCCATATACAAAAGATAATTCAATGCACAATTCATAAAATATGTCACTTAAAAGTCTGTAAGTTTGTATGTAAAATAGCCCATAGCCTTATTTATGTGACAGTGTTGGCTAGCAATAGGGAAAAGTTATATTTCTACCTTACAAGAAAAATAGGCTTTATAGGTCCCAGATTAAGTATCTTGTTACTAGACAAATGCACTGTGTAGGAAACAGAAGGAAAGCAAAGTCGCTTACAGGTTATATTACAAAGGAAATATAAAGAAAGACGCTGTTTGCTCAGTAGTCTGTCTGTGTTTACTTCATGTCAGTTTGTTCGGGTTCGTGAATCTGCTTGTTAGTCAGTTTGTCTCTTTCTCTTAGACTGCAATGGAGTTGGAGGTGTCAGCTGACTCAGACCAAATGGAACTTCTCCTGCTGCTTGCAAAAGACTGCAGATTGACACTTGTATGCAGCTTGCAGCCCAGAGACCTCAGGATCTGCAACAGCTGACGTCGGAACTTCACCCCCACAAAGGCATAGAGGATGGGATTGAGGCTGCAGTGCAGGTAACCCACAGAGGAGGTGATTATTTTGGCTTTCTCCAGAGATGTTCTGACTCCACAGGTCTCACTGCTGTTGCCAGACTGAAGTGTGTCCACCATGAGTGTGATGTTGTATGGCGTCCAGCAGAGAAAGAAAACCAACACCACAGCCACGATGACCTTGAAAGCCTTCTGCTTTTGGAGGCCCTGGGTGCCACACCGCAGCCGTCGCAGGATGCAGGAGTAGCAGAAGATCAGGATGGTTGAAGGAAGCAGGAAGCCCGCTATGTGGTAAATCAGGCGTGATGCCAGCCGCCAGTCACCTACTACCTGTACCTGAGAGGAGTACATATAGTAGTTGCGAACACACTCTATTTTGTCTCGTCTGTCATCCTTCACAGCATGAAGAAAGATCCAGTCAGGAATAGAGAGGATCAGGGAGAAAAGCCACACTGCTAAACAGCTGGCATGTACAACCCAGGGCTTCTTGCGGGAGTACATCTGAGTAGCGTGGACAATGGACAAGTAGCGATCCAGACTGATGCAGGCCAACAGAAAGATCCCACAGTAGAAGTTGATCTGAGGGTGCAAAGACAGCAGCATAGAGAGGTGAAAAATGTTTTGGCAACCATTGTATATTTACTATCATGCACTTGGCTTTAAATGCAGGCAGTTTTTGTGCAACTTTCCTGCTGTACACTTCTTACCGTGAACATAGCTCCAGTGATCTTGCAAAGGGAAGTACCAAAGGCCCATCCATGAACAGCCTGTGCAGCCCAGAGCGGCAGCGTCACCAGCAGCAGGACATCTGCCACACCCAGGTGGAGAATGAAGGTGTCTGTCACACTCCAGGTCTTCCTACTCTGGGCCAAAACTCCCAGAAGCACTCCGTTCCCCAGGACACCCACAACAAACGCCACGGAGTATAGAACTGGGATGAACAGTGCCTCAAAATGCATGCCCTCGTTCAGGTCACATATATCACCACCACCATCACAACAACTCCCGTCAACATAGGAGTCAGTATAATTGTCAATGCCGTCAAAGAGCCATTGGTTGTCTTCCGCTGAAAACTTTTCACTGTCCATCAGTGAATTCTGCATTTATACAAAATGAAGATGGGAAAAAAGCAGTTAGTCAGTTATCACCACATGGTGGTGCTGTTTAACTTTAAACATAACAACAGTATCTATCTATCTATCTATCTATCTATCTATCTATCTATCTATCTATCTATCTATCTATCTATCTATCTATCCATCTATCTATACAATACAATTAAATTAGAAAAAACAAGACAACACACAACAATACAATGTTTAACATTAAAAAGCATAAGTCATCATTAAGCTGAGGCAGCTGTCAGTTTTTGTTGCCAGGCTACCAGACCTGAGTGTTTTGTTTGCAATCCAATTATTGCACATAATCCTGAAAAATAAGTGAAATAAAATAGAAGAATCCTGAAGTCAAAATCTGAAACATACAAGTAGCTAATTACTGTTGGGGTTTTTTGGTGTGTGTTTTTGTTTGTTTGTTTGTTTGTTTGTTTGATTGACTGATTGATTGATTGTTTGTTTGTTTGTTTGTTTGTTTGTTTGTTTGTTTGTTTGTTTGTTCTCATAGCAGTATTCTGAAGAAACTGTAGCTGAGACTTTTTCTGGGGAAGTGAAAAAGGCCTACAATGAACTCAAGCTACAAGTGTCAAAACTACGCATCAGTCATTCGATGTCCTCTACACAGAGAACATTCTGAAGGTGAAAGAAGAGCTGTCATGTCTGAAATACCACCATAACTGGCTTTGCAAGATTTTACGGTATGATGTCTGAGTGAAAATCATCTCAGTTTCTTGTTTAGCTGGAGAAAGTTATGACCATTATATTTATACTGCTGATGTGCAAAATTGCCCTGCACTGGCAAATGAGGAAGAGAAATTATAGACTGAGAGGAAGCAAGTGCAAATTCAAAGTTTGCACAACGTAGAAAGTCTTGTGGCACTTAAGTGCAAATCACAATTCAATCACTTACCATCTATAACTCATTATATAAATAATCATTTGGTAAATTATTCAAAAACTTTTTTTCTTTTTTTTCTTTTTTTTTTTGCTCTAACATAAAGTTGACTGTAAATAAAATCATTTTGTCATTGGTGATTTATCCTTTACATAATGATGCAACTTTTTACTGAATGGCATACTTATGCAGAGGCATGTTAATCTCCAAACCACATCTAAGTGTAACTCACTGTGGTCTCTTTCTGTGAGTTAAAAGTGTGAGAATATGCAGCAAAGGTGAAGGTGAAGAAGAAAAAATAGGATTGCAACAATGCTGTATCAAAATTCAATTAATGACTGTCAGTAATTTGTTAACAAGGTAAAGATCATATGCACAAACGAAAAAGACCAGAGCAGCTGAAATACATTATTTCCTGATGTGATTTTAAAGATTTGAACTGCAATCCTCAAAGAATAAATAGTCTCAGAAAAGATGATATATGCATCATCTACAAAAAACAATTAAAGGAGTAACTTACTAGAGAGTTATCATGTGTCATTGTGTTCTCCTCAGTGAGCAGGCTCAGAAGGCAACACAGCAGAAATTAGCTACTTAGTGATTCAGTGTTGCCACAAACACTAACTATAAGGCCACCCCCAAGGACGCCCAGACACGAAAAGTGTCAGTATTCTTCGAAGAGCAGCATAACCAGTTTCCTTTTTCAGAGGAAATGAAGGAAAAAACCTCAATACATTTGCATTGATAAAGAGTTATTCTGATTTAAACTCCACTTTTATTTTACTTTTTATTTTCTCTTAAAAAAAAACAGCATGGTTGTGAAGTTTTATGCTGCAGCATTATGTAGACTTAATTGGTATTTTGTTTCAGTTCATTCACTGAATTGCTGAATAAATCTTTGGTGAACAGAAATAAAACGGCTTGTTCACATATTCCCTGTAAAACTGCATTTATTTGACTTTTTGGTTTAAATAAATCACTCGCATGCTGCCCTTTTGTCTTATGTTAATAAAGGGACTTTACACCAGCAGCAAGGTGTGAAAATGCCAAATATGCAGAAGACGTCTCAGTGTGTGTGTGAGTAGGCTGGCACAGTTTCCAAAGAAACTAATTAATACCGCATATCTAACTCAATCTGAAACACACGCTTTCCTTTAATTAGGATGTTGTGTTACAATGTCGAGAATGTCTGAGTGCTTACTTTCCATATTTAAAATGTCGTCTCTAGAAATTACATTTTAATTGTCATTTGACAACCTGATAATAATCTGCTTTTACGCTGAGTATTAAACGACAGTAAGAGGACAGTTTTACTTTCAGGTTTACAAGGTGCTTTGGACTATTTTAAGATCACCTACATTTCAAAGAACAAACTCTTTAACTTCCTTTATGAACCACAGAGCCTAGCATTTGACAAGATTTATTGCATGAAGTTATCTGTCTTTCTCAGTGTTGCTTTCTCAAATGTACAGTTTAATGTAAGTTATTCAATCATGATTGTAGAGTGTAATTGTATTTTTTACATTAACATTCAATAGAGATATTTGAACTGTTCATTTAGATTAGATCAGAAAACATAACTACACCAACTTCCAGAGAAGAAATTAGTGAGGTCACATTGACAGATAATGAAAGAGACACAAATGTGAACATGCAGACACACTCAATACAAGACAATAGGAAATGAAACAATACCTTAAATTTCTTTGCAGTCATAGCAAGAAAATACCTGTATGTTTGTAAAAATGAAAATAAAAGTTGCTGACAGCTCATCTGATTTGTCATTGCACATTTAAAGGTTTTGGGTTTTTTTTTTGCAAACTGTGAATTAAGTTTCCATATACACTCACCGATGCAATCCACTGCGACAGCTCTGCCATAAGTTCTACTTTTACAAAGCTTATACATCACCTTTCACCATTATCACCTTTCTGACACTGTCAACAAGAAGTGAAAATGGGTAAGCATCTTCAAAGTAGAATTTATGGCAGAGCTGTTGTACTTAATGCATTAGATTGCACAGGTATTCCTAATAAAGAGCTTGGTGGATGTATTTTGATGCATGCTATGCAACTTTAAATTTACCAAGTTCAGTTTACTAAAACAATAAACAGTGGTTTGCTCTTGTGGTATTATCATAGAGATGTGTTGTCAACAGTACTGACACACAAACAAAGCAGCAAATGCACCCATGATACAAAATTAGACTATATAGTCCCACCACAAAATCTCAAAAGCTTTCTCCTATTGGTCAATCGGTTTTATATTAATAGCCTTATCAATACCTACGTTCTGCTTGGTACTATTTATATACCTCATATCAGCATAAAATCTCTTAAATCATTCTCAGAAACCATTTCACAGACACAGCATCCATCCCCAAACCTCAAGATTGTCATGCTCAGTACTTGCACATTGACGTGCAAATGTAACACCTGCGACAGTATAGGGTTTAAAGAGACTATCTGTTTCCTCCTCAACCATCTCCAATACAAAAAATCAAGAGTCTGTTCCTGTTGTTTTCACACCTTGTCTTCCCTCTTCTGTTTTTGCAGTGCATATGCAGTTTTTGTGGTGAGCAGCTGATGGAAGTGCAAGCATCTGGTCATGATTGTCAAACCAACCCAGTGACTTTATCAGTCCAAAACCTGAAAGGGACATTGTGCAAGATTAATTAAATTGTGATTTATGCCCACTGTTATACATAAAAGAAAAACAGCTTGCATATCATGTTTTGGACTCAACATAGTTAAAGGACGGGTTCACAATTTTTCAAGTCTGTCTTAAAATCACAGTCAGATGCCCATTGTTTCCTGTTTCAATGAACATGAAACAGGTTTTTCTGGCCACAATCATTCCTCCTGTTTATACTGTCTATTAGAATCCCTTCATAATGCACTTACAATGTAAGTGTTGGGGGACAAAATCCACAAGCCTCATTCTCTGCAAAATTTATTTAAATGTTTATCTGAAGCTAATATGAAGTTTCAGCCTTCCAAAATTAGTCACATCAAGTCGATATCTTTCAATGTTACAGTCTTTTCAGTGCTAAAGTCCCTCTTTTTGTCACTATACTTCCACCGCAGCTCAACAGGGAAACACTGTCACACAAAGAAGGAATTTTATGCTAAAAAGACTGTAAATGTGGCAGATTTCCACTTGATATGACTAACTCAGACTGCTGAAGCCTCATAAAAGCTTCAGATAAATGTTTTAATGTATTTTTGTGCAAAATGACTCTATGGGCACACTGTGGATTTTGGTACACTATCACTTACACCGAAGGTGATCTTTTAATATCCAGGACAAACAATTACAGCAAGCAAAACCTCTTCCAGTGTTCGTTTGGGCACCTGACTGTTATATTAAGACAGACTTGAAAAAATTGTGACTCTGTCCTTTAAAACAAACTGTGTCAAAAACACTCACGTGACATTAGAGGGTTCATATACTTGGAGAGTGTTATAATTGTAATATTAATGCATGGAGGAGGTGTTGATAGCCTCAATGTGGTTTCAGACATAGTTTTTGTTTCCTCATTAATACTTTCTATACATTGTGGTTGAAGCACTCAGCAGAGGTATGCACAGCAGTAGTGTATGCAAGGTTTTTTTTCTTCAGTAATCTTAAAACAAAACTTGTTAAAGTGTCTGTGCATGTCACTGACCAACAGTTGTCGTCCACTATAATACCATTTCTTTGCACAAATCATTATTCTTTATACAATGCCACATTTTAGGTTGTGGCTATTCCTCTAAATTTAGTTTTGTTTTAAAGTAGTATTTGTGAAACCATGGTGATGTGTCACTTGAGGAACTGAAAGAAAAAAATCTAAAAAAAAACATACTTTCACGTGTTAGTTTTGACTCTTATAACCCTGTCCAGTTTTGGTCAGTTTTGGTCCTCACATTCTTGCAGTAGAAACGAATTATTTTATTTTAAACAGTCAGCTGTGCACTCACACAACAGCTGCTGTCACAGTTCAGTGTTCTTCCTGTCTTTAACTTCCTGTAATGATGGTGGTGACATGCATAGATTACAGTGATATAAAATGAAGAAACAATTTTTTGAAGATTTCTGAATTATTTATGATCTTAATAAAGAGATGAAATATAAGTGCAACTTGAGAAGATTTTTATTTCACCACTGTTTGAACACCCAGACAGACACCCATCCAGACATGGTTTTGAAGATGAATTTGAATTTGAATATGGTTGGCATCACGAGGCTGTAGATCAGTGTGCGACCGTGACCCAGATGATAACATCAGAACCTAAATATAGGTATCCTGTTAGCAGTGATGGTATCATCTGAAGATGCACTGAAATTTTTCAGTTCTGACATATGAAATCTGGTTGTTAAAAGCTTAAGGATTAACAGAAGGAAAGAGGACATATCTCAAATCTTTGACAAATTCCGTTTTGACAACATGGATGTACAACATGCACAGAGGTCTTTACTAATGTGCAGAGAAAATGGTGTTGTCTGCAGTCTGAAGGCACATATTTTAAAAGTAGTGGGTGATATGATCATGTCCAATTTATTGAGAAACTGCTTATGAATAATACCTGAATGTCTGTTTTTGACCAATCCAGCAAGAAAAAAGAACCTGGAAAATCAAGTTTCATATATTAAAATCCAAATTTGCCATGAAAAAAAACCCTGTTCATTCCATTTCATAAGATATTAAAGGCTCTATGGTTAGGAATCAGAAAATCCCTCTCATTAGGGACACCGCTGGCTGTAAAGTGAGCTGCAGTCAGCATCTGCACTGTGGCTATTGGCCAGTGGGAGCCAATCCGCCCAACTCGCACAAATATACATTAAACTACCAACCAAACCTGACCTGGCCTGCAAACGGCCAAGCTTTTTTTTTACCAGTGGTGTTTACTAAGTGAGCTGTGGCCAGGCAGAAACTAGCTGTGGCTAGGGAGCAACACACTGCGGTTTTGTTATGAAATGTGTGCTTATTACGACTTCTGGACTACGATCAGGAAAAACAAAAGGGGTAAGCTATGTTCTATCGCTCTGGAGCTTGTTTTCTGCTCCTTTGTTGATGAACTATGTTGCTTTAGCTGTTTGTGCTCGGGAGTGGGCGACTTGTCATTGTAGCTGTATTTTGTTGTGAAATGTATAGTGATTGACAGAGACAGCCATCTCATTAGCTGGAGAGCTAATATCTGCGGGGTGTTTCTTGTCAGATAGCACCATTTTGGTTGTGTTGTCGTATCGTTATGCTGGTCATTTGTTGAAGTTAGCAGGAGAGAGGTAAGGCACTCGGGAGTGCACAAAAACGTCACTTCTGTTGGTTTCAAAAAACAGAAGGGACTGGAGCACACTGATTAATTTGAAACCTTTAATTGTGCAAACATTCTAACGTTTCAACACTACTGTGTCTTCATCAGTCAGGGTCTGACTCCCTAACTCTGATGAAGACACAGTAGTGTCAAAACGTTACCTTTAAATAGACGGCTACAGTATGGTAAAATCTCTGACGGGTGACAAACTTACTGTGTCTCAGGGTCTATATGGTACATTTTACATTGAAAAACATTTCCTCTCTAGTCCAAGATAACAGTGCAGCTTTTCTTATCGAGTCAACCTCTCTCAACTTCAGTTTTATGAGTGAAGCTAGAGTGCACAAGAAAGGAGGTGGAGTTGCCATTTTGTTTAATGATTCCCTCCAATGCAGACAGATGTTTTATGGAAACTTTGATTGAATCTCCATGGAGAAATGCCACGCTGGTCAGAATGGAAAAAAGAGTGTCGAAAAGCTGAACGCAGGTGGCGAAAAACAAATCTCCAGGATCATTATGACATCTATAAAGAGAGACTTCACATTTATAATGTGGAACTGAGAAATGCAAGGCGGTCTTTCTTCTCTGAAATCATTGCCAAAAATAATAATAATGCACGTGCCTTATTTGCTACTATCGACAGGATAACAAACCCTCCTGTGTCAGTAGCCCCTGAACTTCTACCCACCAAGGCCTGCAATGAATTTGCCTCATTCTTCACTGACAAAATTCAGAAAATCAGACAAGCAGGCAGTACCTCCATATCAGGTGCAGGATATGCATTGTCCTTGTGTCCACTTAAAATCAATTTGAGTAGTGTGACACAATTCCATCCGATCAACCATAAAAACCTGGAGGACATTATACAACATCTGAAATCCTCCTCTTGCTGCCTTGATATTCTGCCTACAGGCTTTTTCAAAATTGTTTCAAACTGCATTTGACATGGTCGACCACAACATATTACTAGACAGACTGGAAAACTGGTTGGGACTTTCTGGCACAGTACTAAACTGGTTTGAATCCTACTTATAGAACAGGGACTACTTTGTGTCTATAGGTAATTACACATCTGAGCAGACAAAAATGACGAATTCCCCGAAGCTCCATTTTGGGGCCTCTTCTGTTCAACATCTACATGCTCCCACTAGCTCAGATTATGGGAAATAACAAAATATACTACCACAGTCATGCGGATGACACACAAATTTACATAACCATATCACCAGGGGACTATGGTAAAAAATCGATCCGACAGCTGCAGCTGATTCAGAACGCTGCTGCTCAAGTCCTCACTAAGAGCAAGAAAGTAGATCATATAACTCCAGTTCTCAGATCTTTACACTGGCTTCCTGTCTGTCAAAGAATTGACTTTAAGATATTGCTGTTGGTTTATAAAGCACTAAATGGTTTAGGGCCAAAATGCATCTCTGATCTGCTGCTACATTATAAACCATGCAGACCTCTCAGGTCGTCTGGGACAGGTCTGCTTACTGTCCCCAGAGTAAAAACTAAACATGGAGATGCAGCATTCAGTTTTTATGCTCCACATATCTGGAACAAACTCCCAGAAAACTGTAGGTCTGCTCAGTTCTTTTAAATCACAGCTGAAGACTTCTATTTGCCACTGCCTTTCATTAAACCACATTGAGGGTTAATATTTTACACTGCACTGTAACTTTTATTCTCTTGTTTAATATGTCTTATTTCCTTTTTAGCTTCTTTTTATTTCCAAATTCAACACTTTTTAATTGTTTTTATATGTCTTTTTACATGTGTTGCTTTTATATTCTGTTTTAATGCCTCTTATGTTATATGTAAAGCACTTTGAATTGCCTTGTTGTTGAAATGTGCCATACAAATAAACTTGCCTTGCCATGCCTTCAGTTGTGATTCAATATCAGTGCCCATGTAAGTTTGGTTTACTTGTGAAGACTTTGCCCTAAAGCTTTATAACACCCACATTAAAAAACTGAAAACATTCACCCGACTGTAAACTTTCAAGAGAGGACAAAGCTACCACAATGGAGACAATTTGTTCAACTTCACCTGTGAAGAAGAGAAACAACCCACAGAACTCTTGTGGATTTCCTGTGTGACATTTTCTGTGACTGCTATTGCCTATATTTCCATGCTTTATATTTTATCGGTGACGCATGTAGTTTAGCAAAAAAAAAAGTCAAAAAAATACAGACTGTTTTTTGGAACATTTTTACTTCTATTAAAAAGAGATTATTTAGTCAAACATACTGTAACATGGTGCTATTGCGACATATTGTAGCTTCACCAAAGTCCAATATTACTGTACATCAGAAAAGAATGAAATCAAAGGGAGAAGTGTAGAGCAACCCATTTAACATTGAAACAGCTGTCATGCCTCCCCAGTACCATTTAAATGTGATAAATGAAGTGTTTTTGAACACCTGCTGGAAAAGCATCTCTAATATAAGCTCTTAGAGCATGTGGCAGGCAAGAGGAGTTTAACAGAGAAGGTCTGAGTTGGTTATAGAACATTATTTTTTCATTCATGTCCAGCATTTTAGTGTGTATGAGTTTTAGTACCGATATCAACAAACCAACTGCAGCATCCTTAATGGCCATTAGTACTGTGTTATAATGGCTGTAGGTGGCCATCACATACATAGTAACAAGGTCCAAGAAAACAAGCATGCATTTGGTTTATTATGGCAACTCTGCGCTACATTGTAGCTGGGTAACAGATGAATACACAGTCACAATGCAGTGTCACATATTGGTATATGGCTCCATCTGTTGGATACACAGTCCTTGCTTAATAAACTCCTGAGACTGTTCTCCCAAGAAAACGCAACACAAACTCCCACAATGTTGTATGTAATACAGGATGTCTGGATGATTGAATGTAATCAGTGGTATGTGGACCACTCAGTGAGATGAGTGGGATTGGTTCATGTTTTTAAAAGAGGATATACAGCTGCACAAATTAAAATATGAAAATATGGTAAAGGTTGTTTTTTTTGTTTTTTTTAAATTAGGTCCTGTACACTGTAGCTTCCATTTTTGTGTGTGCAATAATGCAAAAATATTTAAGTTGTGATGTGAGAGTTGATGAAATGAAAAAGATGAAACTGTGCTTTTAGCTATATCTGGTATAATAAATGTATTGTGCATTGTCCCTGTTTAATACACAGTAAATATATAAATAATAAATAAATAAATCTAAGGTGCATGTGCAATAAAATATTGTTAAAATTGTAGTGTTTATGGCACAATTAAAAAAAGATAATACAGACTTAGAGCAGGTGTAACCATAAGCTGAGATGTCAAACAAATGTACAATAGCTGATCAGTAAATGAATGTACTGGTGTGTTTGGGTAATGGGATAGTGGTGGTAAGTAGAGAAGAGTAAATGGTGAGCCCATTTGTGGGAGGGCCCTATAATTCCTATAATAAAGCCCATGTGTATGCCTATATGTCAGTATGTATATTACTATGACAGAGAGTGTTTCTCTCTCTCTCGCTGCCAGGTGTGAAGGCATGTGCAGATGTCTCCATCTCCACATCTTCACAGCCGGGGGTGTCCACCATAACTTCAGTTACAACCTCCAAATCCACTAGAGGGCGGTGGTGTGTAAACCGTGGTAAGTTTTTCTGCCTGTTCCTGAAACACGGAAGAGGGTTGTGGCTCAGAAACGAACTTTGTGCGCCTTATGAGGGTATCGCTTGTGGGGTTTCTACTTTCTTTCTAACAACTGAACAGTTTTTTTGTGGACGCCCGCAAACGCGTGAAGCTCTGACATATCACGCAGAGGCAGGTGAGAGAGTATTTGTCTGTGTTTACCCGTCGGTTTTGTTGTTTTTTGGGGGCTGAAATCGAAAGCAAAGTGCGTAGGGCCCGTGAAGTCATGGCTGAGAGTATGGACGAAGACATGGAGGAGACTTTACCTCTCCAGCAGGACCTCACCTGTCCTGTGTGTCAGGGCATCTTCCGGGACCCCGTGTTGCTGCCCTGCACTCACTCCTTCTGTCGTGAGTGCCTGCAGAAGAGCTGGCAGTTCAACAAAAAGTGCCCCGTGTGCAGGGAGGAGTTTGAGGAAAGGCAGGCCATAGCCAACCGTGCGCTCAACGACGCATGCGACTCCTTCCTCAAGCAGAGTCACTTGAGGGCGAGCCAGAAACGTCCCAGTGAGGACACCTGTAACCTGCACCTGAAGCCGCTGGAGCTGTACTGTGAGAAGGACGAGGCGCCCGTGTGTGTGGACTGTGTCACCCTCCACAGCACACACAGGCTGCTGCCCCTGAAAGATGGGGCACCACTGTGTAAGGTAAAGTAACCAACTGAGGCTGACATTTGGTATTTTCATAAGAAAAAGCATTTCTTGGCGGCTGTCACATTAGAGGACAGGTTTACAATTTCTCAAGTCTGTCTGAAAATAATAGTCAGATACAAATATGAACATTGAAACCGGTTTTGCTTTGCTGTAATCATTCCTCCTGTTCATACTGGCCATTAAAAGATCCCTTCATAATGCACTTACAATGTAAGTGATGGGTGGGGGGAAAAATCCACAGTCCTCGTTTGGTGTAAAAATGTGTAAATCTGAAGCTGTCAACAGTCTGAGTTAGTCAGATTAAGTGGACATCTGCCACATGTACAGTCTTTTTAGTGCAAAATGTCCTCTCTCTGTGTTTCCCTGTTGAGCTGCAGTGGAAGGACAGGAACTAAAACAGGAAATTGGCACTAAAAAGACAATGTAACAACGAAAGACACCACTGGTTTGACTAATTTGGATGGCTGAAGCCTTGTATTAGCTTCAGACAAACTTTTAAATACATTTTTGCACAGGAGGAGGACTGGATTTTGTCCTCCATCACTTACACTGTAAGCACTTTTAATGGCCATTATGAACAGGATGGAAAATTATCTTTTTCAGGTCTGTCTTGTTTTAAGACAGACCTGAAAAAATGTGAACCCATCCTTTAATTTTAATTTACACCACAGAACAAAAGAACAACATTTCGACTGATTAGGCCTAAATAACTACCACCATACTACCATAACTCAAATGTGGACTATGAGGCTATTAATTAGTGTAGGTTCACATTTTCCCTTGAAAGTAATACTAGAGCTTAATTAGTTGGTGACAAAACCAGTTTCCCCATAAGGTCCATTTTGTAAGTGTTCTGGAGATGGAGTTTGCCTAGCTATGAAGTAAATTTAGATGCTCAAATTTCCATTTTTCTAGGCACTTAAAAGTCTCAAACATTCATTCAACTGTTTTCAAGTTCCAATATTGAACTTACAATCTCAACTTTTAAGCCAACATGAGTCTCTTAAATTGCTCAGAAATATGGAAATTTTAAATATTAAAACTGGGCAAACTCCATCTGCTTAGGAAGATTGTGTGATATGGTAGAAATCTCCAGAACAGCTGCAAAATGGACCTTGGGGTGAGGTTGATTTGTCAGCTACTGTTTCCAAGCCAAAGTCAAGAATGAATAACACATATCAAATATCAGTTGTACTTTGATGGCTCTATTCGTTGTTCCTAACGTTTTTGGCTGATTCGGTGCTGCAGTTCATCCAAAAAAATCATCTTAGATTTGAATTATATCAAATATCCTACATTCCCTACCACCTCTCTGTTTCTATAACATGTGACCTCTGCCTAACCCTCAACACTTATACCACCAGTTATACCTAAACCCTGTTGTTGCATCAAACGCTATTGTTAATCTTTTTGTGCTTTTTGTGCATTATTTTCAATTTCACTTTTTACAACCACAATCATTTCTAGGTCATCAGGTATCTTAGTTTTGACTCGTGTTCCACTGAACTAAATCCACTTTTCTTGTCCCACTTTACTCACAAGTCCACAGAAGGCAGGGAAGAAGTGGTATGAAAATTTATTTGAAATCACATAAAGCCTGGTCCATTACCAACTTGATATTGTATTCCAAACTATTACCCGCTATCTCGATGTATTACATTAAGCACGTTGCACTATACACGTTTCAATCCAAACTTATTTGCAGATTCCTCTAGACCCAAGCAGCATGTTTTTAGGGCATTATTGCGTACGCATAATGGAATTACCTTACGGCACAATCCACTGTCGACAAACACAAAAATATATATATATATATTATTGCATTCAGTCAAGAACACAAAAATTGCAAGTATTTACACCTATAGTCCTCAAAATACACTTGGCCTGTACATATATATAGTGGATTAACTGTTGCATGAACTCATGCGATTACAACAGAAAAAATTTACCAAATATTAATATGTGCCTAAATGGCTCTCACAATAATCATTTCTGTACTCTACCTTAACTGTCTGATTTTCCAGTCTTGTCTCCTCTATGTTTTATCCCAAGACACTTCCTTGTGCTCTTGTTTTTTTGTTTCACTCACGCCTCTTTCACACTACTTTGCTCCCTCTTCATTACCACAGTGAAAACACACAGTTTGGTGTGATGACATTTAGATCGGCTTAGACCAACAGGGATGACCCAGGTTCATCCCAGGTCAATGCAGGTCATGTGATTTCTGCTCCTGACCCGGGTTCAACATGGGTCTGACATTGCTTAGCTTTGACTTTAAGATTACTACAGTTACTATAGGATTATTATTGGATTGCCATAACTATATATTCTGTATTGGCAGTGACACCTATAGGCATATTGTAGATTAACATGTCATAGCAGGAAATGCACAGGTGTAACTAAAAACATCATGACTAAATTGAGTTTATGTGACCCAGTGAGCAATGTCAGAAAGTCAAAATGCCAAGTGGAACAGAGTCATTGTTAGTGTAATTATCATTAATTAATTACACCTGTGCTCTCCTCTCATCCACACAGTCTTCATGATTATGAGTATAGATTTGTTCTGTATAGAATTACACAAGATCTGATATAATTCAGTGGTTTAGCAGCAGTATTTATAGTTGTATTTATAGTTACAGTCTTAAATCATCTATGAATGCCTTATGTGGAAGTGGCTTTACACTCCCTTTACACATCTTTCCACCTTCTTCTCTACAAACTGCAGCCTAAGATATTTTGGCATAACACCAGTCACTAAACTATTTTAAGATGACGTTGTTTGCATTTGGTCACTTCATGTTCTGCTTTTTCACCCTGCAGAGGGAGCTGGGCTTCAAAGTCCAGATTTTTGAGAAGAAAGTGGAGTCATACAAGAAAATGACACATAAACTCAGCAACGCAAAGGGATACATCAAGGTAAAGTTACTGACATGTCTCATAGTGTGGATATTGATTTTACCTCTGTATAATCATTAACCAAGTTTATTATTAGACAAGCTGCACTGTTCCACTGTCCTCTGACATATTCAGTCATTGAACCAGACAGTCCAGGTTCACCCCACTGTCAGTGAACGTTACATATCAAAAGTAGAGACTGAACAATCTGCATGCTGCTGGATATAAGGAAAGAGTTGTTACCTCTAAATGAGTGTTTCAGAATAGTACACATTACACTTGAATTCTCGACTATTTAAAAAAAATCAATCAAAATCCCTGTAGATGTTTGGGATATGTTTGGTTTTATTGAAGAGAGAGATTGTATCCACATTCGGTATTCCACAGTACATACATGGCACTCGAGCAACTGGACCTTCCATACAGTACGAAGAGACAGTGCAAGACACACCATAGACTGCACACATCTTATTTCATGTATATGGCCCCATTTTGACCAAAAGTTCTATGTACTTTGGAACCAGAAGAACTAATCCCAGGAACCAAACTTGGAACTAAAAGTCTCTGTTGTGCAATCCTGTTTTCCTGTTTGCGATGAACAAAGTTGATCGTGCTAATTGGACCCATGATGAATTAAAAAAATTATGAAACCCAATATTCACACATGAGGAAAAAACAACACAGATTTGGCCAGTTTGTTCTTTGCATTCACTGCTGCATGAGTTAGGTATAATGAATGAATGAAAGGGAGAACTGTAGAGGAGGAAAATTAAACTGAAACTAAGAGCATCTTGTCTTCACAGTAAATCATCTGTTGAGTGTTTGATGGTTATTTATTTCTGCTTTAGAACGTAACCGCCATGAAACAATCAAAAAATATCTGTCCTGTATGTGTTGACTCTCTTCTCTGGTTTTACCTAGTATCAAGCTGAGCAGGCTGAGAAACAGATCAAGGCAGAGTTTGAGAGGCTCCACAAGGCACTTGTCACAGAAGAAGTTCTGCGTCTAAAAGCTCTGGCCACTGAAGAGGAGGAGAAGACTGCTACCATACAGGAGTTGATTGACAGCACAAAAAAGGATATTACCGCTCTGAAGGAGCTCATTGACAGTCTGAAAAAAGAGATGGGCAACGAGGATCTACCCCTCCTGCGGGTAAGAGAAGGCAGCAGTTATAATGCTACAAGACTTTTAAGACTATAAGTACTACTACTAGTAATACTAAGTTCTATCTTTGATGCTTAAGTGTTGCATTAAACTAATCTCAGTTACTCTTTTATGTTGTAGAACTTCCAGGATTTAAAAAGAAAGTAAGTAAATGCAGTCGTATTGTGTACTGTAAAGTCTAAATTAGTCTAAATATCCACTGAGAAGTACTTACTTAAAACTTCATTGCCATCTTTGCTCTAGAGCCCAGTGGACTCGGGAAGATCCTCGCCTCTGTGATGACTCTCTTTTAGACATGGGCAAACATGTTGGTGCTTTGAGCTTCAACATCTGGAAGAACATGCAGGCCCATGTCAAATATTGTGAGTAAATGACACAGTTGGGGTTGGGTATGCCCTGGGAATTTAAATGGTTGGGAGTTTGACCAGTTTATGTTCGTCTGTTCAATATATTTAAGATGCACACGAAAAAAGTATTTTGGATCAGCTGTCAGATAATCATTAAAAATGTGTTGATAAAACTGACTTATAAATTGGCACAAAATACTTGAATTCTGCGGCATTAATGTGAAAATGATGTTTGTGCCTTATTTATCAGTATATGAAACTGTTGCGTCTCTTCCTGTGTGCAGATTCGGTCGTGCTAAACCCAAACACAGCCTCTCCATGGCTGTCCTTGAACGCTGACCTGACCAGTGTGAAGGAAAGCGCAGAGCGGCTGACCGCCCCCGACAACCCGGAGCGCTTTGATCCCTGCGTCTTTGTCCTGGGTGCTGAAGGTTATACCTCCGGGAAACACAGATGGGATGTCATTGTTGGTGACAACCCCAAGTGGATTGTGGGAGTGTGTAAAGAGTCAGTGGCCCGTAAAAAGAAGTTCACGGTCTCTACGAGCCGTGGAGTGTGGTCCATAGCACTAAGCAAAGGGGTGTACAGCGTCTTAACACCTGAGCGTACGGAGCTGCAGGTGCAACAGCGTCCGGAGAAGATCCGCATCAAGCTAAATTTAGATAAGGGAGAGGTGTCGTTTTGGGATGGGGGAACAGCAAAGCACCTGGTTACTTTGACACACAAGTTTGATGAGAGGATTTTTCCTATTTTTGGCCCTGGGCTCCATAGTACGCCCATGATTCTAGCTCCAGGAAAAATTGCTGTACACACCTCATGATGGGCCATTATCCTGCAGGGTGGTTGTTTAGCTAAAGCTGTTGGATGATAATTACCTTTTTTTTTTAAATAAGTTTCTTTATAAAAGCAAAATAGAACTCAACAACAATGTGGCAGTTGAACATAAAAGAATCGTTAATCAAAATAGAACATTAAAAAGAAGAGTAGAAATCTGCCAATAAAAAATTAAATGAAACAGTAAAATCGGGGGGATGCTCAGAAAATAGATAAAACATGTTGAATAAAACATAAAATATACTAAACTGTGATTAATGAGAGTATATAAAACACAGCATATCAACTTAAAGCTTCACAAAAGTAGGTTTTGTGAAAAGATTGATATGATAAATACGTGTCAATCTCTCAGAAATGAGCATGATTTAAACACTTGATTATATGTTAAAGCCAACTTAAAACATGCAGTCAATTAGTGAAGAAAGGTAGGATATGTATCATGTGGTCTCTTGAGTTGATGAAAACATTAGCTGCGTGATGCATAAGCTAGAGCTGTGAGATAACTTTATAAACACTGACAAAGAGCAGTGAAACGCAAAAATCAAGATAAAGCATGACTGACTTTATCAGTGTCATGAAAATAATCAGACCAAATGTTTTTGATGTGCCTTAGCTGGAGGAAACATGACTGACCAATGGTCTGTCACTATCCAAAATGAATGCAGACAAGAATGAAAAACCACACACATATATAAAGACTGGCAGCATTTCTGATGCCGGTGGCCAATAATGATAAAGTGAATTAAACCATCTCTCTTGATTTATCATGGAGCTGGAGGAAATTTTGTGACATACAACACTTAATATCTGAGAGGTGGGGAAAAAAAGACAAAGTTGCGCGTAAAAATATTTTTTACTAGTCTATTTACTCGTGTCTTCAGGAACACAGGACTTTTGGAGCTATTACAGCAGCAGCTATCTCTTATGTTTGCATACATTTGATTATGATGATTAGGGATTATGATTCAATTAAGAATCAGTAGAATAGACTGTTTTTACCACAGACTGTATATTTAAATATGTATATACTGACTATATGCAAATTTACACACTGTGGGATTAATAAATGATTATCGTCTTTGCCATACAGTCCACTCCATACAGTCTATGGTCTTATGCTTGGAAATGTGCTTCAGTTAATCATGATTACTTTTCCATGATTTTGTTGATTCTGCTCAAATACTACTGTCTAAAATGTTAAATGTATTTGTGTTGTTTTATTAGTTTTAGGATAATTGTACTGGATTTCACTCACTATACACTTCAGTGTGGCCAGCAGGCAGAACATACTTTGAATTAGGATTTACAGCTACTACAGTTGTGGATATGTAGACATCTGAATGTGTTTGTGAACATTTTTCAATTAAAAATAACTGAAAATCAAAATTGTCTTGTCTCATTACTGCAATTAGAACAACTTAAAACTGTTCTTGGCTCTAACATTGCATGTGAATGATATTTACTTAGAGAAAAGATGCATTGACAGATAATTAAATTGGATGTAGCTAAATGATGTAACAAATAATGCTTTAAAAAAAACTCCAAAAGTTTTTTGTTTTTTTTTAGCCATTCTTGGTTTGATTTATTTTGACAATAGTACATAACTGCCTTCTTGTGGATCAGATCCAGATGTTAAACGTTGTTTCCCTGCTCCACTAGATGGCAGTGGTGGGTCGTAACTCGCAGTGCTGTCTGTCTTTTGTGTTGGCAACCACCGGTTACTGCCGCTAGCTGCCATAAACACCAAAACAACGGGCATCTGTTTGTAAGATAGACCGCAGAAATCGCGTCGATGCTGTTAAAGGGCTTCGTTATTTAGCTGGCAGGCCTTTCCTACTATGTAGTAACCGAGTTTTAGAAACATAACTTAATCCGTAATTAATACTACGTAGTGATGAATTACTCTCCGGAATCACTTTATCCTGACAGATTTTGCAGTCACTGACGATTGCGCATCTGGATTTGACTGAGCTTGCTAATGCTAAAGCTAACAAGCTAGCATTAGCCAGTGGTTGCCCTCTGCAGTGATTCCGAATCACTAGCTACCAGCTAATTTAGCTTGTTGTCAGTCTTGAGTAGTCACCGACGACAATTTAGCTCATGTGGTAGCTAGCGATAAAAAAGGGTCGCTGAAAATGTAAATTACCATGGGGCCAAAGAGACGGGAACTGGTAAGTGTGATAATGCAGAAGTGCAGACCAGCCAGCTAACGGTATTCCGTTAGCTAGTTTAGCTTAGCAGCCTTTTACATTAGCCTTGTTGTGATAGCCTGCGGAGATCCCCTTATTGCTGATACTAGATTGTTTATGCTGTAGCTAGTTGGATGCAAGACACGCAATTAATAAACACTATGTTGGTCTATCTTATGCACGTATATACTTGTGTGAAAACCTTTTGTTTACGGTTTTGTTTGTGGTTTTAGTGCACTGGAAGTGAGCTACTGTAACGGTATGTAGGGCTAGCGATTGCTAACTAGCTCCATCAGCCAGTATTTTTTTACAGGTTGCTTCCCGTTCTGGTTTTGCGTATCAACTATTGTAATTTGAGGCTGTTTATTTCGGCAGTGTGAATGGCGTAGCAGTTTACAGCAGTTCATGTTGACTGAGACTTGAATCTTGCAGTGAGATCGATTAGCTAAGAGACAAGATCATTATGTAAACAGTCGGTAGTGAAGTTGTTTATGGGACCACCATCTGCATGACTCTTTGATCTTCATTACAAATAATTCCATATATCCTGCTGGACTACTTCCTTTGTCTTGTGTGATAGATCTAGTGTTAGTTCACCTGAAGACTATATGATACTGCTGCATTCTTATTTATTTATTTATTTGTTGCATCTATGTGTCTGTTAGGACTCACATCCAAATGATTCAATTTACTTTTTTCTCTCCATCATTCAGGCTGTGCCAGTGATGGCCTCACCCCTCCCCGTCTCCTTCATCCTGGTGGTTCTGCTCTTTGCTGAGTCACCTGTGTGCCATGCAGGGGACTGCAAGGGCCACAGGCAGGTGTTGAGGGGACCACCAGGCTATGTCACAGATGGACCAGGAAACTACTCTGTCAATGGGAACTGCGAGTGGCTAATCAAAGGTATTATGAACAAAGATAATGTCTTTTGTACAGGAAAACTGTTGATTATACAAGTTACCTTATAACCTATAAATTGTTAGTTTCATAGCAGAAGTGAGTACAAGTCTAAAACTAATCACTTCTTCATTTCCCACCTCTTTTATATCTTCCAGCTCCCAGCAACAGTCATCGCATTGTCTTGAATTTCACCTTCATGGACACAGAGTGTACCTATGATTACCTGTTTGTGTATGATGGAGACTCCTACCAGAGCCCTCTCTTAGCCAGTCTGAGTGGCAACACTCTGCCGCAGCCGATTGAGGCCAAGTCTGGCAAGGTAACCAATTAAGAAATGATGAGTGAAACTCTAGAGCATTCCAAGTATGGTTATGTTTACTTTGTGTTCTTTTTCTTCTTGTTCCAGATGCTGCTTCATCTCTTTAGTGATGCTAATTACAACCTCCTGGGCTTCAATGCAACCTACACCTTCTCTTTGTGCCCTGGAGCCTGCGGTGGTCATGGCCGCTGTGATTCATCTACATCAAAGTGCCAGTGCCATCAGGGTTGGGGAGGAGCAGCTTGTACAACCCCCCTGTGTTCCCAGGCTTGCTCTGTGCACGGCCAGTGTGACAAGGTAAGAGTAAGGAAGGGGGATGGTTGAATGAACACACAAAACAAAGAGTCTTAAATGAGTCACTCATCTCGCAATGAATAAGTCCTGAGACGTTGATCATTGATCTTAAACTATTCTAACTCTCCATGTTTTGTCTCAGAAAGGAGAGCGTTGTCTGTGTAACTCAGGCTTCCTGGGTCACAGCTGCCAGCTTGGTCTCCATGATGACAGCGGGGCGGGGCAATGGTGGCGTGTAAGCGAGGGAAACCCCTACACCCCTCCCAGGACAGGTTCTGCTGGCGTGTATCTGTCCTCCACCGGAGCCATGTACTTGTTTGGCGGTGAGAGTGACACACTTTGCTTTTCTACTGATGTTGTTGTAATATTTATTGAACAGACCCACCGTCCATCCAATTTTTGCAGCACACTATTTGTAAGTTAATGGTCATTAAATCTTGTGCAGATTTATTAAATTCTTGTAACACTGATTATAACTTGAACAAACACCTGTTTTGGGGCTTAAATTTCAACGAACCTCAGAATGAATTTATTTGTTTTAGCTGCTGTGCTTTATTTGACTTCTTGTCTTATCTGGTATCTGTTAGTGTTTTTGACAATTAATGACAACGATCTTGATTATTATATTATTATTTATAATATTATTTAAATTAATTTTTCCCCCAGGGTTTGACCTGAACAGAGCTCTTGGTGACTTGATCAAGTACAACTTCACATCCAACCAATGGGAAAGCAGGTCTTATGGTCACTCTCCTGTAAGTGGTTTGAGGACACACACACACACACAGAGTTTTTGCCTCTGATTTAATCTGATTACTGACCAACTGTGTCTACGTATTATAAGTATTCACAATATTTTTCATTCCCTTCCTTCCTTCTGTTTTGCACTCTTTTCAACTTTCCTATGTTGTCAGGTGGCTCGTCATTCCCACACAGCTGTAGAGTGGATGGGTAACATGGTTATCTTTGGCGGAGAGCTAGCCAACGGCTCACTGGCCAGTGATGTCTGGATGTACCGGCCACTGCAGGATGACTGGCAGCAGCATGGCTTTTCATATTCACGTGGCGCTCCTAAACTGGCCAATCACGCCGCAGCTGTAGTAGACAGTTACCTCTATGTATTTGGTGGTGGGTTTCACATTATATTTTTACCTTACAGTCTGTGTTTGGGTTGGCATACTTGAGCATTAAATTATTGTCTACGCAGCATCTTACCTTTTCTCCCGCTTTATTTCCCAGGTCGCACTGAAGAGGATATGTTTTCCTCCTCTCTATTTCGTTTTGGTCTGCACGGCTCTGGACGGTGGGAGATTGTTCAGTCCACCGGTGGGAAGCCCCCGGCCACCGCTGGCCACTCCATGGTGTTCCACAGCCCTTCCAGGACGCTGCTGGTCTACGGAGGCCACAGGCCTACCACTGCCAGGTATACACCCTCTCCTACATGAGCACACTGGATACAATAATACACTCACAGCCAGTAAGAACAGGGTGAGAAGATGAGGACTTTGACATATATCCAAATTTGATACACTTTTATATCTGGTCAGTTGGTGTATTTGGAGGACTGCAGATGTGACATTTCTGTGTGTTCCTGTATACACAGAGTGAAATGTAAACTTTTTGTCCCATTTGATTAGATCAGATAAAAGTCAAGTGATTCCTGTAGGCAAACTTGTTAAATTAAGCAATCCAGAAAAAGATAAGAATAGCAGAGGTAGAAATTATTTAAAATAATAAAAGAAGTAGTCATCAATAGAGTATTTTGACTCTAACAAGTAAAAATACATACATTGTCTTTATTGATACTAACCACTGTCTGTTTTTCCAGGTTTAGTGTGAGGGTGAACAACACCGACGTTTTCCATGTGGACAGACGGTTTTGGACATCTTTCCGTTCCCGTTTCCCAGCAACAGGCCCCAGAGAGAGAGCCTTCCACTCAGCCACCGTCATTGGAAATTACATGGTAGTCTATGGTGAGCATAGTGATCGAGGAAACCAGCAGACAAAATCCATTCTATTCAGTGCTCTCCAGTTTACATTTATCTCTTTTCTTCCTGCCTTTTTCTCCCAGGAGGGAATGTACATATTCACTACCAAGAGGAGAAGTGCTATGATGAGGAGATCTTCTTTTACCATTTGGGCTGTCATCAGTGGGTGTCTGCTGGGGAGAGATGGTCACTCAGTGAGTTCCTACAGAGTGCATCTTCTGTCACAACTCTCACACAGCCCAGTTTTCATCTGTAATTACTTTCTTGTTACTTGCACAGTGCCTACAAAACTTTCATTTCTTTCTAAGATGGGGATGCTGTGAGGGGGCGATACTCACATGTTGCTGCTGTGATGGAGGGACGAGTGCTGCTGGTTGCTGGGGGTTACAGTGGTGTTGCCCGTGGAGACCTGGTGGCTTACAAAGTTCCTCTGTTTGTCAGTAGCGATCAAGGAGATAGGGTGAGTGAAAGTGTCATAAAACAGGAATTCATATCATTGGCAAATTTGCATAAGCTGCGTGAAAACCATCTGTGGGAGAAAGAATGAGAAATTGTGTTATATGAGCAACTAGGGAGAACTAAATTGTTTTTTTGTGTGTGTGTGTGTGTGTGTTGCTTTGCCAGGATGCTTTTTGTGCTGAGGCACTAGACGAAAGTATGTGCCTGAAGAACCCCGCGTGCAGCTGGTGTGAAGGCCGATGCAGAGAATATGAGCCCACTAACCCGGTAAGATTTCCCCTAGCACAACCTCTGTCTTTCATAATCCATTCAAGTTTATAGTAGAAATATATTATTCTTATACCCATTCCCACATCATCAGACACAAAACATTTTTCCCACTTTGATGTTTTTGGTTGGATGTCTGTCTGTTGTAATTGATTATCCCTGTTTTTTGTTCACAGTGCGGCAGTACTGGTTGCCTGGGCCTGGCACGCTTTCTGTCTGACTGCCAGTCCTGTCTGGTGTTCAGTGGCACTCCAGCCTCTCTGGCCCGTGCCCCTGGTGAATTTGGCTGGTGTGTTCAGAATGAGTCCTGCCTGCCAGTGTCAGGTGAGACCCAGGGAGGGAGGAAGGAGGGCAGAAGAGAAGGGCTGAGTCTCAGACTAAAAGAAAAGATGTTGGGAGTTGACATGGGAGGGACTAGACTCATGTTGGGTGCGTGTCAGAGATGAAACACAGTGACTTGACTATACCCAGCTGAGATTGGACAGGCTACTCAGACCATGATCTGACTTGCCTGTTCAATCACATACTTCCTGTGGTGCAGTGAAATCAAGTTGTTTCACTCCATTTGGACACACGTCAAACAAGAGTCGCTCATCACACTCGTTTCAGTACAGTAGTACACTTTAGGAAGCTGCTGTATTATGAGATTTTAAGAGGTCAGATGTGTTCCTTGTGTGCTGACCTCTCCCTCTCGGTCTCACAGAGCAAAGTGCGTGCCGTGTGGACCAGATCTCAGGGGCGTACGGCTGGTGGGGGGAGCGTACCCTTTTCCTAACCTCCCTCCACTCCTGTCGCACCGAGAACTATGTCCCGGGACTGCACCTGCTCACCTTCCAGCACCCCCGCAACGACTCCCAGCCTGACAAGGTACGGAGTCCAAATCTCAAGTGGTTACTGTACTAGTTGTGGTTGTAACTCCTTCCCTCTCTGCTTATACTTATCCCTCCTTCCTTCCTCCAAAATTGCTTTGACACTTTAACTCCACTGCAGGTCTCCAACCCGCATATTATGAATTTTATGATTGTTTCTCCTTTAATGTACTTTTCTAATTTGTGCTCCTGGCTTTTTATCCTCTTGACTCCAATGCTCACTTTTCTTTTCTTTTTTTCTTTTTTCTTTTTCTCTGTCTGTTTTGCAATGCGCTCATAGAGAGGATTCCTTTTTTTTTTTAAAGTAGTTTGTCAAACTTGTGGAGCAGTTTGTAGAGAATAGTGCTTCTGTTGATGTGTTTCCACTTCCATCCACCCTCCACTATCCTCCACCCTCCTCACCCCTTCGCCAGGTGTCAATCCTCCGCAGCACCACCATCATCCTTAGCCCCACCACAGAAATGGACGTAGCCCTACAGTTCAGGGGCTTCATCCACCCATTGTGGGGGGCCCCTCCACCTGCACCCCCTCCCACTGAGACTGTCTCCATGTGGGCTCGCATCCAGAGGCTCCACTTTGAGGCTCGAATGGCATCAGGGCCAAACTCCAGCCAACTGGTGAGAAAAACTGCATCTTAACACTTTTTTTTTTTTAAAACAAATTGCTCATCTGGAATTGGGCGGGGCTGACAGGATTTGTTGTACTAGACTAATTTCATTTTCACCTCACACAATTTAGTGTTTTTAGTCCCATGTGGAATAACATTATTTGTGACATTGGAAAGAAGACTTTTCCGTAGATGTAATAAGTGCATGACAAATAAGCTATCTGTTGATCTGCTGAAGCCTGGATTGGATCTGTGTTTCATATAAATTATTGAAAATAATAATCCAGAAATTAACTAATACAATAGTCACTGCCCTGTAAAGGAATTGTATACATTGCTGGAATACTAATCCAGTCTGTGTGAAAGGTATAAGCTGTATTTTAAAGGATATGACTGGGAGACTAAAGAAATTAGTAGCACTTATTTATTGCCATTTTTACTTAACTGTTCCCCACCTTTTTTTTTTGTCTCTAATTCTCATCATGCATCTTTAACCTGTTGGCTGAGCAGGAGGTAGTGGGTCGTTGGGCAGCGCAGCAGGAGAAAGAGTCAAAGCTGCTTACTCGCACAGATGGGAGTAGACTGTTCTCTAACCTGACCAGGGGCAACCATTACCTCGTTCAAGCTGAGGGATACCTTAACAACTCAGGTTCAGGACAGACCAGTGAGATGGCCCTGACCTGGAACAGAACACTGCCTGGAGGGAGTGTGAGTCCTGGTTTATTCTACATTAGTAGTGAAAGTTAAAAAAATTAAAAGTTTGTTGTCTGTCAAGTGCAAAAGCACTTGTCAGTAGAGCAATAAGTGCATGTGATGTATGTGCATTTTTTAGATGTATTTAAAATAATTTGATCCGTTAAGTGTAGAGTGGGTCATTCTGGAGAAAGACCCAAACAAATACAACCCTCCCTTCATCCTCCTTCAGAAGCTCCACCCCCCCAAATTCATGGACATGCATTGCCAAGGCAACAACCAAAAGAGAAATATGGAGGAATCCAGAGCGATGCGTCAGTTGTAGAGTCACTTCTGTTCCTCTCACACATTACCATGAGCAGAACAAAATTTTTGTCTTATGTGAACACAACAGTCCATCCACACTCTGCAGCCTCCCCACTTCTCACTCAACCTGTATACAGAGTCTCTGTCCACAGAACCAATTGTCTGTCAGCTGCAGCTGCTGGGGGAGCTGCAAGGACAGCAGCCGGACAAACTGCCTTCACCAGGCTGACTGACAGCAGAAATTTACTGACCACTGCATGTCAGCCCCACGGGAAAAAATCGACAGTGTTTGCATTTATTATTTTATTGATGCGGTTAATAAGTTCAACACATATACAGTGGGATATTTGTGTGATTTAAACAGCTGCCTGCTCAGATTATGCTTCACTAAACACCATAGAAACAGACTTGTAGCGTAAAAAAATGTGGGGGGTCTCCATGAGACTGTCTCAGATTCAGTGTGGATTGATACAGTTAATAAAATTATTACAATTATAAATGGAAGCGTATCTGTTGTGTGAGAAAACACTTTCACAACATCTCTCTCTCTCCAGTTTGCCAGCCCTCCCCCTCCATTCAACAGGTGCTGGAGACGGGAGACTGTCAAGTTCTCACACAGACAGCTGCTCTGATGACTTCCCCCTGTCCTGTGCACAAGCACAATTGTCCCCTGTTGCTGATATGCTGGAGTAGTGTTGTGTGGCTCAGTGCGAGCCACTTTGTTGGTTTCCCATTTACAGAGCCAGGGCTGTGTATGAACACCGGATTTTTTTTTCAGCGCACACAAAGAACAGACAGCTAGACTGTGAAGAGATAGATATTCGCTGAATTTGACAAAAAGTGTCTTGAACAATATTTCTCCAGAATCTCTCACTCTACCTTTAACACTTTAAATCCCACAAAATAAGATATGTCACACAATGAGTTGTCTTCAGTAAAACTAAAGCTTAACTCTAACCTCATGCCCTCTTTCCCCCCCTAACTTACTTTTCCTCTAGGAGATCTCCTTCCTGTTCTTAGAGCCGTACCGCTCAGGTACCTGCTCAGGGTACATGTCCTGTTTGGCCTGTCTATCCGACCAGTCTTGCGGTTGGTGCCCGACTTTGTCCCGCTGCCTGCTGCGGGACAGCCCTGACCTCGAGCTCTGCCCTGAGGGAGAGAAGGGAGAAGGAAAGGGAGAAGCACAGCGCCATCTGCTGCTGGCACCCCAGCACTGCACCTTGTGTGAAGAGTACAGAGACTGCTCCGCTTGTACTCAGGTACATCACAGATAACACTGAGTATTAACATATGGTGTCATAATGCTGCTAATATTATAAAGCTTAATACATAGTCATGCAAAGCTGACTTTGGCCTGCAGGACCCTTATTGCGAGTGGCAAATAAACTCCAGCAAGAAAGGTGACTACCAGTGCAGTCGACGAGGAAGACTAGACGGATCCATACGTGATCCAAGGGGGTGTCCTAAAGTCTGCAACCAGTGAGTTGAATAACTATTTTTAATACCAGTAATAACAGACCATACAACAAGATTTAAACAGAGCCTACAACTCACCCTTATTGCCCCCCTTTTTTTCTTCATCTCTTTGTCCTTCAAAGGAGGAAGACTTGTGGTGAGTGCCTTTCTAACTCCAGCCAGTGTGCATGGTGTGAGTCAGCCCAGGCCTGCTTCTATTTTGCTGCCTACCTGACAAAATACCCCTATGGAGAGTGCAGGGACTGGTACGACAGGTAAAATAAGGACATTTTTAAGACTTTTTTTGTTATATTTTTCAATGCACTTAACTATTTGCAATTGCACAGTTTCAGTTTCCTGCTTTCTTGTTTGTTTGGTGATTTAAGCATAAACATAGTACACTCACATTATTCAAAACAAGACAAAGTGCTGACAACATTTTTAAATGTAAGGGTTTGTTTGTGTAATTAAAGATATTCTGTCTGTAAGTGAGTTAAAACCCACTTTAAAAATCTAATATTCTGATTCTTCATTCTTTTGCTCGTCAGTGTTCATTCGGTTCCCCAGTGTAAGCAATGTTCAGCTTTAAACACCTGCACAGACTGCCTGCGAACATTTCAGTGTGGCTGGTGTGGTGACTACAATAATCCCACAATTGGAAAGTAAGTATTGCAAACTTGTAACAGTACTTTGACAAGTACACTGTAGAGAGAAAATACGTATAGTGCAATGCATTACTATTGCAGATAAATAAGTCTGTTGCAGAATTACTGAATGTTAAACATCATTGTTTTTGTTGGAATTTTCTTGTATTTCTTCAATGTTTTCCACTCATTTTTCCAGATGTCTGAGGGGAGACTGGGCGGGAATGGATGACCCCTCGGTGTATAACTGCAGTGTGGCTGTGGCTGAAGCTCGAGCAGCAAAGTAAGATACCTCTTATTGCACCATCACCACAAATGCAGAAAGCTTTCTGTAAGCAGATGACGTTTTCTTACAAGACAAGTGTTTTTGTTTTTTGGGTAATGTTATATTTTAAATAATGTAGGGTGAAGTGTTTCCCACATAATTTATGTGTGGTAGTTTAGTTCTTGGAGTGGAGGAGGTTCTTAACTTCAAGTTATACAATGCATTTATAAATTTGAGTATAACAGTGTAAGCCAGAGCACACCATTGGGATAATGTCCTCCTTAAAACATAGAATGTCCTGTTAGTACAACCTTCCTGTGCCCAGCTGTCCATAAAATCAAGGCAAAGTCAAAAATGTTACCAGGTGGCTGGGTTTTACACTTTACAAGCTGTATCAACGTTTATTTTGTGAGTGAGCCATTCTCCAAAAGGAACCATTAGGTGTTACCCTGTAAACATGCATTGCAAGCTGGACTGTGTGTTGTAGCTAGATAGCGGTGGAATACTGACGTAGCCCTAATAGGTAGAAAACAGTACATTCAGGATGATGATTCAGGATCAGATGAACAGATGGATATGTGTACTTCTGCAACTTTCACTTCTCCTCCTCCTGCTCTTCAGCCCTGAGCCCCAGACCTCGGCCCCACCGCGACCCCTGGAAATGGAGATGGAGCTGGAGCACCTGGATGACGAAGAACAAGATGCAATCTGGTCCTACCCTGCCTGCCCTGATGTAGAGGAATGTAGGTTGGGTCTCCACAACTGTCACCCCTTTGCCACCTGCATCAACACCCCCACCTCCTATGAGTGCCACTGTGAGAGAGGCTACACAGGGGATGGCACTTTGCACTGCAACCAGACGTAAGAGTGGTCATTTAAAATGTGTTCTTCTTCATCTCACTGTTTTTCACAATCTTACCTGCCTGGATTGATGATTTGAATCTAGGAGACAGAACTGAAAAAAACAACCCAACTTAATTTCCTCCTCCCACAGGTGCTACAATGAGTGTCGTGAGGGTCAATGTAGTGGCAGTCCACGGTTTGAGTGTGAATGTTCCCTGGGTTGGACATCTGACCCTGCCACTCTGGTTCTGAGTGGTGTTGAATGTGATGTGGACTGTGGCTGCAACTTTCATTCCACCTGTATTACTGCACCAGGGATCTGTGATGAATGCCAAGGTGAGACTTTAATAGGTGGCTTATTTAAATAGCTTGTTGTCAGTCATCTTTTGTTTTTAACTCGTACTGAACCAGGCCAACATAACCAGCCTCTTTACAGTCTTATTGGGAGATTTTAAATTTAAATTGTATTCACAGTTCATAAAACTCAAACTGCACTGATTGAAATATCCTCTAACACTCTTGCGCTGTCTTTCAGACTGGACAACAGGGCCCCACTGTGAGCACTGCCGTCCAGGTAGCTTTGGTTCAGCTCTCGCTGGTGGCGACGGCTGTGTGCAGTGTGAATGTAATGGCCATGGCGACCCTCTCCGAGGCTACTGCCACAACCAGACAGGCCAGTGCTACTGCACACATAACACTCAGGGACAACACTGTGAGTCCTGCCTCCCTGGTTACTATGGAGACCCCAGGTAAGGAGATCTTCCTCATATACCATGACTGTAATGCACGCTTTTCAGTTATTTTCTGTTTCTGTGCTGATATAAAACAGTGTTGAATAAACAAGTGGAGATTATATTGTAATGTTGAAAAATGCAAACATTGTGGAAAAATCTTTCAGTGAATTTTTTAAATACTTTCTTTCATCACGATCTAAATTACTTTTATCATGGTCTAGTCTAACATCTCACTCTCTCCAATAGGAACAATGGCACATGTTACCGCCAGTGCCAGGGTCGTTCTGTGCTGTTGTCTTCCACCTCCTCCTCTGCCATTCCTCTCTCCTCTTCCCTGGGATGGAGAAGTGGCACAGAGGGGAAAGGAGGACTTTCTCATTGCTTGTGGGTCCTGTCTGTGACTGAGAACCTGGCACCCTGTCTACCCAGACAGCTTTGTCCCCCTGTAGCCCTCACTCTACACCCAGACTCCCATACACATTGTAAAGTGAGTACAAACACAACCTGATCATGCACACAAGCACATGTGCAAATTAATACGTTAGCTGTGCCACGGCATAAAAAATGGTTGGTATTTCAGTAACTGGTCTCCCTTACATCTCTTTTGTTTTGTAGAGCTCCTATGTCTATGTGTTTGATGGCCTTCCCCGTTTTCTGGGCAATGGAGTCGTGCATTCAGATCACAACCTGATTGGAGCATTTTGTGGCACCACAAGGACTCAGCCTATCACAGTTGAGGCCACTTCAGGTATCTCTCCATGAATTAATTCACAAAAACATTTTGCCAGGAGAAATCCACTTTGAGATAAAACTTAGTCTGTTACAGTCTCACTTAACAAACTTGAGCCAGTTAAGTTTTAATTGTGGGATAACTGTTAACTAAATTAACAGATCATGTAAACTCAGGGCATACAGGAAGTCATTGTAAACCATGGAAGCTTGTTATTTAAACTCTTGTGGGGCTTTTCCATGGGCACTTTCGTAGCGCAGAGTCAAACCATGCCATGTTGATTTGCATTCCCTTACCAGTGTAAATGTGCCAAGTTGTGCCGAGTTGTGCTTGAGATGGACCATCTCCAGAGCCGAGTCAAAGTGCGCCCGACCCACCTCCAAGGGGGTTGCAGTGACGTCTCACTGGCAGGGCTGACTGTGGCCAACCCGAGACGACCCCCTTTCTCCCCCTCAAACAAGCGCGTGTTGCGAGACTCAATTCTCAACTGTCAGACTTAATGCCTGTACTGGAGACCAGAGAGAAAGACGTTTTTAAAATTCTCTGTGTTCTCACCTTTCAGTACTTTGGTAGCTTCTAACTGAATTTCTGTGGTTGGAAGTTTAGTTTCTCTACTGCATCCCTGTTTGTATTTTCAGATATCTGCTTTATTTTACTGTTTCCTGCTCGCATTCAGCGGTCTAGGAGTCCTGTTAAGTTACTGCTGATGGAAACCCAACGTTTCCTGCTTTTGCTGCTTCATATGAAAAGCTTTTAAATAACAACATAACTTTTATTGTCAAGAATTTATAGGAAATGAAATGTGTTTATCCACCGTTTTACAGCCCTTCCTTTGACCACTAGTCACCGCGCGGCGTACTTCCTGGGCGCTTGAGTAAACAGCGCTAAAGAGGGTGCTGCTTTTAAACATCATCGCCTCAAGACAAGCATGTCATCAGTTAAAAAGACACCTTCAAGCGAGTAGCCCTGTTTAATGGAGATGTAAATCCCTCCCATGCTGGGCTGACACGCCGAGTCAAACCGAGTCAAGCCAAGCCAGTACATGTGTATGGAAAAGGGCTATTAACCTAATCTGACTATTTGCAGTAACCAAGTTGTAGATGGTGCGTAAACTGACACACTGTTGTATTTTTTCCTTTACCACCAGGTGTGATCTCAGTCTATTTTGAGGCCAACGTGTCTTCAAACAAACCTCAAGGCTTCAATGCATCTTTCTGGGTGCGGCGGTGTCACCAGAGCTCTGATGAGGGTGAAGAAGGGTCACCTGTATGTCCAGGTGGAGCCCTTTGCCAAGGGGGGCTCTGCCAGTGCCCTCAGGGATACGGAGGACCCCACTGCGACCGGCCCATGTGTCCTCAGGATTGTGGAATAGCAGAGGGAAGAGGAACTTGTAATATAGTAAGAAGGGTGGCAATACATATCGAGAAGTTTACATTTCGGTTTTATTTTGCATCTTTGGTCACAACTATTAAAGTAATTAAGGTTTAAAACTCAAGGATTTTGAAATATAAAAAAAATGAGAAAACATTTTTGTCAGTTGCTAATCAACATATTTTGGTTGTCTCAGTCTCTTGGAGTGTGCGTGTGCTCAGACAGCTGGGCTGGCTCAGACTGCTCTGTTCCTCGGGACTCCAACAGCCTGGTCTGGGAAACACTGCTGGACACACAACTGACTGTGGTAGGGGCAGAACATAGCTACACAAATACAAAAAACACTCTAACATGTGCGCAATTCATTAATTTCACACCCCAGCACACACTATCACACATTTATAAACATTCTTGCTCCACAGAACCAGGCCCACAGGTTCCTCCATAGGATGGGCCACTCCCTGGTGTCTGGACCTCAGGGCAACCTCTGGATGTATGGAGGACTCTCTCTGTCAGAGGGCATTCTTGGAAATATCTACAGGTAGGAGTGTAAATGTTAATGCCAAAGCTTTTTCATTTTATGAAACTTTATAGGTGTTATCATATTATATTTATACTGTATCATGTAATTAACTGTCTATATGTGTATAATAACACATTTTCCCCATGTTGGTTCAGATATTCTGTGTCAGAGCACCGTTGGACGCAAATGTTGACGAGTTCTGTAGAAGAGGGCTCTACTCCCAGCCCTCGTTATCACCACGCCTCTGCACTGCTGAGCAGTCATGACTCTGGCTCTGGCAGCCATGGAGCCAGTCACAACTTCATGCTGGTGGTGGGCGGCGTCACTCAAGACGGTGTTGCCATGGATACCTGGAGTCTCAATCTCAGCAGTTTAGTTTGGAGAGAACACAAGGTTAACATTAGACTTATTGTGGAAAAATAAAATATCTGCAAAATCTGAAGTTATTTTACATCTAACAAATTTCTTTTTCTTCCACCTCTGACAGAGCACAGTGCTGCCCCCATTGGCCGGTCATACTTTAACTGTACGTCGAGACTCCTCTGTGCTGTTGATAGGAGGTTACTCCCCAGAGAATGGCTTCAACCACCATCTGCTGGAGTTCAGCCCTCATACTGGAAACTGGACCATTGCCCCCCACATTGGCACGCCACCTACAGGTATTTGAGGCCTTGTGTTTATCAAGGCTTGTAACAATTTTTACTCAGTGACTTAATGACTGATGCACATCATACAAAAATACAATAGTAGTTCTTCTACTTGTCTATCCTACAGAGAAAGTCAGTATTACATTTTGAAAATGTGAAAAATAGACAGCAAAAAAATAAACAGCCGTTATGTTGAGGCTCCTCTCGGCACGTTCTGTGAGGGGGTTTTTGTATTGAAACCTATTTTGTCTTATGTGTTCTTGTCTCAGGTTTATATGGCCACTCAGCAGTCTACCATGAGCAGACTGATGCCATCTATGTCTTTGGAGGCTACCGTTTTCATGTGGAGACTGTGGAGCCCTCAGGAGAGCTTTACAGTCTGTACTACCCGAACCTCACCTGGTCTCTGTTGGTCCCCTCACAGGGCAATAAGGTAAGAAGCTGACTTCATCTAGGCTCTATCACCCTCTCAAAGGTCAGTAAATTAGACAAGCTAAGCATTCTGTCAGTCCACTGCATAGAGATAACTTATCTGCTTCTGCTGTATCTTCTCTTTGCTATGCAGCCCCTGTCACGTTTCTTCCACGCTGCAGCCCTGATGAAAGACACCATGGTCATCGTGGGGGGGAGGACAGAAGCAGAAGACTATAGTAACTCTGTGTCTCTGTACCAGATCAACTGTAACACCTGGATACAACCAGGTGGCTGTCTTGATGTCTTTCTGTAGCTTCAATTATCATCAAATTATAAACGACCACACCATAACATTACCGCTTTCGTCTCTTCTCTCAGGCTCAGCCATAGGAGATCCAGTTAATCGTTCGGTATCTCTTGCCATGACGAGCTGGGGCGGCCGTCTCTTCCTGTCAGGAGGCTTCAATGGGGTCACGCTGGGACGACTCCTAACCCTAACTGTGCCCTCTGACCCCTGTGCGCTGCTGCCTACTCCGGAGGCCTGCAACACCACCACAGGCAGCTGCATTTGGTGTAGAGGAACCTGTACTTCTTCTGATACTGCTGAGAGGTAATGCATTTGACTGAAAGCAACTCTGTAAATAAGTACATTGTTTTTAAGCTTGGGGTTATGTGCAGCTACTAATACGTCACACCATCCACTCAATTCTCTCCTACCCCTCCATCAGAGTGGGCTGTTCCACTGGTCAGTCTCCCTGTTCCCCGACCCCTCGTCAGCCAGACCAGTGCCGCAGACTTAAGACCTGCAGCGAATGCCTCGCCAGACACCCCAAGACATTCTCCAGTCCAACACAGGTAACATATAACACCCCAACTCAACCACCCTCACTAACTAAAAGAGAGATGGATCCTATCTGTTAACTGAAATATTTTCTTGATTTTAAATTTTCAGCCCGCTCTACAGTGTAAGTGGTGCACGAACTGTCCAGAGGGGGCCTGTATCAGCAGCTCTGTTAGCTGCACATCTGAACATGACTGTCGGATTAACCAGCGAGAGATCTTCCTGTCCAGCAACTGCACCGAAACCAGCTGTGAGGCTTCCGACTGCCCCAAGTGCACTGCTTCTGGAAAATGCATGTGGACTCGCCAATTCAAACGCACAGGTACGAAGAGATTTGAAGAAAGTATGAATTTAATACAAATTACTAAATGCTTTTTCTAATTTTCAGTTTGTAGTTGAAAATAGATAAGAAAAAAACATTAAAAACTCTAGTAATTGTTATTCAGTAATTATGATCACCACACCTAGTAGCATGTGGATGAATTATCATCTTATCTACACGCCCCTCCAGCCACTGAGATGAAAAGGGCTGTTTCTGATACTTCCACAAAGATATAAAAAATGTGACGTTGTTTTCGACTGCAAAAGGGATGACTGAATGTGATTTCAATTATACTTTAACATTTCAGCTGAGTTTTGGTAATCAGGGCTTATTTTTTCTCCTGAAGTGTTCCAATAAGCCAAAAAACTGACTGTGTTGTCATTTCTCCAGGCGAGACAAGGCGCATCTTGAGCGTGAACCCCACCTATGACTGGACATGTTTCAGCTATGCCCTGCTCAACGTCTCACCCATGCAGGTGGAGTCATCTCCCCCTCTGCCATGCCCTCCTCCCTGCCACACTCTCCATAACTGCAGCCTCTGTCTGGGGTCCAGAGGCTCTGACGGGGGCTGGCAGCACTGTGTGTGGAGCATGGCTCTGCAGCAGGTAAGATTGCACTGCTTGAGTATTCATGTGTGTGATTTTAATAAAAGCATGTTCATATACCAATAACCTCTCTCCCCATTTCTGTAGTGCATGAGTCCATCTTTCGTGCCCCTGCGATGTGAAGCGGGTCAGTGTGGTCGTCTGCTCTCTGGGGGGGACTCCTGCTCTCCCCAGTGCTCCCAGCTCACCCAATGCTCCCAGTGTATTGCCAGACCTCAGTGTGGCTGGTGTGCTACGCGCGGGGGCAATGGGGCTGGACGATGCCTGCAAGGAGGACTTGATGGTGAGAAATATCTTCGCTCAAAGGAGCTGAGGATGGTAGAGTGTAACCAGTTCAATGCTACATTATTCTGATCCCTGTTTTGCTCACGTCTCTCCACTCTCTTCTCCCAGGTGTGAGTGAGGGCGTTTGCCCCCTGAGAAACAGCAGCTGGTCTTTCCTTCACTGTCCAGAAGAGGACGAGTGTGCAAATGGCCATCACCACTGCAACAGCACCCAGGACTGCCATGACCTACCCCAGGGATACCACTGCACCTGCAAACAGGGTTATATACTCAGCAGGTGAGGTCACTTGTCACTGGTCAGCTCCTTTAAAAGATTTTATCAGTATTTCCATTCAGCATTCGTACTGCAGGCTCTGAATACATCAGGACAGTTAAAAGATACTGTATTTATTATCACAATACAGATTTTACCCAAGTTTCTTTTGTTTTTCCTTCTGTTTAGTGTTTCCGGTCAGTGTGAGCCAGTTTGCGCACAGGGCTGTGTGAACGGGACATGTGTGTCACCAGGAGTTTGCCAGTGTCACTTTGGCTTTGTGGGGGATAATTGCTCCTCTCAGTGCAGCTGCAACAAACACAGCAACTGTGCTGGTGTAAACAAACCAGATGTTTGCCTTGAGTGCCACAATAACACCATAGTAAGTGCTCATATCACAACGCGTGCACATACTGTAAACACAGTCACATTCTTAGGTTAATGATTTCTCCTTTCCCCCGATTCCAGGGTAAGCACTGTGAGAAGTGTAAGCCTCTGTTTGTGGGCTCTGCCAAGGGAGGTGGAACTTGTCGTCCATGTCGGGAGTTTTGCAGGGGAAACAGTGCTGTGTGTCTATCCCGGGATGAACATAAGAAAGCCCTTGATAACCCACGGCTCTTCCCCCTCGACCCCAACAGCGTAAGTGTCTGCCATCCTCCTGATTCTATGTAAAAACAAGTACACTAGCAAGTGTGCTTACTCTTATGTCTTGGGCACTGTCATCTTTCTAACTCCTTGTCAAGTTTCAGACGTCCATATCTGTTTGTCCCTTTATCAGATTGAGAACTGGGTGTCAGAGGGTCCCACAGAAGAGAATGCCGTGTGTGTGAGTTGCCAAAACAACAGCGTGGGGGACAAATGCGAGAGTTGCCTCAGTGGCTACTTCCTACTGCAGGGGAAGTGTGAGAAGTGAGTGACATTTCAGCAGTTAGTGTTGGTGCTGACACCAACAATTTTAAACCTTAATGTGTTTTCTTAATATAGGCTGTTACATGATGTAATAAGGCTTTTATGAATTTATGTCATTTTGGGTAAACACATTGCAGGTCCTATCAGACATGATCTCATCAACATACAGTGTCACTGGAGTAAGCACCGATTGCATTCATTCATGTATTCTTTATGAATTATTGTTGTGACATGAATGCAACAAAAAAGTTGCATTTATTTGTCTATCTTTAATCCATTGATAGTGAAGCACTTCCAACATATATTTTATCCAGTACTTATACGGTTTTAATCACCGTGTACGTTTGTTTTTGAAGAGGACAAGACCTCTGTGGATAATCCAGCTCCCAGTAGAAACCTACTGAACGTCTGGATCTTAAGTTATCGGAGAGACAAGCTGAGCAAACGTTAGCAGCAGCTCAGCTGACTGCTCCTACCGGGTGTCCTGTGCCCACTGAACAACGTCAGAAAAACACTGATCTTTAACGTGAAACTGCTCTATTCAGTGTTTTTATCTGTTTTAATCACTGATCGGATTGTTTTGGAGAGGAGGAGACCTCTGCCGATAATAAAAAGTTTGTTGTTTAACAATGAAGACAAAAACTCCCATGATTCCATGCTACTTCACACCGTCATCACACTCTGCCTTTTGTTATTGTTTTGATTGAGAGAACCCTAGCAGCTGAAATTACATATTGTGCATTTAAGAAGTTGTATTTTTCTACTATTTATTTATTTTTATTATTATTATTATTTCTCTATTTTACTTTACCCTTTCAGTCTCACTACTGTGTTTAGATTTTCTGCTCTTTAGAGTTTGAATTTCCTCCTCTTAATTGCAGGTGTCAGTGTAATGGTCATGCAGACACATGCAATGAACATGATGGCACAGGTTGCCCGTGCCAAAACAACACAGAGACCTCCTCGTGTCTCAGCAGTCCTCAAAGTGACCGGAAAGACTGCTACAGGCAACAGGTATGTACATGCTGAAAGTTATTGTAAACTTTTCCGCATTAATAAAAGCTATATTTAAAATTGAAAAAGTTTTAAAGTAGGCAACCATATGAAGATGTCAATAGTGTTATTTTAAGTATGGATTATTTGTTTAAAAACCTGTATGGTGTTATTTTTCACACCAAAGTAGCCCTTTAAACCTCATTTTGTTTCATTTATTTATTTCATTCATTTACTTGTGGCTGGTCTGTGTACAGCCTAGTGGTCATTAGGAGTCATGGCAATATCCACAGATAACATTCTGTGCACATCATGCTTGGAAATGTAGGATCTGGGTGAAAACATTTTAATAAATGAACCCTTTTTTAAGAATATAGAGCTTTTTTGTGAAAATCAGTAATAAAGAAAAATAATGCACCTTAACCATACTGCAGTATGGCTCATGTTTTTTTTTCTGTTTTTCATTAAGTGTGCAAAGTGCAAAGACTCCTTCAATGGCACACCGGTGAACGGGCGTCAGTGCTACCGTCAGTTCAACGTGGACACAGAATGCTGTTTTGACCCGACGTCCCAGACAAACTGCTTCCATGATCCCACCATCCGCAACCTGCCAAGGGGGCGCACTGTGTTCTTCGCTGCCCAGCCAAAGTTCACCAATGTGGACATTCGGGTCACAATTGATGTTACTTTCGGTGAAGTGGAAGTGTATGTGTCCAACTCTCATGACACCTTCATTGTGGATGTGGACCGGCAGACAGGGATTCACACCATCAAAATTGAGGAGGAATCAGTGACTCGGGGAACAGCAACTGGGACAGACAAGGATTCACCTCCTTCCCCTATGAAGGTCAACGCCTCGTCCGGTCTTGGGGGTCCCATGCTTTCCCACACCCCATTGCAGCTGCAAGCAAAACCCGCAGGAGCAGAGAGAGAAATTCGAGGGGAGCGCGCTGAAGGGCTCATCACCTACATTACTGTGTGGAAACCACAAACAGTGCTGATCGTCCATGGTGTTCGGGATCGTGTGGTCATCACCTTCCCTCACGAGGTGCACTCCCTGAAATCCAGCCGCTTCTACATCGCTCTGAGAGGTGTGGGGACCGGGCAGAGGCAGGGAGAATCCCAAGGCCTGCTGTTTCTGCGACAGGACCAAGCCCACATTGATCTTTTTGTCTTCTTCTCAGTTTTCTTTTCCTGCTTTTTCCTCTTCCTGTCCGTCTGTGTCCTCTTGTGGAAGGTTAAACAGTTCCTAGATTTCCGTCGGGAGCAGCGTCGCCACATCCAGGAGATGACCAAGATGGCGTCTCGGCCCTTTGCCAAACTCACCATATACTTGGAGCCGGAGGAGCCTCAGCTCATCTACCTGCCTTCATCTGGTGGAGGGGTGGGGGGCGGCACTGTATCTCTTGCTCATGCACGCACAAGCAAGTTAGGGGGAGTGGTGGTGGGCCAGAGGGGCAGGGCAGGAGCTGTCTCCTACAAACATGACCCAGGCTCCGGGCCCACAGCCCACCACCACCATCACCTCACCCTAGGTGGCGGGGGCAACAGTGGCCAGCACCTACCGCTGCACTACCTAAACACCCACCACTATGCCAGCACCACTGCTGGGACCCCGGCCTCACATAATCACCACCCATCCACATACAGCGGCTACCAGCACTTTTGCCGCTCTGACCCCTTCCTGTCTCAGCTCATGGGCTTTTCCTATTCCTCCTTTAAAGTAGGGCCCATCACCCTGGAGCCAACAGATGACGGCATGGCTGGGGTGGCCACTGTCCTCTTCCAGCTTCCTGGGGGTGTATTGGCTCCAAATCGTGCCTGTTTGGGCTCCGCACTGGTTACTTTGCGTCAGAACCTGCAAGAATACTGTGGCCACGGCAATGGAGGTGGGCACCCAGGGGCAGGTGCAGGGCGTAAGGGGCTGCTTGGGCATCAGCACCTGACCACTATGGCTATGTAGGGAAACGAAAAAGATATAAATGAAAGTAGACAGGAATAAAAAAGAGATGGGATAAATCTGTAAAGTATTTGATATATAATAAATTAATTTTTTTGAAAGAAACATAGCCGCAAGGCAAAGATTAAGTCCAAAAGAAACAGTTATGTTAAGAGTCAGGTGTGAGCATTTTGAACAGAGTTGTACATACACTGTATAATGAATTATTAAGTGTCTTTTATTGTATTATGTATTGCTATACTGTATTTCAGTGCTTCACATGACCAAGCCGGCTGTCTTTAGAATGCACTACAACTGCTATACGTATCAACAAAACAATGTCACATCTTGTCTGTGATCACTAAAGAGGTATGAGCACGTTCAACAGTCAGTCTCATACAAAGGCTGAAGCTGAACTGTTGTTAAAATTCTTTTCATTGACCAACAGAGGTGTTGGACCTCTGCTCACTTTGGAACCAACATGTGCTTTATACCCCAAAAAGTGACAATCAAAATTGCCATTGAGAACAAGAGACTTATGCATAATGTGCAAGATTTTGATTGTCAGCGCAGGGAAAAAAAAAAAAGTCAAAGTTGCTTGTCAGATGGTTTTTATATCAGTCGATATGAGTGATTTATAATTGTAACTCAATATATGGCAGGCTTCTAAGCTACATGGTTATGTTAAACAGACTCTTGAGTATATTTTTGCATATTCATTCACCTGCTCTGTTATATTGTTGTTATTTGTTTTTCTGCTCATTTGCCTTCACTTCTTGCCTTGTCTGTAAGTCAACTGGCTTACACTTAATACTTGTGTTAATGGAAATGTGTGGTGCAGGTCCTGGAAGATGTTATAACAATAACATATGTTACATTTTTGTTTCTGTACAGTTTCTGTGAAAAAAAAAAATGAAGGATAATGTTTTCAATCTTCAGTTCCTGACACTATAATAATGTAATTACACAACAGAACTCGTCCATTGAATGAAGAAATTATGTGTCCTTTTGCAACATGCAATTACATTTTCTTCATGTGAAATGTATGTTTGTTTGGCTAGTTTTGCTGGACTGCTTTCTTCAGGCAACTTGTCTGCTTAGATGATTGTATTAACCAATCATAGATACAGTTTGATTAAAAAAAAATAATGATTGGACACGGCAAAAAAAAAAATTACAATATATGGAAAATATTACTACAATGAAATTACAATGATAATGGAAATAGTTTCATTAGAACGTTCTCCTGGTGAGAGACTTTGGGAAGATTTGACAGCATTTTAATGGCAAAGAGACTGAATTACATGTTCATTGGTGGGTGTTGATGTTGGTATGTTTTTGTTTTCTCTTTTCCTTTTTGCACTGCATGGAGGCAATGAGCCCCATTATTCATGTGAAACACTAAAAGGCAATGCCGTCCAGCCTCAGTGGACGGATGGCACACAGTGTGATGGAGGAACTCAGAATGGTGCTACTGGATTTCTATCAAATGAAAAAGATTTTCTCATTAACTGAGTACTCAGCATATTTAAGCAAACTAAAGCTCAATTAAATACTGTCACTATTTATAGCAGCCCCCCCCCCCCCCCACACACACACACACAAATAAGCATTAATACTGTTTTATTTTGTTTTTTTGTCTTGTATCTGTGTGTTGTTTTTTTTTTTTTAAACATACTTTATTTTTGTACATAACTTTTGTTGTGTTTTGTTTTTTTGTTTTCAAAGAAGGGAACAGTGTTGTACAGAAGATTGCGTTAAAGAGTCAGATAAAATAAAGTCTGTGGAACATAACTGTCAATTTTTGTGTTGATGAGAAATCATGTGCGACTAAATTCACTGATGAGAGAAATCTATGACTATTAGTTGATTAAAGAAGACAGCGCTAAATTGAAGGAAAATGTTCACAACTAACCAACTATAAGCTTTACCAAAAAGGAAAGTTTTAAGCCTACTCTTAAACCCAGAGAGGGTGTCTGCCTCCCAGACCGAAACCGGAAGATGGTTCCACAGGAGAGGAGCCTGAGCCATTCAGAGTAGCTAATATCACTAGATAATGTGTTTCTAAGGTGTTTAGGGCCAAGCACAATAACTTCAGTTTTGTCTGAGTTTAATAGCAGAAAATTGCAGGACATCCAAGTCTTTATGTTCTTAAGACAAGCTTGAAGTTTAGCTAACTGATTGGTTTCATCTGGCTTTATTGATAAATATAATTGAGTATCATCTGCATAACAATGACAATTTATGGAGTGTTTCCCTAATAATATTGCCCAAAGGAAGCATATATAAGGTGAATAGTATTGGTCCATCCATTGAACCTTGTGGAACTTTTGCGTGCATGGAGGATTCATTGTTAACGTGTACAAACTGAAATCGATCTGATAAATAGGACTTAAACCAGCTTAATGCAGTTCCTTTAATGCCAATTAAATGTTCCGGTCTCTGTAATAGGATGTGATGGTCAGTGGTGTCAAATGCAGCACTAAGATCTAACAAGACAAGTACAGAGAGAAGTCCTTTGTCTGAGAGAAGTCCTTTGTGCGGAAAAAAGGGAGACAATCATTTGTAAGTACAGAATTGTGAATTTCTATTATATAGGTAATACCTCAGATCTACCGTAGGCAAATTAGCCAATAAATTAATTACTTATTATTGTGATCTGTGGCAGACCACAGTATAGTACTGCATGCTTGCATTTGTCTTACAGTTGATGCTGCATCTTTCTAGTGCACCTGCCTTTAATTGAACAATAGTTAAGAGTGTAATTTGGACTAACAGTTTGCTACTTAATAGATCCTAAAATACAAAGACTTTATGTGATGTTTAAAATAATTCTTTAATGACATCATTTAAACAAAAAAGCGGTGAAATTTAGGGTGATTTTTGAGATTTTGTATATGTTGAATTTGCCTAAAAATAAAATTAAATTAAAGGACAGATTTTTCAAGTTTGTCTTAAAACAACAGTCATGTGCCCAAATGATTAATCCCACCTGTTCATACTTACCATTAGAAGATCCCTTCATAATACACTTACAATGTAAGTGACGGAAGCCAAAATCCACTAGCCTCCTTCTGTGCAAAAATGTATTTAAAAGTTTATCTTAAGCTGATATGAAACATCAGCTGTCCAAATTAGTCAAACCAAGTAGATATCTTTCAATGTTACAGTCTTTCAGGACCAAAGTCCGTCTTTTTGTTACTATACTTCCACCACAGCTCAACAGGGAAAAACTGTCTGAGGAAACACAAAGAGGGAATTTTATGCTAAAAAGACTGTAAATGTGGCAGATATCCATTTGATATGACTAACTTGGACTGCTGAAGCCTCATATAAGCTACAGATAAACTTTTAAATGCATTTTTGCACAGTGACTTTGTGGATTTTGGTCCCCATCACTTACACTGAAAGCTTATTTGGAGGGGATCTTTTAATAGCCAGTATGAACAGGAGGAATGATTACAGTGGAGAAAACCTCTTTTGGCATTCATAGGGCCACCATATGGGCTTGGGAACCTATCCTTTAATCTTGTATTTTGGAGTTAAGAGGTTTAGCTTGGTGGCTGTCCAAGATTTGAGCCACTTACAATTTCCAATAAATTAAAAGAACAAAAGATTTCAATTCAGCTATCACCTTATCCCTATAAAATGAAAGTTAAATATTATATATAAAATGTTCAGAGGCCTAATTAGTTAAGATATGGTTCATATAGGTTGTCTAAGGATGGTTTACTTTTGTTTCTGTTGCTTTAACTGCACAGGGTGTACGGAAGCCACAAGATGCAAGTGAGAAAAAAAAAAAATCCTGTGATCCATTTTCTAAGTCTGACGTAAAAAAAAAAGTTACTTTTCTTTCACCTGTTTTCACAGATGAAAGAAAGTTTTGGCAGGTGATTTGTTGCTATTGTTGTTTGTTTTGTTGTTTTGTTTATGTCAGGGTCATTTTCTAAGTGTTTGTCTTCATGTTTTCTTCTGGATAAGTTTTAATTTCTCCATGCACTCTAAACACAAGGCACATACTGTATATTGTGTGTTAGCAAGTTATATAACATTATTGTCATGTCTTTCTTTTGGCTAGAACTGTATTTTAACTGGCACTTAGATTGAATGGAGACATTAAAAGTCACCTGGAAGAAAACATGAATGCTTTTAGTGCTATTTAGAACATGGGGTAGTGGTACACTTCAGCCTCTTGTGGCCGAAATAAGCATTTATTACAACACTTGACAAACACTTAAAAAAATTATTCTGACAAAATAAAAATAAAAATCATCTGACAAAACTTTGTTTTTACCTGTTTTCACAGATGAAAAAAATCAAGGAACATAGAAAGATTATCCTGACAAAACCTTTCTTTTAAACCTGTTCTTAAGTCATAAACACAGGTGAGAAAATTTTTTTTAGATCAGACTTAGAAAATGGATCACCAGATTTTTTTTTCTCACTTGCCTTCAGGGCTTCCGTATTGGGCTGTGTGACCTCAACATCACTAATGTGAGCTGGTTGGCCAGACCAGAGGAAGTGTGGTGCAGATCTTCCTGTGTTATTATCACTACACTATCATGTAGCCAGTTAGTAAACGGTAGCTCAAATATTTAAAAGCAGCTTTGGCTTAATCGCATACTTTACTAAGGTACGTCTATCTTTATAACAGGCAAATATTGAATGAGTAGCACTGACAGCTGCATGTAAACAGCCTGCAGCTGGTTAAATTATCACAGGGATAGCAGCTCGGCTAGGCTAATGCTGCCGTCAGAATAGCCTAGCTATGATGCTAACGTTAGCTGAGAGCAGGATGAGCAAACCGGAGTCTGTTATTTTTCTTGTTTGTTTTAATAATTCAGATTTCTAACATTGATTATCTATGTCTATCTTACAGCTTTAGCCCATAAATGTCTCCTCGGCTCACTAAATAGCCGAAATCCTAATGGTGACAACATGAAGTCTGCCAAGAAGAAATCTTTGCTAAACAAAGCAAAGAGAGGCGAGAAACAACACGACGCCGTCACAGTTAAAACTGAATATGAAGCACAGCTGGAGGGTGAGATGGAGGAAGACGTCAAGGAAGGTTACACTAATGGAGAAGGTCTCAACATCCAAATCAAAGAAGAACCACATTCACAGGAGATCGGTGAGGAGCACAGAGGAGGAGACGCATCAAGCTGTTTTGACACTAAGCCTGACACTGTGACATTCAGGCCAGATGTTCACCATCAACATGGACATGTAAAGGACGAGCCTGACTCAGACCATCAGCCAGAATATGAGTTCACTGCAGGGTATGAGGCGGCTGTCAAGGAGGAGTCAGACTCATGGATTAAAGAGGAGAGAGACTGTGAGCAGGAGGCAGAGGATGCAGGCAACATCCAGGAAGGTAATGGAGAGGAAGAGGAGGTCTGCACAGGTAGGAGTCACTAGTTTATGAAAAACATACTAACCTAGGGTATGATCTGTTTTTGTGTGTATTCACAAATAATATAAATAATAAGTAACATTTTTATTACATTTTTTTTTCAGATGTAGCCAATTTTCAGCTTCAGAAAACATCTTTGTATAAGTATGAGTTTTACAGATGGACAGCATTTTTTGCATTGACAATTTTAGCTGCTAAGGTATTATTAAAAGTGTCAAATTTATCTTGAAAAGCATTTCCTGTTCTGCACCTGCATGTGTATTAACCATGAGTGTATCCTAATGTCAGACAGTAGGGGTGGGAATATTTGATTATATTAGCTTAAAAAGAAATTAAGAAGAGTAAAATCATAAATTCTTCCTTTTCTTAATGCACTTTGGTTTCTGTGTGTGTCCTCCTCTCTTACTTAGAGTCATCATCTGAGTTCTTTCCATGTCCTCACTGCACTGTCTCCTTTACTGACTTGGACTTCTTGGAGAAACATGTCAAATGGGTCCACCAGAAGCAGTATCTGGCTAAGCTGAAAAAATGCCTCTCAAGCCGCAATTTAAACCTCATCCCCAAACACACCTGCACCGTCTGCAGCAGCACCTTTAACTCTAAAGTACACCTTAGGGTCCATGTACAAGAAGTGCATCCTTCTGCCCCTCCTCGCAGGCTCCACCCCTGCCCAACCTGTGCGCGCAGCTTCCAGTACCTGAAGAATCTGAAAAATCACTGTCAGCGCTGGCACAACATGTCTGTGGTTACCAGAGGTGGGCATCTCAGCTGCGCAGACTGTGGGAAGAGTTTCAAAGCTACCTGGGGTCAAGGGCCTCATATGTGTCATGAACCGGATAACACAGAATCTGAGGATAAGCCTATCTGTCTGGATATTGGTGTGCAGTGTCCTGAATGTGGCAAAAAGGTGCGCACACCTCAAAGCTTGGAGGATCACATGCGTACCCACACAGGTGATCGGCCATTCGTCTGCAAGGATTGTGGCCGGAGGTTTGTGGAGCGCAGTGGTTGGCGTCAACACATGAAAATACACACAGGGGAGAAGCCGTACAAATGTCAAGTGTGTGGAAAGGCCTTTCTACGGTCACACCACCTCAAGTGCCACTTAACCACACACTCCGGCAAGAAGGAATATTCTTGTTCTGAATGTGGAAAGGAGTTTGGTTTTAAGTCAAGTCTAGATCTCCACCTGAGGACCCATTCCAGTGAGAAACCCTTTCACTGCAATGTGTGCGGGAAGAACTTTAACACTCGGAGGAACCTGAGGCTTCACACCAAACTCCACACCGATGAAAAAGCTCATCAGTGTGGGGACTGTGGGCTGAAGATCGGAGATCTTGGGGCTTTGAAAATACACCTGCGGACGCACACCGGCGAAAGACCATACCACTGCACAGTCTGTGGCAACAGGTTCATTCGCCTTGCGCATCTGCGAAATCACCAGCGCACCCACACTGGTGAGAGACCCTACAAATGCACTGAATGTGACAAGAGTTTCACTCAGTCCGGCGATCTGGTGAAGCATAAGAGGATACACTCTGGTGAAAAGCCCTTTGAATGCCCAGACTGCCACCGCCGTTACACCTCCTCCGGCGATCTAGGCAAACACCGGAGGAGTCACACTAACCTGCGTCCCTACACGTGTCAAGAATGTGGAAAGAGCTTCCGTTTGTCAGGCCACTTGAAAACTCACATGTTAACTCACACAGGGGAGAAGCCATATTCCTGCCCCAACTGCCTTCGCAGGTTTGCTCGTTCTCACCACCTTTCGGGTCACGTGGCCAAATGTCGCTGAGCCTTCTAGAGAGGGTTGTAAATAAGCTAGGTCTCACTTTAAAGTGGTAATTATGGAATCTGTATGCAGTCTCTACTACTAGATTTTTTTAATGAAAGCGTTCAAGTCAAAACTCACATCTGTAAATAATTATTTATATGAACTGTATGTTACACTCTTGACTCTGATGACTGTTTTAACTTATTATGAAAACTGAATTGAACTCATGACTCACGTTTATTGTTGTTGCATGGAACTTTATTGATGCACTATTCCAGGCCATTATGATTTTTGGTCAGGATAGTTTTGTAAAACACTATTTTAATGGAGTGTCGAGGACGTGGTATGGAGGTGGAGTTCAATGGGACATGCAGATAATGGATTGGTTTGACTCCACCGATTAAAAGCTGTATTATTTGTAAAAATGTAATAAATTATTTGGTGAATGCATGAACACTGTGTGTGATGCAAGTGTGTGTTGTCACTATGAGAAGCCTAATTATTTGAAGCATTTGTGCTAAATAACCACAATAGGGATGGCCGTATATCACCTAAAATTGAAAAATTGTCTCATAAAAATGGTAATAATACAATCAACAAGCTGTCTTTTTAACTGTGTGGGACAGAAGAACTGTGTGGGAATTTACATATTTAAACAGCTATGCTGTTTCTTGAAACAGTCTGCAGATGAGAGATGAGGATTTTCCCCTTTCAATTAAATGTGTGACACTTTTTCCTTTTTTACTGGGAGAGCAAGTGGTTTTTAGTTCTTCCAGCCATGGATTTAACTTATTAGACTCACTCATTCTGCTTTTAATTGGCTGACTATCTTGCCTATAATGAGAAACTGTATAGCAACTGTAACCGTATTGCAAAGTTTTTCAACTTTGGAGCTAGGAGTTGATCAGTATTTGTTTGACACCTTTTAATAGACACTAAATATGTTTAAAATGTATCATACTACAGGGAGCTCTCTTTTCGTTCTTGGAAATAGACTACTTCTACTTGACATACTGAAAAAAATCACAACTTTGTAATTGCTGGAGTTATAAAGTATTATTTTGTATTAATTGTGAAGCACTTTGTAACACTGTTTTGAAAGGTGCTATATAAATAAAGGTTATTGTTATTATTAGAAGTGCTTTGATCTAAATACAACCATTTAACATCCTCCCAATGACAATATCTGTGCCGTCTTTCAATCAATCCACAATTTTCACAAACAATCAATAATGTTAACCTCATGGTGGCGCTAGAGGTAAAGTCAGTTGATAGGTTTCCTCCTCTGGAGAGGATGAACGTCTGTACAGAAATTCATGATAATCCATCCAATAGTTGTTGAGATATTTTAGTTCTACAGTGGTTGTAAAACAGCTCAAACATTGGGACCTTTAAGTTTGAGGGTTTCCACGCTGGTCTGTTTATTTACACTGGAGTGAGCTGAACGTTGGTTTGTAACTCGGGGTGTCCCGGCTGGGTGGCTCACCTTTTCATTAGCACCGCCTTAAACGTGGAAGCTCCGCACGGGAGGTGCAGCCAGGTGCTGAAAACGTGCCTACCTTTACTTTTAGAGGGCAGAACACGCACGTGAAACTTGCTGCACTCTCATTCATGTTGTAGGATTTGTCTGTCGCCGAGAATTCAGGTAAATGATTCGTGATACCTCAAATTGTGAGCTTATTTGAGCCGCTAAACAAAAAAAAGTTTTGGGTTGAGATACACAATATGTCTTTAACAGTGGCAGACACACGCAGGTTGGACCATACTAGCTGTTAACGGTGATACAAGAGTGGGACTGACCGCAAAGAAGCTAGCGCTAACTGAGCTAACAACAAAACTTGTATGTCCGTTGTTTTGTCATTTAACTAGTATTTTTACAAGCTTAGTTTAAGTTTAGAGCGGGTTCAAGTAAAGTGGAGCTTTTTGGGGCTAAGTTCAGTGTGGTTGAGCAGTCAAAGGTTCAACTGAACTGCTATGAAAGGGTGTTTGAAAGTTAACTTAACTCTGTCCAACATTTTCGGTTCAAGAAACGCTACATAACGATGATGTTGTAAAATAGGTTTTCTCTATATCTGAGCAAATGATACAGTCCATCATTAACATCAAATAATACACATAATTTAATAACATTTTCTTTTGAATCTGTTTTTTTTCTGTACAGAATAAAAAATATAATTTAGAGTGTCGTCCTCTCAATCAGACGAATTTACATAAAACTGCTTTTACAAAGGAACAAAATATATATACAGTACCAGTTAAAATTTTGGACACACTTTCTCATGCAAGGTTAACTCACATGTGTAATTCACATGATTTACTGACAAACAAGTCAAAAGCTGTGTCCCAGAAAACAGTCAGTAGGCATATTAAAAACCTTTTACTTTTGAATGTGTTGTTAATGGTTCACAATTTTTTAGGTCTGTCTTAAAACAATAGTCAGGTGCCCAAGTTAAGATTGAAACAGGTTTTTTCACCAAAATCATTCCATTAGAAGAGCTCTTCATAATGCATTTACAATGTAAGTGATGGGGGACAAAATCCACAAGCCTCCTCTGCGCAAAAACGTATTTAAAACTTTATCAGGAGCTAATATGAAGCTTCAGAGTCCAAATGAGTCAAATCAAGTAGATAACTTTAAACATTACAGTCTTTTTAGTGCCAAAATCCCTCTTTTTGTTACTTCTGCAGCTCAACAGGGAAACACTGTCACATAAAGAGGGAATATTATGCTAAAAAAACTGTAAATGTGGGAGATATCCACTTGATATGACTAACTCAGACTGCTAAAGTGTCAGATAAACTTTAAATGCATTTTTAGACAATGTGACTGTGTGGACACAGCAGATTTCACTTAGGCTGAAAGCACATTTTAGGGGGATCTTTTAATAGTCAGTATGAACAGGAGGAATGATTACAGCGAGGAAAACCTCTTTACGTGTTCATTTTGGTGCCTGACTGTTGCTGAAAAACTGTGACCCTATCCTTTAATGTACACTATTCTCACAATGCAATGCACGGAGGAAATTGGGGAACTGCTCACAGTGGGAAAAATATTATTACTAATTGTGGATGGTGGTAAAATAGCTCCAGGACCAAGAAAAATAGCTATTACATTTTTCGGAAAAATATTTGTGTTGATGTGATGGTGCAAGTGTTGTACAATTTCATGTTAGTACAAAATGGATTTGTAGTAACTGCAAAAACAGTAAAGCTACTATGTTTGTGCGAATTTAGGGCTACAGGTAACAGTTTTTCTCATTATTGATTATTCTGTCAATTGTTTTCTCAATAAATTGATTATGGTCTATAAAATGTCAGAAAATGGTGACCGACAGTCTGTAACACAAACGTATTCTGTTTACTATCATAGAAGACTAAATAAAACAGAAAATATTCACATTTAAGAAGCCAAAACAAGAGAAATTTAGCTTTTTTCTTCTTAAAATAGAGGACAGAAGATTATTCAATTATCAAAATAGTTGGCGATTAATTTTCTGTCAATCGACTAATTGATTAATCGACTAATTGTTTAGACTCTAGTGGAACTGGGACACTGCTTTGTATGTACTTGATTGATTGTGCATCACATAGTTACTGTAAATTGGCCTTTTTAGTTTGTTGTAAAATCAATAAGCCTCTTTCTGTCTGAAAAATTAAATTGAGGGGATGTGACACATTTAATTGCGTATTAATAATACATTTACAGAAACAAAAAACATTCGGCATCATATACAGCAAGATAAAGTTAAAACCTCAGATTCAGACATCTCTTGTGGTATTAAGGTGATTTCTACTAGACAGACACATCAACAGGGGATGGGCATTAAGCCTCAGGTTCTATGTCGCAGTAGTCCGGTTTAAGAAACTGATTTTTCAAGGCAACATAAGTATGAACTTGTCTTAAATGCTGATAATGTAATAAAACAGCAACAGCCTGAGGTGCACAAAACTGCAGTCAAACAGTGTAAATTATCTTTCTTACTTTATTTTTCTACAGAGTAGCAAATGTTTGGCAAGTTTGAGTTGACTTCTTCCTCCTCTTTGCATAGATTTCCTCTACATTTGAAGGATGTAGACCCTGTACAGAGGAAGGCAGCTGGTAAGATGACCTACTCTGCCAAGACAGGGCATCAACATCATCAAAAGACTGCAAACACTGTGGCAGGTAAGATGAAGAGCCACTCATTCAAAAGGGGAACAGGTCGCCCTAAAAAGACTGAAACCATACAAGGAGATGAGGAACAACTATTTTTGGCCAGCAGGATAATCTGTGCTCCCAAATCACCTGGCTGGCCCCAAAAACAATCTCAACAAAGTATAATTGACTGTCCCACTAACAAAAAGAGACAAGGGCATCCTAAAAAGGAAGCAAGACAAACTGAGAAGGGATATCCAAATAAGTCTACCAAAAGGGGACCTGGACAACCCAAAAAGACTACCTTACAGTCCAATGAGGGACATCTCCTTGTTGATAACATGATCAAGTCTGCTAAAAAGAGGACCAGGACGCCCTAAAAAGAAAGCATTACAAAGTGAGGGGGAATGTTCTCTGAAAAACAAAACAGAGTGTATCAAAAGGAGAGCTGGACGACCCAAAAAGAATATTTTACAACCCAATGAGAGACTCCCCTTTGTTCACAATATCATCAAGTCGGCAAAAAGAGGACAAGGACGCCCTAAAAACTGTACTGCACAAACCAGAGAAGAGATGAAAAATGAGCCAGAGAGCAAGCTGGAATGATGTTAACTGTAAACAAGTGAAAGAGGAGCCAGCAGACCCTGAGACGAATGAAATCTGTCTTGTAACAAAGTTTGGGAATTGGGAATTTGAAGGCCTGGAGGCATTTGTTAAGGGAGAGAGTGAGCCAAGCTTAACTGGACACTGTGAGGAGACACCACAAGCTGAGACTGTTCAAAGCAACACAAGTAAGCCACCTCTCATTTAATCTTTACTAATCCTGCTCAGAGCAGTTAGATGCTCCACTGAAGACTGTTTAAGCTTAGTTTTTTCTCATTAAAATAATAATTCCATTGCCCAAACCAGTACAGATTTCTTTTGAGGATGCAACATTTGTTAAAAATTTCCATTATTTAAAACATGTTGATGTAATGACCTGCCTGTCATGTGCCTTTACCAAATGAGATTTAAGTTGATGAAAGGCTAAATGCTGGCAGATGAATAAGCAATTTCTGCTTTTTTCTTTCAAGTTTATGTCGTAATAAACAGTTAATCACTGCATACCTAAAGTTTAGAATATATATGGCTACAAGCCACATAGCTTTCTGCTGACCTGAAGTGAAGCCAGAGAAAATTTATAGACTGTTAGTTACCATCGATACCTGATCGATACTCCTGACAACAGTTAGTTCCATGCACATCACTTCCTAACCATACACAAATATACATAAGACTTAAAGTAAATCTGTTTGCTAGACATATAGGTTTGGTTTCAGTGTCTTTAAAATTGATCAGTGCAAAGTTGTTTTTATAGTGGAGATTCAACATGGACTGTGTGCATGTTGGTGATTTGATTTCCTTTCAGATGATTTACTCAATTTTGAAAAGTTGTGTGATCAAGAAGACTTAATGTCATGATTGCGAGAGGTAGAAGTCACAGTGGGGTCATGGACCTGGGTCAACTAAGCGTCACTGACCCTTTCATTATAATTAAAAACAATTTTTTTTCTGGGTGGTTGTTGCAACATGAAACAGAGTGCACACAGTGTTGCAACGTATTAGAAATCAGAGCTGAATTACTTTAAAATTATTCCCCCATCATGATGACTTCACCATCCCAAGGTTTTCATGTTTCATCCAAATAAAAACCAGTTAAGCAACTTTGCCCAGTTTTCCCGAATTGAAAACGAACAGGACTTAATTAAATAGCCACGTACACTTCAACTGATATATGATACAAATTTTTGACACAGGTGTTATAGGTGACAGGTTTTGCACATCAGTATGGCTTTGATTACCTGAAAAACCTGAGGAATCACTGTCAGAGTTGGCACAACATGTCACACAGTTCATATCTTTGAGGAACACCTGAGATGCTAAGGCTGTAGGCGGAGTTTCCATAAGTCCTGGGGACACGGGCATCACAAGTGTGTTGGTAGGAAAACCCAAACCAAGAGTATACAAAGCCCAAATCTCTTATAATAGGTGTTAATTGTCAGGAGTGTGGCAAGAAGTCTGTGGAATCACATGCTTCTACACACTGGTGAAAAGCCTCACGCCTGTAAAGCGTGTAGATAGCAGCACACTCCGTAAACATATGAACATACACACCGGATATCAGCCATATGAGTGTGAGGTGTATAAGAAAAAATTCTCTGAGATGAGTATTGTGCATAAACACATGTTCATGCATACAGGTGAAACACCTTATGCCTGCTCCGAATGTGGGAAGACCTTTGCATTCAGGTCATCTTTGAGCAAACACAAACAGACTCATTTGCAATCAGTGGAGGGCTTTGTTGTTTTGGTAATTTGGTAAGAGCTTCAGCAGCAAAGATAAATTAAATTAAAGCTGCAAGCAGCGTTGAACGGGCCCTCGCGCCTCTGCGCACGTCAGGCCACGACGCAATCAAAGGGCTTCTGTCACGGGCATGTAGATGTCTTCAGACCCAGGCTGTTTTCAGACAGTGCAAGAAGGAGAGATAAACATCACTTCCTTTGTCCACTGTCAGGTGTGTAGAGACAATAAGTAACTGCAGCTGGACACAGAAAAATACTCATACACTTGATTGGAGAGTGTGAGCGAACCCACACCTTTTTGAACATTTTCTGCTTCCACATAGTTTTAGATACAAACTTCATTTGAACTTTAAATGAGTCACAAGACTTTGATCTACAAATCTTGAATTTACATGTGTTTTCTATCTTCTACTGTTTTTGAGATATTAGAGTTTGACTTTTAAAGTCTTTTCTTGCTCCTCCTGTGATTTTATAATGAGTGTGTATTGCGGAATGTTTCACAGCACTGAGGGAGTGACATCACCAGGAGCAGTTGGAGAGGAGGATTTTGAGTACATTTCTTGTGAAATCTCCACATAAATCCCATTACTTTGGCTAAATCTTACATTAAAAATCATATTTTGTTTGTAACATCTTTTTTTCAGCACAGTGTCATAAGTCATGTATTAAAGTTTGAAGCAGATACCATTAACACCGTCAGAGGAGATAGCGTTTGTTCGGGCCAAAATTGAGAAAAAGTCTTATTTTGAAAGGCTAATTGCGCACTTTCTGTTGGATTTAGGTCAGGGGTGTCAGTGTATGATTTGTAGGTCTTGTTGAGACGGATAAGTCGGTTTTGGTTTGATCTCTCTATGACATCCCTACGGGCCGTGGCGGCCATTTTAGTTACATAGGTGGCGCTAGAGAGCACATTTTGGCACTTTGGGGGTTAATTTTTACATTTTGTCAATTTTCGCACCAGACCTGATGTGCGTGACAAATTTGGTGAGTTTTTGAGCATGTTTAGGGGGTCAAATTTAGGTCTGATGTCCCCTAATAATAAAGAAACAAAAACATTGAAATACAATAGTGCCTTCGCATCTTGGTGCTCAGGCCCTAAATATCACCAGAGGATCCACCAAAAGATGTGCCAATGTGGTGAATGTGGACTAAGGGTGGTCAGCTCGCAGGTGCTGAAGGTACATGTGCGACGTCATACGGGGGAAAGGCCTTATCGCTGTAATGTGTGTGACAAGAGATTCAAATGGCGGGACCACTTATATAACCACCAGTGCACCAACACCGGTGAGAGGCCATACAAGTGTGACCAGTGCGAAGCGAACTTTGTGCAATCTAGAGACCTCTTCAAGCATAAGAGAAGACACTCTGGGGAAAAACTCTTTTTGTGCACTGTTTGTAATCGGAGATTCATCTATAAGGATTCATTTAACACACACAGCGTGATCCACTCTGATGCACGTCCATGCAAGTGTGAGATGTGTGCAGAAACATTTCACCTGAAGTACAGCCTAAATGCTCACAGGAAGATCCATTCAGGAAAGAGGCAATTTCAGTGTCTTTAATGTGATGGTTACTTCAAACGTAGTGAACACTTGAAGATTCATCAAGGTGTTTTAATAGAAAATCATCAGTCAAACAGAAATCTTAATGATTTATACCTGGGGGTGGTGTATTCATCCTGGATTTATCGAAGTATCCATTGAGTAGAAATAAATGCAAGACTTTTTCACTATAGCATAGTTGAATGATAGTGTAACTAATTGAATAAGGCCACTGATAAACTTGATTTTTACATACACGTATACAGTGGCTGCAACAACAGCATCATTGTTTACATACTTGCTTATGTGCTTTGTGCATACTAGGAGGATTGAAATGTACATCCAGATCATTCGTGTATGACACCAGAATATCATCCTTAAGAACTTCCGGTCTTGCTCTGTAAACATAAACTGCGACACTTTAGGAGGTTATATTATGCTATATTGTTGCCCTTGAGATCAAGGTAGTGGCAACATCGTAAAGATTTCACCCCAGCTCATCTGGCATGCATATTTGTCACGTGAAGTGGCATGAAGACATCATATAAACGCAGGCAGTTGCAGACAAGCTCTGAGTTTCTCTTCGAAACTTGGCATTGTTGTGGTCTGCTGCTGACATTACTCTCTGTTACTGCCCCAACGGGGTGTTAATAACGCGACGTAGCCATGATGCGCACACAACACAGTTAAAAGCCAGTATATCAGGGCCTAATGGACAAGAAAGATGTACTTTAAACTATCAGCATAACTACATTTCTTGTGACTTGGTACCTTCATTGCGAAGCAAAAGAAATGAAATGTCATTGATAGTTCTGTAGCTGATTCTTTTTTTTCCATATTGGTGCTTATTGTTTATACAGCATGATACACCACATATACCAAGACATATTTTGATAGCATGCACAGCATATACGAAAAACCATACTGTTCGATTTGTTGTTAGCGTACTAACTTCTGTCAGATTTGTTCACAGCATATCCTGAAACACAATTTTTATAATGATCTTTAACTATATAGATTTGTAAAATTGTACTCTGAAAAATGCTGCAATAAATAATACTAATAATGTACTAATAATGATTGTCTGAGTGTATGTGAAAGCACTGGGGAAAATCTGCAAAAAGATAAACATCATACTAGCAAGAGACACTCAAAAGGGCCGTTATGCAGCAAAAAAATAATATACTATTTAAAATACAAAACAAACTTGGATTTTCCACATGAGAAAAGAAACCTCAGAGGGCCGGTCATGAAATGTCTCAAAAGAAATTCCAAAACTAAACGCATGACAAAACTCTATGATGAGGAAAACACTATTTTTAAAATGCATGAAAAACAATAATAGAAGGAAGATTAATTGCCATTTCAGTGTTTGAGATTACCTTTGAAATGCGCTGTTTATCTCGCTGTCTCTCCTGCATTTTATCTCCTTTTTGGATCAGAATAGATATCTGCCTCTATAGGGCAGTCATCAGTGGAAAACCTTTCTCACACATTCATTTACACCCAGGATATGCATCACTAGGACAAGGGCCACAACCAAACCTGTCTCGGTCAATTCAGTGGGAATTGGTCTATTATTTTTATGTCCGCAATTACGAGGACAGAGCAGTAACTACGACTCCAGCACAGATAACAAAGATATATTTAGGAGTAAATAATATTGACTGTACCTTTGTTTAAAGCTGGAATCAATACTTCTTAAAGCGTGTCCATTTTTCATTTAGCCGCGTCATGTCTGTGCGGAGGAGGGGCAGAGAGATGAATGGGTGGATCTTCTAATTCCCCCTGTTGCAGTTATCATAATTGTTGAACAACCACGGTTTTTAAAGATCGGGCTCGAGGAGAGGCAGGCCACACAAAGAAAGTTAATAGATTTGGAAAATTGAGATAGATTGCACAGCAGCCGTTTTTGGAATGTTCCATCGGTGTGGCAGGCAGATGGACAAATATGATCCGGGGATGTGGAGGGGGGGGGGATGCTGCAGCACACAAACACAGGGCAACAGAGAAAGCATCTCGACAAATAAAGGTGTTACTGTTTACCCTTCCTGTGTAGTGTAGTGTAGTGTAGTGTAGTGTAGTGTGTGTGTGTGTGTGTGTGTGTGTGTGTGTGTGTCTCATCGTCTGGTGGGTGATAGCCGGATACATCACAGTTTGAGGCCTACATCAGCTTTAGAGCAGATGAGTCGGCTGATGAATTCTCTCTGTAAGGCCGCATCGAAACAGCAGTAGTTCCTCTGTTGAGGCACCAGGGGGAAATGGATAGCTGTGGAAAGGATGCTTCAGGGAATAGGAGAGCTAAGGAAATGTCTGTGGCTCAGAAGTTTGGGCCATTTGTTAGAACTATGAGAAGGAATACGCCTGTGGTCAACATTGCATATAGAAATATAGATTTTTTTTGTGTAAAGCAGCATCCTACCTCCTCCTCCATCAGAGACAGTATTGTTCCATCTGATAGTGCTCCCTGTTTAAGACCTCTGACCCTGTCATTTGTCTGGTGAAGATGGCTTTTAGAACCTCTAAAGGATATTTTACAGCAGTGATTTATCCAGAGGGGCCTATATTTGTTTCCATCCGTTTTGATATCGGTCATTGTTTTCACATTTGATGCATTTAGGCTTTTCTGTGCTCCTCTGAAATCTTTCTCATATCCAATTTTCGCCTTTCCCGTGTCCAATTTTCCCTAATATTCAGATGATTATGGCATGATGCTTTCCTTCCCTCCTTTCAGCATTCGGTTCTTTTCCCGCTCCCATTTTCACCTGATTCTCTTTCACTCTCCTTCTTAGATTCTGACATATGGCTACATGATATGAATGTTTTCAATTACATTATGTTTCATCAGCGCAGATATAGATACACGACGATGGCTGAGAGTCTACTGCAAATCATCAACAAATCAAAACATAAAACTGTACATTTATTTAGCCTTCCCAAAGCCAAATGGCGAAAACATTTTCAATCTGCCCCCCTTGACAGACAGTTGGTAGTGTTTTAGGTTGCCGTCTGAGAATTGAATTACCCCATATTGAATCTTATAAAAGTCCAGTTGAGAGGATTTTCTTTTTGTGATGTAATTTGAGCTATCCAATTTTCCTTGTATTTACTGTCTATATTTTTGTCAATTTGGCAGAGGAACATATTGTGTGCTTTGGCGCTGGGTGTCACTGGTGTCGTCACGCTACAGTGGTTTTGGTGTTGGCTGGCCTCCGAGGTCAGTGTGTGGGAAGAGATGGTGGCTCTGCAGGGCTTTGCGATGGCTCTTGGCCTGTCCCTTTGGGCTCCGGCAGGCCCACATCCATTCCTCTCATTCATGAAGGGGTCAACACACGGGTCAAAACACACCGTTTGACTCCCCGCAACACACTGGTGCACGTGGGCGTAGATGAAACCACATATTTTGTGGACCTTTGGTAAGCTGCAGCTGGTAGCGGCTCTTACTTCTCTCCCTCTCAAGTCCAAATGTGCCTAAAAGCATGGCTCACACAAAGGAAAGAGAGAGAAAACGCCATTAAATTGTGTTGCATTGAGTGCTGAGAATGGGCTGCTGAGTTACACATAAAGGGATGGAAAGACGCTATTTCTTCCCTTTTAGTATCACCACACTGACAGGTTGTTCAAGAGGTAAGGAAGATTTCTCTCTCCCTCAACCACCTCTAATGCTAGCATTGAGAAACTATGTAGGTTCAGAATAACGTGTTCTCCACCAAGCCAGCTGCTATCGTGGTAAATGCTGGTCTCTTGACCACGGCCTCCCTCCTCCTCTCATCCTGCTGTAACCTCTTGCTCTCTCTGTCTCTTTAGTGGAGGGATAGAGATGTGGAAGGCGAGAGAGACTGACAGTGTGCGCTCCCCTGCTCAGTAAATATGAACTGCACCCAGCAGACAGACTCATTCATCACAGGGGAAAGAGGGGGGAAAAGGGGGTGTAGAGGCAGGGTGGAGGGATACAGAAAGGACTAAGAGAAATGTCCAAAAGACAGAGAGAGGGAGGGAGGACGAGGAGGAAGAAGAGAAGTGGGAGGAATAGGAAGCAGATGGAAAGAGGATGAGAGAAAGGAAAATGTTCTGGGTGAGATGAGTGGGAGAAAGAGATAACAGGCTGAAAAGGGGGAGAGAAGCCAGGATGATTGAAGGATAAATAAAGGATAGCGGATGTGCATGAGGAGGCGAAACCTCAAGCATGGGAGACCTGATGAAATATAGGAAGACATTTTATATCTCATTATCAAGAGATCTTGTGTTGTGATCACTGCCTTTAAGCAGCTTGTTATGAGAGTGAGATCAGTTTTGCTGCCCTACAGTCAAGCAGCTCATTCCTCACTGAGACTTGTTGCTTCTCACATTTTGACCTTGAATATGTAGTCTGTGATATGTGAGTGATCTGGAGAAGGTCGTGCTGCATCACTGCGCCCAGTTTGAGTGTAAGTGCAAGTTAGAGATGAGATGAGATTTTAAAAAATGTAATAGCTTCCTTTACTTAAATTATCATGAAATAATGTATTAATAAATACAAATACATTTTCTTCCTGTCAGCATGAAAAGACTAAAAGCATCAATGTGTTGGTCCATCTCTCAAACTTTTATCTTCCTAGTGTGTCTGTGGCTATCAGTGCCAACTCCACTGGTTCCTACTGAAGATGTAAATCCCTAAAGATGGGTTATAATATTACCTGTTTTTCAAAAAGGGTCAATCATTTCCTAAAACAGCCTGCAGTTTTAGCAAACACTACTCACACAGAAGTAAATACTACATTTGTTCGGGGACTATTTTCAGCCACTGATTCAGTGTGTTAGCAACTATTTACAGCACCAAAATGTGTATGGGATTGACTTAAAATAAACAACAGTGCTGACCGTAGCCATCGTGATGACCCAGTGCAATGGTGGGACTCATTGATATGTTTTTAATAGTTTTTAGAAAATGATGAAGGTCTATGCCAAAGAGGAATAAGATACAGCATCAATTCACTGTGATGCTTTTTGTCTTTTGGGATTTGTTGATAATAAGAAAAACATAATATTTCCAGAATCAATCTTTAATTATGTATATTTAAAAATATCAGTATAAACATAACACTATACAAGGAATTCAAGAGTAATTATGTAAACATTTTGAAACAAAATAATTTCAGCAAAACACAAGAGTTTCTCAGAAAATGAAGAGGTTTGTGTTACTTCTACAATGAAAAAATTGTTAATGTTTTAACTGTTTTCTGGGCCCTTTCAGTTTTTTTTAACCGATTTTCACAGAAAGATTCTTGATTTTTATTTTTGTTTTATTTATTTTTTTTAGGAAGCAGATTGGGTTACAGCTCCAATGTGTTATATTGGATTAAATTTCTGACTTTGAACTTCCAGTGGTAGTATTAAAAACAAAGCTCTGGCAGGCAGCAATGCACAAGATAATATTTGATTATAGAGAGACATACAGTAGTTACTGTATATTGATTATTGGCTCACTCTGAGTGGCAAGCAAATCAGTTTATCTTTTGATGCTCGGTGGAAGAGATTTGTCACAGAGATGAGCAATAATAGTGCAATTGTACGTTCTTTGAGCCACTATGTACTTTTACATAGTGTCACTCCATTTCTCTATGTACATTATATTTGGACACAAATGAAAATGATCTCTACTTGTGCCCAGTTTTGCCCCGTTAAGTACTTTGCTACAAATATGTCTTGTCATGAGTGTCCTTTACAAGTCAAGTCATCATGTACAAGTGACCCACTGATTTATTTTTACTAAAAGTCTGAATGTTCATAATACATGCCACACCAAATGCAAGTAGATAAAAAAAACAACAAAATATTCCTCTGAAATCCCAGTGTCCTGTGCCCTTTCCGGTCCATGTCCTCGATTTCCAACAACTTCCCCCTCTTCACTCCCACCAAAACCACCTCCTCTCCATCTTTTTCTACTCTGCAGAAAGACAGGAGAGAGGGAAGATGATGTGTGACAGATGCCATATTTCGACTTTCTGTCAGGGAGATTAATATTGACACAGTGTGTTTCTTACCAGGGGCTTGTTGACTGTGTGTGTTGGGCTTTGATTTCATTATCCTCTGCTCAGCCACTTTTTTCTTAAGAATCAGACAATAACAGATGTGGTGACTGAAATAGAGACACTGATATTGGAGGGGCTGAGTGAACAAGTCATATTGCCGGGTGGGTCGGCCATCAGTCCTGTTTGCTGTGGAAGTGTAAACCCCCAGAGGATACCCAGAGCACAGAGACCCTTCAGTTTTATCAACCCTTTCAATTCAACAATGGCAAGGCCCGTAAGCTGCTGTAAATATTATTGCAGTCGTCACCACACATATCCGAAAATATGCATTAGTTAGAACTCAGCAATATATTGATATAATAATGTGATAAGAGACAAGTGGTAGAAAGCAACCAAGTACATTGTCTAAGTACAATGCTAGGCTACTTGACATGATTATTTTCATTTCTTTCTATTGTAGAGTTCAGAAGCAAATATTCTTTCAACTCCACTACCTTTATTTCACAGATATAGTTACTACTTTGTGCATTAAGTCTTTAAAAACTTATTTGAGAATATCAAATATGATGCATTGCTATACAATGTATTTAAAAGTTTAATAAAAACATCTGCTAGAAATCAGATATATCTGCCTATAGACTTTTTTTTTTTACATAAACACAAATAAGCATTTTTGATCATTAAGGATCCTTTAAATTTGTTTTTTTTTTAAGTTCTTTGACTAAGATACAAACTGAGCGAGACATTTTACAGTTAAAAATAAACTTATCAGTACTCTCATGGACGAACAATGTACTGGCATCAGTGTTTCGACATTGAATGTGTCCCTGGCATAACTTAGCTGCAAATTCTTGTCAGTCAACATACACTGATACAGTTATATCTGCAAGCTAATAAGCTAATATCAGTTGATATACTGGTCTATCTCTAATATGAAATAGCTCAAATTAACTCCACCTCGACCAGGTACAACATTAAAATACTGTTTAAACATTAATGCAACAGAAATAATAATCTAATCACATGCTCAAATATATAATAGCCCTTCTGCTTTCACAATGAGTACTAAGTAAATATTTCTGATGTGGTGCAATTTTAAATGCAAGACCTCTTTTGTAATGGAGTATTTTCATAATGTGTTTGTACCTCTTTTACTTCAATAAAGTATGTGAATACTTCTTTTACCAGACTCTGTTGAATTTGGTCATTATACTTTTGACATTATTAACATTGACTTTTTGTTGTCTCAAAGGCTGCATTACAGTTAAGTGATGCAATAGTTGTAAAACACGAATTAATCTTTCGAGACTGACGTAATTCACAGGTCAGAAATATTTCCGTCTGGCCCCATGGTCCAGCTTGTGTGGTTTGGAATCAGCCAGGAAAGTGTTTGTGTCAGGTGAAGATTTACTCTTCAGTCCAGTGTTCATATGTTGTTACCTTCCTTCTTTCCTCTCCCTCTTCATTTTCTTTCCCTGTCTAATACTGTTATTGTTCTTAGAGGCCTGCTATATTACATGAGTATGTAAGAAACTCAATCAAGTTCAGTCAAATGTAACATCTTCGTTGATGTGAGCGATCTACAAGTGGCTTCATGTCTCTGGGCCAAAGCTCACCGTCCATCATCTCTAACTTGTAAGCCTCTGAGAACTTTCTGACGATTATCGAAACATTTCTGAGGTAGATACAAAAGATGGATCCTACAGCTTCCTGATTTTGTAATTTCAAAGCGTGGGGCTTGCTGTTAGTGGGAGAATAAAATCAATAGGCCTCCCTGGAGAGGTGTAGGTACAGGCTTGTAGTCCTATGATATGAGAGAGGATCTGAAACAGGAAACACAGCTGAAGGAGGAGGAAATGGGGAGGAGCAAAACAGCTTCAGCAAATAAACAAATAGAAAGCAAAGCAGGAGAGATAATGCAAGAAGGAGACAAGAGACCGATGGGGGAAACAGTTGTCGCCAGAGACTTTTATTGACTTTTTCCCCCCTCCTCTGTCCACGTGACTACCAGATAAATTCACACACAGACAGAGAGAGAGAGAGAAGGGTAGTGAGGAGAGAGAGAGAGAGAAATGAGAAAATAAATTACTCTGGAAAGATATGACGATAGGCTACACGCGGCTTTAAATCTAAAAGGGAATTCGCGACACACTCGACCAATTTGTCACTGTGCTTTTTGCCTCTTTTCATTTCTTTTTTGGTACTCCCCCCCTACTATTATTTTTCACCCCCTCAATACCCCGATGCCCCTAATTTACCCCACTTTTCCCATGTAGGCCTGTCCAATTCTTCTTCACTCCGTGTTTTCCAAATCTATTCCTCAGGATCTACACATTGTGCAGGTGTCGTGGCGTTGTCATGTGAGGATATAGGATCTCTCTTTCTTTTCTCTCCTTCTCTTTCTTTTTAACCTACCTGATCCAGTCATAAAAGGTGTTTCCCCGCACGTCCAACTCTTTATGTGTCTGTAATTTATGACAAACCCATAAATCCATCCACCTGAGCTGCTTTTTTTCCAATAGGTTTCCCTTCATCAGTAACTACAATCAGATATCAGATCTGTGCCTCCTCCTCCTCCTCCTCTTCTTTCTTCTCCTCCTCCTCCTCCTCCTCTGCAAACATGGGTCTATCAAAATCTGAGAGAAAGGAGGAAATGAGATGCATTGTAAAAAAAGAATGAGCAGGCCCACGGTAAAGGATGGCTGGAAAAGAGGTGGAAGAATGGAATGGAAAAGAGAAAAGAAAGAAAACGCAGACTTAAAGTATACCCCCCTCTCTTTTATTTAATTTAGACGCCAGGCGAAAATCGATCCTGCCATTCGATACGCAATCCGAATCAAGGCGAATTAAGCGGGCGGAAATTAACTCTGAAAATATTTTTGATGGAGTGGCTTGTAGTCTCTCGGCCAAATGGACTGCAAAGTGGAACAAATGACAGGGGCCTAGTGGTGGAGACAGCGCCGCTCCATCTTCCATTAGGCCGTAATGGGATAGGTCCAGCCCCCTAGCTCGACTCGGCTGCATTAATCAAAACAGCCGCTATATGAAGATTTATGGTTCTCCACTCCAGCGAAGCCGGAGCCGGAGCCAGTTCTCGGTGTGTATGTTTGAAGGAGGGGGTCGGGAGTCTCTCTCCCTCTCTCTCACTCTCTCTCCCTCTTCCCTCACCCTCTCTCCATCCATCCTATAGACTTTGCCCCTAGTGTGGGCCTATACACAACATGCGTGTCGCGCCTTGACGCACACACACACGCACCTTTAATCCAGAGACTGTGTAATCGCATCTTGTCATTTTTTGTCAACAGGCGTGTCAAGCCCTGATTCTTTTGTTGACTCTATAATATACCTGTAATAGCCGGTCTATATGCATATGAGCATACTTAATCAAACATTATGTTAAGTGATGTGGTGGGAAATAAAAAAAGGCTCCAGATGACCTTCAGACGGCTTAATCATAAACAAAAAGACATTTAAAAAGGCATCACATTTTCTCCCTTTTAAAGATCTGTGTTATGTATAATTACATCTCCATGTGTTTGATGCCTCATAAAGATTTAAATCGTCAATCAGCTCATCTCCAAATCACAATGATGTGCGGTTTGCCTTCCACACAACCCTGATTAGGTGTTTTGATTTGTTGTTTAGCAGTTTTTCAGTGTTTTCAGGGGCTTTCCTGAGCAACTTCTCCCCTCTGAATCTTCCTGGCTGTATGGTTTGCCCGTTGTCACCTCTTACCCATCCAACATAACAAACAGCAGACAAACAAAATGGGCATCCTCTGGCGTTCAGTAGTGAGACTTTAGATTACAGCCGGTATTGCAGCAGCTCCTCTCTCCACGGCAGCCTATTAGGAGCATATAGCCCGGTGAGCAGGCCACTGCTGTGACGAGCCAAAGGGACAGACAGGGGGAGACAGTGTGACGGAGAAGAGTGTGGCGGCTCAAGTAGATTGGAGCTGGGATCCATCCAAAAAACTTCAGCCAAGTTTTGATGAGATGAGACTGATCGGACCCACTGCTGAGAGACCCTGTTTTACTTTCTTTTTTCGCTCTCTCTCTTTCGTTGTGTGTGTGTGTGTGTGTGTTTCTGCAGGGGGGGGGATGGATGAACTCTTCCCAATAGATGGATCACACCTCTATCCATTCACACACACAATTCTCTATTACCTAACTTTCACAGCTCTTTCCTATTCTCCCCTCCCTTAACCCCTGTATCTAGTCAGTGTTTTTTTTCCCCCATTATTTGTGTCGCCTCTCTTTCTCCTCCATCTAGCTCCCTATCTTATTCCACTTCAGTCTCTATATTCCCCCATTCCCCGTCCTCTGGCCTCTAACTCTCCCATGCGGATAACCAAACCACCATGGAGACATCTCTATATCCATCTATCTATCTCTCCTTTCCTTTTGCCCTCCCTCTTTTCCCCTTTTCCTTTCTTCTCCCTCTTTTCCTCGCGAGCAAAGGGGAAGCTCGCTGCCAGTTTCAGTCTGCCAAAGGGTTTATTTAAATTAGAAACGCTTCAATCTCCTCACTCCCCCCTTCCCCTTCTCTCTCTCTCTCTCTCTCTCTCTCCCTCCCTCCCTCATTCACTTTCTACCTCTTTCTGTGGGCTGGAGTTGACTCCCACCTTTCCTCGCCGACAGCCCTCTGGGGTCCCGTCAATGCCAGGCAACTTTGTTTTGTAGATGGAAGTGGTGGAAAGTGGGGTTGGAAGGAGAGAGGAAATGAGGGAGAGGAAAAGTAGAGGTGGGAGAGTGGGAGTTGGAGAGGGGTCAGGGGAGACCTGTTAGTCAGTGTACTTTAGTTCCTTCTTCCTCTCACGGCTCATTCCACCCAGATTAGGACCTGTAAATGGCTTTAGGCTACCCAACCTGGCTTTGGATCTCCCCATCTCACAGGAATACAAGTATACTATTACCTTTTACTCTCTCATTATCACACACTCACATCTATCTTGTCCTAAAGCTCTCTGCCCTCTTGCTTTTGTTTATTTTGCTTATTATTTTCTGGAAGTACATTTTCCTCCCATTTCTGAATGGTGTTTGTCCCCTAATTATTGCCACATATCTCCTCCACTAACCAGGAAGGGTCAGTCATCACACCTAATCATCTCCTCTGTTAACAGTGACCCATCTCCCTGATAATCCTTCTATCTTCCCTCCCTAGGCTCTAATCCCCCCTCATACGCACCCCCCCTCCTTCCCCTCCTTCTAACCCATTAACACACAATTATTTTGGGGGGCCGACACGGACGCAGGGGAGGAAACGAGGTGTGGAGAACACAGAGAGACTGTCTCTCTAATGGCTGAGTGACACCAGACGAGCTCATAGATCATGGAGATTATTAATACCACTGTTAAACACCCCACTCAAGGACCGCCACCATCCGCACACACAGACACACAAAACCAAAATGCACATACACACACACACACACACACACATTCTCAGACCCCCATCATATCTTATTCCCAGCACACATCTTCATATGAGCTGTCATTCATGCTTGGTGAATTGGCATCAATTTCATTTGAGTCATTTAAACAATGCCGGGTGCTCATTACAGCGTGTGGTTGAGGGGTAGAATCAGATTTACAATTACAACTCTCATTGGCAGTGTAGGCTATTATTCACAAGGTTGTTTCCTTATGATTCGCCTCCTGCAGTATTTCTAATGACGGTAATTCCAGGTTTGATCTGATTATCGTGCATACAGTGAGGTGAGAGATTCTCTGTGACTTGCCGGTAATGACCAGGGAAATGTAGCCTTTATATGGCAGTGGGGGCCCATCTAGGGAGAGGAGATTGAAAGGCAGGGTGTGTGGGTGTGTGGGTGTGTGTGTGTGTGTGTGTGTGTGTGTGCACGTGCTTGCATCAATGACCTGTCCGTTTAACCGGTAGGGTTCTGGGGAGATGGCAGGGGGAGCCAGGAGTCCCCTGAGAGCAGGGTCTGGGGAAATCACACTCTCACTTTCACCAAACAACCTGGAGGCTGCATGGCAGCTGGCAGTAGCCAATACACACACTCCCACTCTCCATATCCTAGTTTATATGCAAAGAGACTCCTAAACACACTGGATCTGTGATGTGTTTCCCACATAAAAAATCTGAATGCAGTGAGAATCACACATCTAGCTCCTGAATGATCTGTTAGTGATGTATGATCTGTTAGTCAAATACATTAAAGAAAGGACTCGCATCTAAACAGAATGCAGAATTTCATCCATTATGATCATATTTATTGTTAGTTTTGTTGGGAGCTCTGTAAAAAAAGAAAAAAAAAAGAAGACTTTTTACATCATCCCTAACTTCCTGAATTTGAAGGTCACACTTGCAGGAGCCAATAACAAAAGCAGTTTCCAGAGGTGTAAAAGCTTACTTTAGTGTTCTACTGCTCCATTAACTGATCTCAGGTCTCCCTGTGAGCTCTGCTGGTGCCAGCTCATTGATTCCTTAACTAATCACTCTAATTAAAATGCCTTTTATTCATTCAATGGTTTACATGGCAGCCTACTTGCATTTAAGGATCAGTTGCCACACACATATATACAGAAATATCTGTCAACAATTTCAGTAGATTGCCCGCTGTGTTTGGCAAGGATTTATATTTGTATAATCATATGTATCTTTTTCAAGAAGTTACATCTCACACTTTTAATAAATCAAAAGATTACCGGATTTAGCAAGTTCAAGGCCTACAGGACATGCAGTTTATGTAGCTACCAGGCTGAGTGCTCCTTAAAATACTTTGTCACCTGAGGAAATGAGTTTCCTTTTTATGCTGCATGTTATAAATTGGTCTATTTGTCCATGAGTGATTCAAGCACAAAGAATTTACACCCTAATTATTTGAAGAAATTAGAATAGCATAGTCATTAAATAATTAAATAACGCTGCCAAAGAATTATACGTTGTCTCAAGCTGTCTTATTTTGATGGATGTCTGTTTATGACTCGTTCCGCCAAGAAATTCCTACAACATTTCTTTCCTGATAATATATCAATTTATCAGCAGAGATTTTTATGTTAATTTCCTCCCTCCCCTCATCCTCCCCCTAAAATAAAGTATCTCACTCCCAAACGATCTCGAACTAATTAAGCAAGCGTTAATTAAAAATTCGAGAGAGGATAAACGTGGTAGAATTGTTATGGAAACGTTGAAGTTAATCAAGCTTTCAAATTATTGATAACATCCTTAGAACAGTGATCGATCGGGAAGACATTAAGTGGCAAAATAAAGCAGCAGCATTCTGATTTGATGTGTGTGTGTGTGTGTGTGTGCGTAAAGCAATGTGCAAAAACAATTAGGTCCATAATACATAATATTAGTCCGCGTGACAAATAGGATATCTTTTGTGTCACTCCAAACTTGCCTGTGTGCACGTGCGAGTCCGTGGCGCGTGCGAGTGAGCGTGAGTAAGTGCACGGTGCATGTGTGTGTGTGTGTGTGTGTGTGTGTGTTGTGGGGGGGTGGGGGGGTGGGGGGTCTCTTTATCACACAAATGCCATTAATCAAATGTGTGCGTTCAAATTGCGCTGTGAACTCCAAGAGACCGAGATATTGACGTCTGTTTATATGAATATTTCCCCTCTTTGCAGGCTTTGCGCCTACTTTAAAAGCAGCGTGCTTCCCAGTGTGTTTACATGTTTCTCCCCTGCCTGCATGTCTGTTTACGCCGGTGTCAGAGCCTGTGTGGCATGTACTTACAAGGCGCTTCATCATCCCACCAGCGATAGGAGCAATTCACCCATAAAGTGGGTCTTTCGCCCATAAATAATATTCAAGTCGCTCTATTGTTAAGTGAAAAGTTGACTGGTGTTTGATTTTTTTCTTATTTTTTTTTCTTCTTCTTCTTTTCCGCGGCGACCTCGGGTTAGGACTCATACATCACGGGATGACAGCTATAGAAAGGCCCTAAATTAGCAACTAAATCGAATATTGATCAGCTATGTGCGGCCCTGCGAGTCGCCTCCTTGCCGTTTTTTCCCGAAAGAAAGGGAGAAGGGGGGTTGGGGAGGTGGGAGGGTGAAAACGAGAGATAGAGGGGGGAGGGGGGCGGTGAAAGGTGCCTCTCTCTCTCTCTCTCCCTCCCTCTCTCTCTCTCTCCCTCTCCCTCTCTCTCTATCTCTCTCTCTCTCACCTCTTTCTCCTCTCTTTCTTTCTCTCTCTGAGTTTAAGTGTTTGTGTGTATGTTATTGTCAATTGCATTGGACTCAAAATAAAAACGGTCTTAAAATTGGATGCTTATTTTAATGTATGCAGTTTTTTACATTTATAAGCAAATGAGGCAAATCTCTGTATGTCTCGCGGGGGTAACCAAACTCCAGATCCGTTCATTTTTATGCTTTAGCTGTCCATCTCTCTAGGTTACATCCCTCATATCTGCAGTTCCCCCCAAGTATTGCTCCTTATTGTTTACATAAAGTTCAAATGAAGTCCCTCATTACCCGCTCGCCTATTGGCTCCTGTTATGGATCATTGGCTGTGTTGGCGCTGTTGCATCGACTTCCCCCTTATCCCTGCTGCTGGGACGAGTGGGAGGTCGGCGGCGCGCACATGCTCTCGCAGCGGGGACGCGTTTGATGAAACGATCAAGAGAGCTCTCTCTCTCCCGGGAAGCGTTGTGTGTCCGGGGCGGCGATGAACCAAGCCCAAGGCCGGGGGGGAGTGGGTGGTCAAGGTTGCGCCGGGTCAGTGAGATTAGCCCTGGCGTGCTCTATAACAAAGGACCAGATCGTCAGGTGCCGCCAAGTCTGGATCAAAGTATCGGGTGTAGGACAAGTGGGGCGTAAGACAGGGATGAGCTGCGGATTACAGCGGGCTAATTGGAAAGGATGCTTTCAGTCCATTAATGGGTGCTCAAATATACGGCCTGCTTCTCTTAGATGTTGTTGTTTCCTCGTTTTTGAGCAAGACCTTACATTCAGCTATAGGCTACTTTTAAGGTGGTATAAGTAACAACACCATCCTCTGTAACAAGTAAAAGTATTATCAGCAAAATACACTTGAAGTGTCAAACGTGAGCACTCATTATGTAGGATGCCCCTATTCAGAGTGTATATTATTACATTATTATTACATATAATATTATTACCTCAGTGGTGTATTAATATGTAAGCAGCATTTTAACGTTTTAATTTGTCAGAGTGGAGCTTATTTTAACTACTTTATATACTTTTGGGTAGTTTAATCTGTAACAATCATCATCATATTTTATAAGATAATATGTTTTGTCACAAAAAAACTAAAAGTGACTAGTATCCATAGCTGTCAAATAAATGTAGATAAAGGTGCAATAATTACCTCTGAAATGATAGAGTATGATAAAATAGAAAATACAGTACTTGAGTAAATATATTTGCCTACTTTCCACTGTTTCGAGGCAAAAAGATAGCTGGGTCAAAACTTGTCTAAAAAGTGATTTGTGAACATTTCTTACTAAGTTTCCAGAAAAGGTTAACATTATCAGCTTAACAAAATAACTAGATCTCATTGTACTATACAATATATTATCCCATTGTATACACCTAACTGTAACCGAATTTGGGAGCATCACAAAAAATCAGCACAAGCTTGGATGAGGCCTACAAAATGTACCTGAACTGATACTTCAGCACTGATCATCGCACAGTGTCCCATGATGTGTGTGCTTCGCTGTCCAGGGTGCTGAACTGTCCAGAGCTGATGTGGGCGCTTGTTCGCTGTCCAAGGTGCTGAAACCACCGTGACTGGCACACTTTTCATGTTTAATCAATCAAAAGCTTACAAAACTCCCTCTGCTCCCATTTTCATGTCTTTATATGCCTTCTTAAGTTCGATGTACTTAACGCATCACCAGTTTAGCCAGTTTTAGGCTAAGTCAATAAAATACCCGATAAACGCCCATCTGTAATCAAGCTAACGGAAAGCCACAACTCATCCTGACGGGGTCGCATAGCAACCACATCGTTTAGCTTGAGGCTTCCCATGCTTTGTCATATCAAGACCCCCCCCCCCCCCCCCCTTCAAATAAGCACGTATTCCCATTTGACAAGTTTGTCACCAAGTCTCAGAGGATATTTGTGGCATAATACACTTTATATAACTGTTTATGCTGCTCAAGAGAGTAAATAATCATCAAAATAACCATCGGCATTGCGATAGTACTTTTTCATTGTAATAACATGGAGTTTTAGAGCTGTACTGCTTGACTGCGTGACAGTATAATTATATTGAACTATATTATAAAGACTCCTAATTGAGCAGGGAGACAGAGAGCTACAGAGAGAGGCAGATGAAGTTTGTCGGGGAGACAGCGCGCACCCCTCCCTCCTTCACGCGCCTCACGGGCTACTAGCAGCTCTTCAGAAATCCGCTCGAGGACATTCCGGGAACCATCTGTTTCCGGCAGAGCACCGGGCGTGGGGCATGCAGGAAGCTAAGCTCACAAATTTGCGAGGAAAGGTGGTTGTCTGCCAATGCGCTTGTTGTGAAATATCTCCCTCCCCCTCCGCTTGAATTCCTATCTGTCGTGTCGTACACCTAAAAGAAGAAATGAAGTGTTGCAGAACATAACGGAACTCCAACCTAATGAGTCTGCATAAGTAGAGATTGTCAAATGAGTGTACTTTGGGAGATAGGTTTGGGAAACTGGTTGTGGTACAGTTTACTATATATGATTACCCGTTCACAGTACCACAATCAACTGTTTGTTAGGGTTAGTCCACGCAAACACATAACAGGTGTTCTTGTTCTCCCTCTCTCTCTCTTTCTCTCTCTCTGTGTGTGTGTGTGTGTGTGTGTGTGTGTGTGTGTGTGTGTGTGTGTGTGATAGAAAGAGAATGAAGGGATGTAGTGTGGAGGTAAACTGGCAGAGAGACAAACCAATCTCCACCTCTCTGATGAAAAGTGCCTTGGGCATCTGCAGCACAGACTGCAATACTATACTGTGGAGAGGATATGATCTTTCCATCTTTCTGCTCTTATCACTTTAGTTGTGATCTAATTTAAATGAGACAAATTCGTCCTAGTGTCCTGCTCCTAGTTTTAGCCTATTTTAAACAAATTCATTTAAACCTGCAGTGCGGGACTTTTAAATAACCATCAGTTGCATTCGAGCCCTTGCCAAACGACCTCACACAATGCTGATTAAGCCTATCACCATCAGATAAATCTCTGTATTTCACCTTATACACAGTTTTAAAATCTGGTGTCTGGTATGACATTCCCGCGCTGGCGCACCGATGGTGCCAAAGGCCACCAAAGATAAGTATCCCAGAATGCATTTTGCACCAACCGCGTGATGGCGGAAATTAAGTTGTTGTAATTTTTGCTGTAGGACTGTTAATATGTCACTTTTAGATTCCCAGTATGTGGTTAGTTTATCCAAATGAAGCCTATTTGGAAATTTGCTCTGAGTTTTCGGAGCTGTGATGAGACCAGCTGGTCGGCTTACGTCCTAAAGCATGTGTCTACAGTGTTTTTGTAATTACTCTCACTGCCAGAGGGAGGAGACAAAAATTTCGCACCGCAGGTTTAAGGTCAAAACTTTAACCAGACATTGGTTTAAAGCAAGAGTATTGTAAATAGCACAGTGACACTGTTGGTGGATTTGGGGAAGAAAAATGACGAGATCCCCACTTGTTCCCGGTATAAGGGGTGTGTTTTCTCCTTCCCCTGCAAACTGGAGATGACAAGCCTGCAGATGAATCACCTGAGACCAAAGGAACCTGCAGACACCTCACAGTGAGTGGAAAGTGTTAACAGGATCATAGCCTGAGGCCAAGGAAAGAGATCTCTATTCTATGAGCTCATGTTTGAACAGGACATCATCTCTCTCCTTTGTATTCAACGTGGTTTTCCCTACAGTATTTTATGTATATGTGTGATATAAATTCATTTATGTAGTGGATGGTATTTGGAGACAAGCATTTGCAAAATGTATTTGTGAAATGCACAAAGGCTGTATCCTTATTTGACATTAGAAAGATGGAAAAAAAAAAACATCTGACAGAACAGAATAAAAAAATTTGGAAAATTGTTGATACACAAGTGAAAGCTATAGATACAGTTGCTCATATCCAGAAGTATGACCTCTCACTGAGTCAAAATAATGTAAACTAATCAGGGGACACAATTTAACCTTTTAAATAACTCAATCACAATTACAAACACTTCTACAAAGTTAAATCATGTTAGATACAGTGACAGTTAGCAGTAGTCTTCAGCTATAAAACAGGTTTGGCAATCAGCACTTTGATCTTTCAAAATAACATGCGGCAACTTACAGAGCTCCAAAAATGCCATGATATTTGTGGAAAAAATGCAACTGTATCAATAAAAAAAAATCCCAGATTATTTAATCACTCCAAACGAGCAGTATCGACAAATACTGGCAGTTGCCAGGCCAACTGATATATGGTAATCTACATTGTTACTGTAAAGTCATACTGGTTAACATACTGGTTATTTTTTCTAACCCTCGTATTTGTTCCCAAGAATTATTTATGTTTCTCTTTGCCATATTGCAGAGGTTCGGAGAAGGATGTTATCACATTTGGAGAGTGATATTGATTAATGAGAACCTTTTTGTCACACACCGAAGATACGGGAGACTGATCACTAAAGATCAAAACAAAGGAGCGAGCCAGGTAAGAGCAAACAACGAGCAACAATAAGCACAATTGACAACGGCAGATGCAGCTTTGTTAGCCAGAACAAGACCTGAGAGGGAAAGAAAGAGAGACAAAAAAATCTCAGAAAAATCAAGCAGAAAAGTACCAATGGGAAGAGAAGGATGGAAGTAGTAGAGATAGAGAGGGAAAGAGGAAGGAAAGGAGGAATGAGGGATAATTGCATTAGAAAGAAGAGAGGGCCAAAAGGAAGGAAATGATTAGAGGAGAAGGGACTGATATCCGATAGAGAGAAGAAGGGATGGAGGAGGGGATGTGTGGGAGAGGAGGGCTCACTTACCGCCCGCCGTTCAAAACATACTGACACTCTCTCTCTGTGTCAATACACAAACACGCTCTGTGTGTGTGTGTGTGTGTGTGTGTGTGTCTGTCTGTGTTGTCTGTGTGCTGGTACAGGTCCGTTAATCCTAGTCTAGCGTCCTATCTCACTTGTCCCATCCGCGGTCTCTGAGGAACATTGAGTGTCAGTCTCACTCATTCCCTGCGTCGCCGTTCGTCTTGAACTTCCACTTTGCCTTCTGCAGTTTCAAGTCGCACTGATTAGAATCAAACTGATTATCTACAAATGCTATTTTTAATTTAGTAACATTTTCAACCACTATTCCAATTAGTTTAATCAATATTATTCTTGATTAATGCTTTACCAAATTGTCTTATTTGGTCCCTCAGATGGCATATTTGAAATATAAACCAGCTTTTCATTATTTATTCTTTTTTATTATTCTGTTGTCTTCATCTTTCTCTTTGTTCCTCTGTCTGGCATGTCCCTCTGTGTGTCTTTTTTTCTTTCACCTTGTATTTGTCTTGCCTCAAAGTTATACTATCTTGGTGCATATCTCTTGTGCGTCCCCATCTATCAACTGCCTTCCCCATTCTCTCTATTCTCCTCTCTCCCTCCTTCCAGGCGGCCTACCTTTTGTCATTGACCCCTGCCCTGGGTGTCTGGGCATTGACTGGCTCTCTCCGTGTCACTGGAGCTCCCTGTCAATACTTACCAGGTTTGGCCACCCTCTGCGCTGTGGTCAGAGAGTGGGGGAGAGAGGGAGATACACGAGATGCTCCACAGCACCAGCAGATAAAATAAAAATGAATGAGAGGGAGAGTAAAACAAAGAGGGGTGGAGGAGAAAATGATGGAGCGAAGCAGCTGGTCAGCAACCTTATAAGGTTGTTACACTTTGGTAGAGCCTGCTCAGTTTTTGGTACATGAAGCTTTACAGTATATGAGTTCACTAACAGTGTACCACTGCCATTAGCTGCCCCAGATATCTGCAGCCGTCACATACAATTCTTTATTTTTAACAATTCATGTCTGCCTGGTTTTTTACTTGAATAGACTAAGAAAAGACTGAGAAATAGACTGAGAAAAAGGCCAAGGATTGGACACTAGCACATGAGCTAATGCTAATCTTCTTCTAAGAAATTTCTGGCATTTCTCACATATTTGACATTTCTTCTTCTGTAACAACCACATTATCCCGTCTCTACCACAAGATTGGACTCAAAGTTTTATACTACGTCTATTTAGCTCATGAGAATGGACCTAGGGAAAATTGTTTTAGCTGTTAAGCACTGCACAAATTAAACAAACTTCATAAAACTACATAAATAACAAACTTCATAAAATTAACTATATCACTAGTTCATGTAAAGCATCAACTTGATGGATCTTCATGTTTTTCTTTATGCAGTTCTGTCCTTTTGATTGCATTTCATTTCTTTATTTATGAGGACAATGCACATTAATCAGCATTTCTGTAAACATGTCAATGTTAGTCAGCCAGCTAAATTTCAACTGCAGTCCCTTAGCAGGATGTTCTGAAAACCAATAAAATGACAAGTTAAAATCAATACAGTCACAAATATTACATCACAGGACAGGAAGACACCGTTACACAATATCAACAATACAACAATATCAGTAAAATAAACAATTATGTCCGGCATATATCTGTTATAATAGCAACTTAAAATAAAAACAAATGAAAAGTTAATTGTACTTTTTGTAGACAAGGTAAAATGTTCACATAAGAACATAAAACACAGTAAAGAACTATGAAATAAAACAACTGCATATATATTTTTAAATTTAAATCATTGTTACTAATCAAACAATTTTCTATAATTGCATTTTGCAATATATTTTACTTTTCTTTTAAATGGGCTGATTTACTGTACATCACCTGTATTTCTACGGTTAACATTTAGGTTGCTTTTGTTCTCTCAGACTTTAAAGTTGGATTCAGTGTGTGGTTGAATATGAGTGACTTGAGCCCTTTTTTGAGGTTTAAGAAAACGTGATCCACTTTATATTATATTTTTTTCTCAAGCTCATGTACTATGAGCACTGCATGCAAATAAATCACTATTACTAAATTAGCTACAGCTATCATAATGTCATTTAATCCACAAATAAACATTGGGAACAGAAAAAATATTCTTTGATTTAGTTGGAAATACTTAGGATTAAGATGTAGTCAGAAGATCAGAAAAAGTAGAAACACAGAGGGCATGATGGGATTCCTGTGGCAGCCGATGTCGTTGATTGATTATGTCTGAGATCTGCATGTTCTAGCTATAGTGTTAAAGTATTCTATAAAAGAGAAAAGTTAGTTTTAAGAAACAGTTACTGAGAAGAAGAGGTCAAAGAGCATGATGACAGATTTAGGATTTGTGTGGTTATAGCTTGATACATGTTGTTCATACTAGATAAAGGTGGATATATTGAACATTTTATTATACGCTTAAATAAACAATAAGTATGTGATATCCCCAATCACGTTTTGGGCTGTGGCCATAAATGTCGTTCTCTATATCCTCATCCAGAATTCATACAGTATCATTTATAAACTCTGTGTGAGCGTCACTCCCTATTTTACAGTCTACTCCATCGGCAGCACGCTCGGCCTCCCATTCCCTCTTTCCCTCTTTCCTCTTTACTCTTTTCATTTCCTCTAATCTCTCACTCCCCCTTGCTCTACCTCCGTGTCACTTTGATTTCCCTATCCACTGGCCTGTGGGATGTGTGTGTGTGCGTGTGTATGTGTGTAAGAGGGAGAAAGAGCTGTGTGTTGTCTGTTAAGAGAGCATGACTTAATTGTGTAAAGCAGCTTCACAATCGTTGTAAGTGAATCAGTGGATGTGTCCTTTAGCACATCAGTATATGTGGCGTTGGAATCACATGGAATGTCTCATGTAATCCACGTACCTCAAACACAAACACACATGCATTTTCTATTTTGGTTGCAGGTGTCTCAGAGCATTCTCTGCTTTATTTAAACTATATTTATATGGATATCAGCATGAGGTTGAATGTTCATGCATACATATATGGTTGTCTAAGTATATGATTGTGCATATGAGTGTGTGACGTGTGTGTCTGTTCATGTGTGTGCATGAGTAAATATATGTGTTTTTGTACTGTGTGCATGTGTGTGTGTGCACAGACGCCTCAGCGTCTGGGCTCGAGCCTGGATGGGCTTGTCTATATGAGAGTAGACAGTGTGCGCGTGGAGAGCAGGGGAGTGAGAAGGACGTAGCGGCAGTTGGGGGGGGAGAGGCAGCACTAGGCCGAGGGGCCCCCCTCTCGTAGACAGTTTGACTGATGACATGCATTAAACAGTTAATCTGTCTGATTGAATGTTTGCTTCCTCCAAATTGAAACATTAAACAACAAGGCGAGAGAGAGAGGGAGGAGAGCCCGAAGAGGAGAGAGGGATATGGCTTCATCTATTGCCCAAATCATGCAAAGCATGAGACTGGAATATATAATACTGTCCTGTGAGCTAGAGAGAGGGGGAGCGAGAGGAGGAGAGAGATTGGAAGGGACAGAGAGAGGAGTGTGAATGAGGGAAAGAAAAAAAACAAGTGAGTGAGGGAGAGAGATGAGAATGGAAAGGCTCTGGGTAGGTGGAAGGGACAAGAGGAGAAAAGGGTTAGTGAGGGGGAGAGAGGAAAAGAAAGAAAGGGATCAGTGAGATGGAGAGGATGCAGCAGAATAGGCCCATAGAGAGAAGCTCTGCAGAGGCAAAGTTCTCCTTAGCTGACAGTCCAGCAGAGACAAAAAGCAAATATTAAACAGCATCAGTTTGAAAGGATTATGTTTGGTATTATAAAGACAGAGCAACAATAAACATAATTTTGTCTGTTTTGAGCCTCACACAAATTCTGCCTATACAAACTTCTTTTGTTCAGCCCTAAAGCATTCATGACCCCGTTGTTTGTCTTTATGTTCCAGACAGGAAGAGACGAGGCAGTTGTCACTATTTCCTAACCTGGTTTTACTTCCTGGGGTCATGACCCCTCTCACAGAGCTTGGAAGCTCCTTATGTTGTCAGCTCTCTCCCATTGGGACTGACACAGAAAGCAAGGTGCACCCTTTTAGACTACATCATTATATGTTCTAGATGACGTGAAAAATTATGTGATAAAAGAATGGATTTCTTCACGGTGAAATACTCTCAGCGAGAGAACAAGTGAATATTAGACATTTTAACAACTTCATTAAAAACACAAATGAAAACTGGCTGTAATATTAATGAATTCAGATCCTGGCAGTCTTTTATCAGCATCATGAAGTTATTTTGCTATCTGAAGTCTTAAAGTGGTCAGTATATATAAAGATATAAAGAGCTTGGTCTTCTGAATTTAATTTTTACAGTGCATTGGATGAACGCATGGGCAGAGGGACAGATGACAGACAGATAAACGATAGGTTAGCTTCTAACAGTGCTGTTGCCACAGAAATGCTGGATCAGATTGGGTGACCCCTAGCTGTTAATGTGATATGTCATTTAGCCTTAGCCCGACCCTGTTCCCCTACCAGGGTTCACCACCGTTACCATGCTCCAAATGGGCTTCCCTTCCCTTTGTTTCAAGTGCATATTCTCCTCCGTCAAAATGACCATCATTTTCTCCACCAGCTGATTTTGGTCCAGCTCCAAGACTGAGGTATAATTGCGCAAACAGACACCCACTAGGTCTTGATGAGCACATGAGTTTAAAGCCACTTTACCACCCAACAGTCAGCAGCCGGAGAGAAGAAAAAAAAAAAAACAACAGGAGAAGATGAAAACATTAATGGATAGGTTGCAGGATGGACGGATAAATTGATAGATCTTTTAGAGAAGGTCAAACTTCTGTGCCCACACGCGAGACCATCATGAAGAGAAGAGAAATTGATTGCCGCTCACAAAGGCGCTGAAATGACTAGAGAAATTATTTTCTGGGCAATGAACATTCTAGGAGGTATGGTGGGGGGAGCCGAGGGAAAGTGCAAACCTTTCTCAAAGGGTACAAAATGGCTCAAGCAAGCTGCTGTCAAGTGGAGTTGTTGGTGAGAAAGCTCATTGAGTGGATCTTCAGGTAGATCCCTGCCGAGCTGGCTGAGGGGTTGTTTGTGCGAGTGTGTGTGTATGTGTGTATGTACATTCCTGCAGGTTTGCCTGCGTGTATATGTGGAAAAAGTGGTGTGAGGTCTAAAAATGACTCCAAATTGAATACATCTTTTGTAAACACATCATCATTTGTCGGCAGCTAAATCTTAAAGTATAAGCGTTTTCTGATTTAAGAACACTACAGTTAAGGTTTGGTTAAGCACAAAAACTTGGTTGGGTTGAGGAAAAGACTGTGGTCTCAGTTAAAGCAGCTACTTGGTTAAAGGAAAATTTTGTTTTATGTAGATGTCCAATCAGTGTTGATGATAAATGTAGTCAACTGAAGCAATAAATTCCTCAGTGCATGCAATGCGATATTGACACTCATGGTGCCATGCTGGAAGTGCCTACGTTTACCAGGATGCATTGCGCACAAGCTTCTGACGTCCAACCCCCAAACCCATTCTGGCTCGAATAAATACATCTGAATATCCAAGTCAGCCAAAACCCTGCAAAATGTATCCTCATCCATAACATCCCCTGCACTCATATTTTGGGATGCCATTTTCGCTGTTGGAAACATAACTAGTTTGCAATACAAGTGAAGAGAACAAGGAAATTTTGTTTTTGGGCGGTATCTAGAGCACACCCCCTGGCTACCCAGAGGTGCAGACTAGAAATCAAAGCTGAAACAGCCTGTAGTTCCTCCTCGCCCCCAACTACGTCACCGTACATGTCAAATGATGATGCTGGTGCCAGAGGAAAACAGATTTTGCAGCTGCGCCCCAGAGACACAGAGAACATGGGCAACAACTGCAGGTGTTTTTCACACTAATTTGGATAGCTAGAGATAAGGTTGAAAGTCAGCGAAAATGTACGATCATGGCTATTGTTGGAAGAAACTAGTATTGACTGGTGGTAGGAAACGAGAAGCAAACAACGGTCTCCTATGTCAAAGAAATGTCCAGTGTTTCGATGACTATTCAATCCACCCAAACCTCTTCCTTTTGCAAACTTTGTGGCCCAATAACATCACCCAATGTTCTACTTTGCTCCTGATGGACAAAATAACTTTGGCTGCTAGAAGTCTTTGTCATTTGAACATAAACAAATGTCTTAGAGGCCATGGATAGAGGGTGTCATATGTTGTACAGATCCTAAATCTCTTTGAGGCAAATTTGTGGTTTGTGATTTTTGAGCTATATCAATGAACTGACTTGTCTAGGTTCACGTTTTTCAAAGTCTGCCCAGTCTGTACTGGCTGTGAAACAATCCCTTCCTAGCGTTGCTCCAATGTAAGAGATGAGTGACAAAATCTATGGTATCAGCAAGGAACCACAGTCTGTGGAAACACTAAAAGGGAAAGTTGTACCAAAAAGGCAGTATATTTGGAAGATACCTGACTGCTGAAACCCCACATTAGCATCAGCTAAACTTTTGCTTAGAACGAGGACTGTGGATTTAGTTCCATCTCATCTATACCTTTCCAATTTTAGAACTGGGTAAAGGGGACAATTATCATGTCTCTCTCCTCTCTATAACAGCAGGCTTTTCTTTTTGTTTTCTAAAAAGCTCTCTCTCTACTCTTTCTGTCCTGTATGGTTCCTGTCACAAAGGCTTTGAGTGTCATCACAAGCATTTCTCTTATGATCTCTCCACCACTGGTGGATTAAACACCTCCCTCGTTGGGGGCATAAGTGAATGCAAAACAATAAATAAACTGCGCCCTGGAGACTTAAGCTAAATTAGTGTGTATTGTGTCACAGTACTCTAGCACTCCCCCATCTCACCCCACCCCAAAAATCACAACAATCATGAATTAATCTCCTTCACTCTTAAGACTTGTGATAAGCCCCCATCAACATCCTTCACTTGCTGAGTGATAATAAGTGATCCTTTGACACATGAAACTGTCTTTGCACCAACTTATTCTTGCACTTGGCAAACCTATTAATCCGCTCTCAGATAAACGAATCTTTCACTTCTACATCTATACCCCATCACCAAAATGAGCAATCCTCTTGTCTTATGACAATCCCCCTTTCTGATGACAATGAGGCCCCTTCCTCCTCCTCAGCTTGCCTAATGGCACTCAGATTGATAGAGGCCTCCACCAACAGCCCAACAAATGGCCCCACATCAGGACCAGAGGAATGGAGTACAGTGGTGGATATGTAGATTGGGGAGCGCAGACAGAGATGGATCAGGGGGTTTATGTGTGGATAAACAGAGTGAGGTTGATTGCTAGCACAGAGAGGGGCCATTACGGCGAATCCGCACGCTAATCATAATGAATCACTTACTTATTAAGCGTTAATTATGGCACACAAATACATCCCATGCAGGCGAGCGAGCAGGGAGGCAGGCAATGGTGTCTGCCACCGTTCTGGGGGTGGGGGTGGAGGGGGGTGTACAGGAGTAGACGAGGAGGCCACAATAATTTATTCTTATGTATTAATTTCCCTAATTAAAACAACAAGGCTGTGGAATAGAAGTGTTTTCTTTGGGTGAAACAAATGAAGGCCCTGAAAAAGCGATATGAAACCAGGCGTGGCACGGTGTAAACATTAAATCATGTGAAGTGATGGTGCTTGTTCAGCTGTTCATTATTAGAATAGCTTTATCCAATTGGGCTGCCCCCTCTTACCCGTTTTCTTTGTTATTATATCATACAACCCATCCTCTGTCATAAGGAGCACACATACTCACACACACACACATACTTGTACTCTGATGATGTGGATGGCAGATTTCATCATCATTATTCAATAAATGGTTTACTTGCCACACGCAGTATCACAATAAGCCACAGCATCCTCCTGAAATGCCATAAAATCAGACAGAAACGCCCCATCTTTTCCATCTGATTGTCAGATGCTTCTATCTTCTCTCTACGACAGTACAGGCCTTTTACTGGAGCTAAACTGCTTCTCTCATTTTCTCAAATTCATTCATCTACTCTCATAGTCTTCCTCTCGCTTTTTCCACAATGCCTTCTCTCAATCTCCTCTCTCAGTCCCGGAGTGGCCCACCTGAGCGGGCGGGGCGTGGTAATGGCGTTAATGCCCGGTAATACGGGCCAGATATTATAATCTCAACACTGTCACATTGCGTTAGCCGCGGGAGACTGACGTGTCAATGCCACAGCGAGCAGGTGACGCGCGGGGCTCAGGAAGCGTGGCCCGGTAATCGTCCAATACAGACACATTTATTTTGGGGTTGAATATTTTCACCACGCTGCTTTTGCCGCAGCGCAGCGGGTGTTTGAGGGGGAAACTTGTGTCAGTCCGCCTGTCAGGGAAGAGGCACTACATCATATCTATACCTAAATGGCAGCCAATAAACTTTATCACAAAGCTCATCGTTTTAGGTTGCTTTTACATTTCTGCACCAGACTTATGGCCAGATATGGTGCTCTTATCATCATAAATCTAACATTAACTGGAATTGGTGCAGAATTTGCACTTCTACTACATATTGTTATAATATGTTGCTATTTAATAGACCACAAATTTAGTTTACCTATAATACTTCATGATGATGTTTGTACTTCACCGGTCTTTTACTAAAACTCAGTGATGTCAGTTTTTGTTGAATCAAGTAGAGTTTTGCAACTTGACAATCAAATTCTGCTTCATCATCCATTGTAATGGATTATATTAGATGCATGATGACATTTATAATATCAATATAGAACTTCATCCTTTGTTTCCGTGCATTAAAGGCTTGAAAGTCTTTTTCTGGCCATATAGATTTCACGAGTGTAACCTTTAACTCAAAAAACTAAAAATAACTACATTTCCTTTGTTTTCAGTCGATCATAATTGGAAATATTGACCCAATTTACTGCAGTACAAACATGCAAACAAACAACAACAACATCAGAAAATATATAACTTAAGTTTAGATGTTGTCTTGGGTTAATCCATGTATTTAATGACCTTATTGATCAATTTGAGAGTGAAAGTAGAATCCAATCCCAATGTGTTTTTGAATTTGTGTTTTAGGGCAAGGCTTTTGTCCACATTTGGATTATAAATTGTACTTCTGATGCAGACTGAAGTCAAGTTTGTTTATACATTTCTCAAAGTGCCTCATATTCCAAAGCATAAACTATAATATACTTCATAACATAACATATTCTGTATACCAACACATAGATAGAGGCTACAGGCTACACATTAACCAGATGCATACACAGCATCCCTTATAATCCATATACCATATTACATCATATATTGTACTACATCATATACAGATCATGCACAGCAGACTCTGGGCGAGTCAGTATGGGCAGTTTTCATATGACCTGCATGCCTTTGAATTGCTGGAAACTGAAGCACCTTGAGGAAACCTTTGTGACATCGGTAGGACAAACAAAAGCCACCACAGAAGGGATTCAAACCCATCACTTCCTTGTTGCTCTGTCTCTAGGCCTACCTTTTAAATAATATATTTTTTGGCCTTTCGTAAAAGCAACGGCAAAAAGAAAACGACCCATCCCTCACATGACAGTCTCCAGTTACGCTCTTGTGGGCGCACGCCTCGTCAGTGATTTATGCGCGTGTGTAATTGAGTGTTAATAAAAAGTGTGTCCGGAGCGCGTGTAATTGTGTGTTTTCAGGACCCACCATGTGTGAGCTTCTGTGTAATTGGGTGTTATCGATGTTGTGAGTGTATGTCGAGGGTGAAAGAGTGAACGGACAGGTTACAGTGCGATCGCAGTTTGGACGGTGCCCCTTAAAAGTATATGGATTTTAAAAATATTTTTATATTTTTCAGACATGAATTTATTGCAATACCTATTTTGATTTTAGGGTGAGCCATAGGATTAGTGGGAGCCCTCATGATATGAGGATATGGCATTAGCAAAGTTGCAACACATTCAAAACCTTTAAAAAAAATACTTTATTGATTCGTGATATAGAGATAAGAGAATCAATTAATATTTTAGCTCTTAGACATGTATTGTATGATTGGTGTGTACTATTTAATATATAACATTGTGAAGTATAGGTATGAAAGATATAGATAGTTAAGAATAGTCTTTCTCTTTGCATAATTTATAGTTTCTACGTGCGTGTGCCAAATTAGTGCTTATCTATGTGTGTAGTGTTGCTGTAACAGAATAGGTGTGTGTATGTATATGTGGTGGGGATGGCAGTTGAATAGAATAGGTGTGTGTGTGTGTGTGTGTGTATATATATATAGTGTGGTGCGGGTGCTGTTTAATTGATGCGGGCTGGCCATCGATCCCTCCCGCCCAGCCTAATGAAGGCCTGATTGGTTTGTGAGGGCTGGCTGGTTCTGCTTAGCTGCCTCTGCCTGCTGCCCTGGCTGCACACACTATAACACACACTCACACACAAACACACACACTCAATTCAACATCATTCTTCCTTCTCTCTCTCTCTCTCTCTTTCTCTTTCTCTTTCTCTCTCCTCATCTTACACTCTGTCTCTGTCTCCCTCTTTACATTTCTGCTCTGACTTTCTTCTTGTCTTACTGTCTGCAACTCTCCTTTGCTGGTTACAGCGCCGTGTCCATTGTCTGCCTGAGTCCTAAAATGACATCTAAATTCCCCGTAATTTACAGCCAAGTGCTACACTTACTGATAATGAAAATTCATTCTTTGGTAAAAAAAAAAAAAAAAAAAAAATCAAAATGAAACTCCAACACTCAGTGATCCATTAACTGTAAACTTTGTGTGCTTAAACTTGACCCATGCCGTGTAAAATCTTGGCCCTTTTTTGATGGATTTGAAAAACTTTGATGCTCAAGTGTCAATATAGTGAATAGAAATTATGCAGACAAATTCCAGTGTGCCGTTCAGCAGTCTTTTAGATCATGTGAATCCTCCTTCATTCACTCTCTCTGGCAATGATATGTGTCCCGTCTCTTTTCTCCATCACCGTCTCACTAGTGTCAGTGTCAGTGTCTGCCTTTATCTGTCAGCCAGCTCCCAAACCAGTCAGTCGGTCAGTCAGATGTCACAGTGCTTCTCCTGTCATGGCAGTGCCCATAAATGTCTTTTTGTGTCACTCAGCTCACTACAGACACAGGTATTACACCGCCCTGTTAATGGCTTTGTCAGATGGCCTTTTCACAGAGCCAGTCACGAAGACAGACAGGGGACTGCTATCAGTCCGTGTGTGCCTCTGCGTATATGTGTGTGTACATGTATATGTTTCAGTCACAGGCAGCAAAGACTCGGTTCGGGAAATAAAAGGCTACCTAAGTATCCGCCGTAGTTATGTATCAGCAAAATTTCTCTGAGTGGTTTTTCTGTCAGGCGGCAGAGCAGACGTTCAAATTTGTCACTGTCTGTCATTCAGCCTGTTGTCATAATTGTTGGAATAATTTGTCTGATACGTTCTTTTATAGAAAGATAAATACAACTAAAATGCTGGGAAATTCATTGAACAATACCACATCTCATAAATCAAATTTGAACTTACAAATCAGCAATACGGTAGTCACTTAAGACTTTAGAGCCTTGCAATGTCATTAATAAATGTACACACATATACAGAAACACACATATATGAATCTTTATGTCACTGTTTTATCAACTTTGGTTGAACCTTCTTCACCACTTTAGTGCTAAATCTGGATACACATAAACTTTTACTTAAATATGAAATAACCAAAAGGTAAAAATATTGTGTCTCTAAAAAATATACTCTAAATATCAGGTTGTACAAAAAACAATAATATTTTCAATATACTGCACCGCTTTATTATGTTTTTTAAGACAACTTCAGCAGCACAGCCACGGACAATGTGACGCTCAAAGTATTCAGCACTCTACTTTTGAATAGCGATCATGTTATTGTAATGACTCAAATATACAAATGGAAGGTTTATTGTCTGTTTTTTGTCCTTTCCAGCATCCTTTTTGGAAAAAAGTGTTATTCTTTAAACAAACGTCCTCTTTCTGTTTAAATGCAGCAGAACAGCGTCTTAGATTCCTGTCGTTTTGAACGACTCTCTCCAGTTGATAGTATTCATTTAAATTAAAAGACAAATATATATGCTTCCAAGTGTGATGAATATGCAGGACTTTGTGGTGAAAGCATTCATGCAGATCATGTTGACTACTTACTAAGTTTCTCTTTTTATACGTGTGGTGTGAAGGATAATTCTGGCATTATTCTGTATATTTTTTTATTTGCAGCAGCCCATGACACCCATGGTGTGTTATTCTATATCTTAATAATTTACAACTTCCATACCGTGTCTGTGCACTCAGCTTTAAGCCCATTCAAAGGTGTAAATCTCCAGTAGGAACACAAATAGTGTTTTGTTTTGTTTTTTTAAGTCATTTTCTTAAACAGCTGGGCACTGTAGTTTTCACCAAACTATACTCCAAAAGGAGTAAGTGCTCAGTTTTTTGGGGACTATATTTAACTGCAGATTAATACACATTTGCTGCATTTGTAAGCTTTACGGCAGCACGGTTGACTCAAAATATACGACAGTGCCTGAGTCCAATGTGAGGAACATGTCACCATGTGTAACAGTGCGTCTCACTTATGTGTTTTTGATTGTTTTTGGACAATAGCAGAAGTCAGTGGCACAGTTGGTTTTGGTTTTCATGGGATTTGTTGACAATAGGGGAAAAAAAATGAATATTGACAACCTTCAGAGAGGACAGCAGGGCTACAAACAGTATAAGAGGAAAGACAGCACAAGACTTGTTCTATACCGTCTGTGTAAAAATTCAACATACTCTGTAACTGTGCACATTTCAGCAGTTGTTGTTTTAGAGGAGAAGGTTATAGTGAGCGACCAACAGTGCATTGATCAAGCTGCCTTTCAACCTGTGGTGCATCTTTATTTCCCGTCTGTCCGTCTGGCAAGGTAGCCCACACCTCTGGCCTCATACACCACAGCGTTCACCTCGCCAGCCTTTCGCCAACAAATACACAACAGCATACACTGTGATAAGTGGTGTGTGTTTACAGCTTGTTCATTTCCACTCTCCAACTCTCAGAAGAGGAACAAGAACAGGGGAGAGTGGGGGGAAAAAAGAGAGAGAAGGGTAGAAACAATGGGGGGAGAGAAGAAGGGGCTATCGGAAAGAAGAGGGAGGGCTTGCGGGGAGTGTTTTTGTCCTGGAGAGAAATAGCCCTCTAGGTTGTAATTGGAGGTAGAGAGAGAGAGAGAGAGAGGGAGAGAAAGAGAGAGAGGGAGAGGAGGGAGGAAGAGACAGGAGAAATTGCTTGGCTGGGGCTGTGTGGGATGATAGTGTTTTTGACAGGTAAATAAGGCTGTGATTGTCGACAGTTACACTGCACCTCGCTGACCCTCACACACACCGGCCTCCTCCATCTATATTTCACTCTGACACACATGCTGACTCCCTGCCTCTCCCCGTCTCTGCCAGCACACACATACACACCCAGACAGCGTTATTATCATAACTTAAAGTTTAACTTGTATCGACAGACATAAAATTCATATGTTTAGTGCTACTGAAAGTATGTCACGCTATGAATAGTTCACTAACTTCCTAATAGTTGACTAGACTGAACATAGACATGCATCTGAGAATTTATCCGAGAACATCTTGCTTACTATTTAAACACACCGGTGGTCATTTAGTCCTTTTAAAAACACCTCTTGCATCACTCCAACACAGGCTGCTACAAAGAATGTTTTGTAAGAGCAGTATTTATTCAGTATCCATCTAAATCCAAGGGGTGGACAAAATAAAAACAGGAAGCAGGAATTACGACCTCAAAAAACCCACCTTTGTGACAGTTGCAACAACAATAAAAACATTACAAGCTTCAGAAATGTAGTAGGTTTATTGTAGGGCTGTATTGGATTGGATTGTACATGTGTTTATGATATATATACCACGCATATACTGGAGTATCTTCTTTGTTTTTTAATGTTTGAGATATAGATAGATAGATAGATAGATAGACACACTGCTGCTGTCTCTGCAACACCACCAGTAGTATCTCTTCTTCCTATCCCCTTTTCCCCTTCCTTCCATCTTCCCATTCTCTTTTATCAAGTCAACAGCCGTCTCCCCCTCCCCTCCTGCCTGCCCTTGCCTCCCCCTCCTTCCCTCCCCGCGCACTCCCCTCTCTCTCTCTCTCTCCCTCTCTCTCTCCCTCTCTCACTTCAATCTCAAGTGTTTTCAATTTTATTCTAGAGTGGAATTAACTACCCCCGATGTCAAATTGCCGACGAAATCGATAATAATATCTTTACAAAAGAGGATATTCCAGTCTCTCGCGTCGGCTTTTGAAAAATGGAAAATTTAGCCGAGATTGATTCATTAGTTGACACGTTATAGGACGGTATAAGTATTGATCGCGGCCTGTCATGTCCCATCTCGGCTAATCGAAGCTGAGGCGCTCTGTCGATGGGCGCATTTTTCATAATTCCGTCGCCGGGGAGAGAGACCAGCCGGCAGAGGCGACTGCAAGGCACAGAGAGAAAAAGAGGAGAGTATAGGGGGGCAGAAGAAAGATAGACGGGGGGAGAGAGATGACTTGGGGGGAAATAGGTAGGGGGCAAAGAGTGAAAGAGCGAGAAATAGAGTGAAAAAGAGGCATGGGGTAAAAAAGGAGGAGAGAAAAAAAAAAAAGAAGAGGAGAGTTTTGTGTGTCTGTGCCTGTGCGCGTCTTGCCTGTGTGTCCATACAGCATCTCCAGCCCAGAGGCCTCGGGGTGAGGCAGGGAGGGAGCCACGGGGAGGAGAGGGTATGTTAATGGTGCAGGTATTGGGGCGTAGATAATTAATGCATTAACTAATTAAAGTCAAACGGGGGAGATAACGAGGTGGAGGGGAAGTATGGGGAAAAAGGGAAAAGACGGCGGGATGGAGAGAGGAGAATTAGGGCGACAACAGGGGAAGAATGGGTTTTAATAGCGAGCGGGGAGATGCGGAGAGGTGTGAAAAAAGGAGAGATGAGAAGGAGGATGAGGGAGACCGAGAGGAGGTGTTGGGGTGGGGGAGCTCGATGAGTGGAGGGTGTGGTGGGGGTGAAATAAATAGCCTAGAAATTGAATGGCTTGGGTGCGAGCAGAGAGAAGTTCTGAGGCGGAAAAAAATATAAAGAGCAGTGAGAGAAGACACAACGACAATGATGGAGAAACTTTTGATAGTTGTGCAATTCGTTTGGAAAGTTGGCATTGGCGTGCTCAGGAGTTATAAGTCCAACATAATGCCACTCCTCTGGCAGTCTTGTCACGAGTTGCGCAAATCCAGGGGCCCCGTCAATCAACAAAGGGAGGTTGTTGAAGAGGAATGGAGTCTACCTGTTTGTCTTTTGGTCTAAAGTCTGAAACCCCCCTCAGACTCCATTGTTCTCTGTTGGATAGCAGGAGGTCATCATATTGCACAAGGATCCATACAGGTTTTGAAATAAGTGCCAAAATGGTGCGTTCGCTTACCACACAGAAAAAAGTTTTTAAAAAAAACAAAACAAAGTAGCGTACGAAAATCTTTTGGTCCCATCTTCCCACCAAATTATAGCTTATCATATCCTGCAATGATCCTCATATAAATGCCAAAAAAAAAGAATTCATCCATCTTAAAGGAAAACTACACAGTCCAGTAGAGGCTCTCAAACAATCACTTGATCTGACAGCAGCTCACACAAGCCAAAAACACACACATTGTTATGTTTATATCTTGATTTTTGGTTGGTAATGACGTTCCTCCTGCAACACATCTGTGGCTTCATTCGTGCCTCAATTTTAAACACAGCATATTTTTAATAACACAATGCAGGTTAGCTAAGTGTCTTTGTGGGCATGTTGTGTTGAAACCCAGACACACAGATGTGCTTGAAAAATGACACATCCATTGTCAGAGTGGAGCTGAAGCATGAGTGTGCCAGCAGCTCCAATGAGCCCGCGTGCTCTAACAATCCAGGGGGGGTGGGGGGGGGCAGGCAACGTGAATCTCAATCCCATAATTGATTTTGATAAACTAACATGCATGGTGTGAGGAAGTCCTCTTGCATTGAGAGAAAATCGGAGTGTGTCCGAGAGGCCACCCCCAAATCAGCAATGATAAACGCGGAGCTGAAATGGGTTTTTGTGGGATGGAATCAAGAGAAACGAGATACACCAAATTAGAAGAGATTGGCCTGATAGACTTGGATTAGAAGGAAAAGATGTATATAGGGAGGGGATGACGAGAAAAGGAGGAGAGTGAGTGAGTGAGTGCATATGTGGAAGATGGGGAGAAATGGAGGGGAGGGGGTCTCGGTACTTGGCAGTCTCTGGGTATCTCAGGTTCTCTCCGGCCGGGAAAGCGGTCGATATTTAATTGTTATTGCTAGCATGGAACGCACGGAAGCGGGGCCTGTACGAAAATTTCTCATTTATTTGGTATTCTTGTTTTCAGCTCCGGTGTGAGCTGGAGGAAAGGAGGGAGGGAGGTGGGGGTGGGGGGGTCGAATAGATGGGGGGGTCTTGCTTGTGCACTGGGGGCAAATGGAAAAGGGGGGGGGGATGAGATCTTTGGATGGGGATGAGATCCTTGGATGAAATCTGAAGGGGGGAAAAAACACTGCGTCCTCCTCTCCCAAGTTTAGTTTCTGTCCCTAGACACATCATATCCACCCTCTATCACCTCCACACCGCACTCCCACTCCTCCCCCCCCACTCCCACCCCCCACCCCCCCTCCCCTCTCTCCATCTACCCCCACCTGTCCAAAATGAAAAATCCGTCATTTTCATCAAACGTCCAACCAAATATTATCTAGCCACACTCCATTCCCAAAGATCGAATCTTATTTAGGGGCGACGGGATTCGCCATCTGTTTTCAAATTTCATTCCTCCATGAACTTTATTTTCCCTCGACTTTGGACAAAATTATAACCCGATCGATCCTCTTTCTGGCCACCACCCGTCTACATATATTTTCCTTGTGCGGTCTCTTCACTGTGCGGGTCAATTTTTCTGTCTCACGTCCACAGGAACACGTGCAGAACACAGTCTGCAGCTGATAGAAACTTAACTGCAGTCGGGCTGATGTGAGGTGGAGAGGTTCAGGCTCAGCACCTTCTCTTTTTTCCTTTCCCCCCCTTCTCTCCGCGCTCTCCTCCTCTCATCCCTCCCTGCGCCCGGATCTCTCTCCCCTCACACCTGCCTGTTTCTCCTCGCTTCCTCTTTTTTTTTAGGCTTTGGTTACATTGCTTAATGTAAACTACAGCATACCAATTTCGGACAGTAGCAGGTTGCAGTGGAGTCCCTTTTTTTTCTGTCAACTTTTTGTTGCTCCGAGGACAACTTTTCTCTCGCTATAGTCCTGCGCGCTCCTTCTCCATCTCACTGATCTTGATTTTTTTTTCTCTTCCACCCCTACGGGCGGTCTTCACTCACATTGCATAGATAAGCTACTCATAGATCATGCCAGTGTAACTCGTCACTCGTGTTTAATGCAGGAGGAAGGATCTGTTAAATTGACCAGATTACCATCAGTCCTCTGCGCACGTCGACAGGATTCCCAGCAACCCAAGTGGGAGCTACTGGTCAAGTCAATGAAGGTGCATCGGTGAAGGTAAGCATCATACTTCCCTATTCTGTTACCGACAAATGGCATTAATAATTGAGAAACGCGTCAGAAATAAGATTCTCGTGAGAAATATAATGCACTTTGGTGAGAGGGAAACGTGCGCACCTCCTGCAGAAATTGATTGATGTATGCTGCGTACGCGTGTGCGCCGGAGAGTTGTCGAACAGCGCGCAGTACGCAATACGTCTCCCTCCAAAATAGATCGGCAACAATTCCTAAAAGGTTTCCTGCTTTTAGAGTGAAAACCTGTTTTGTGTGTTGCAACGGTGATTTCTATCCTCCCGCGGCTTCAGGGATCGAGACGTTAAAGCACAGAGGCTGCTGCGAGACAAATGTGAGATGAAAAGTGTAAGAGCGGTCGGGGAAGTGGATCATGAACTTGGGGGGAATGAGGATATTCTCTTCAAAAAAGTTGTCTAACTTCAGTGTTACGGAATTGTGGATTCATAGTCTGTGTTGGTAAATGCAAGCATGCAGCTACACAGCCTACACAGACATGTTGCTGTATTTCCACACACTATTATTAACAGTCAGTTGACATTCTTAAAGATAATTAAACCACAAGAATGTGTCATATGTATGGAAAGCATATGTTGCTCATCATTTGTGCATTATAGTGCACAATCAGCTTTACCTTCTTTATAAGCCCTAAGTATATTACAAAGGGGGTCAATTTTAACTTGTGGATGCTGTGATAAAAAGGAATTTCACTCAGTTTAAGACCTGGCATCATATTCTTGTGGCCTGGGGTGGTCCGCTCAGTTATTGTGATTATGACGAACTCCTTCCCAAACACAGAGAGCAGAGGAGTGAGAATCTAATCTCTCTGGAGCTGTTGCTTCGATACTGAACAGCAGACTGACTTTGTGAACCCAAACAATGTTTTGTTTTGTTTTTTTTTACACATCTTTGCAAACTTTATGGTTACCTCCACTGAGTTCTATTTCAAAACAAGGAAACGTGTGCGAGAGGTCAAGGTCACAGAGGCTCTTTTATCGCACACAGTTTTGCAGATTGCTGCTTTTACAACCATCAAACAGCATCAACATTAGCAGTTTTATTATGGTGATTCTCCAAGATCACCACCAGCTCATGTCTTTAACTTTAAGATGTTTGTACGTTTTATGAAGGAAACCAAAATTGTCAGATATTTGCTCGACAGCACTAATTAAACACTGCACTGATGCTCATCGTGAATGTTGTTAAAGAAGTATAAAACTGTCTCACCTGCTCATAGATCCCCTATAAAAATTCAGAGTGCAGTTCAAAAAGCCCCCCCCCCCCGGATACTGTCAGCATGACCTTTTCATTGATTTCAAGTTCATGTCACACAAGGTCAGAAACATCACTTGTTAAACTGAGATGGCCCTAGTAATTTTTTCTTCTTCTCATTTATAGATCAAATTCCGACATGCAGCACGATTTTACACCAGGAATATGTCAGGAAATGAGGACTGTCGTCTCTGTCTTTGTTAGCTATGCAGTAACAGAAGACAAATGTCAGTCGGTGACGATGCAACAATGCTGCAGTTCTAAAAAAAAAGATACATATTTGCTTAATACAACTTTGATGCAATTAAATAAATAAGCAGAACAAATGATTTGCAAAATCCTGAGGATGCTAAATCTAAAATGTGAAAATGATCGTGTTTCCCACTAAGATATGACAAAATGAATATGTTGTTTTTGACTACATAGGTGCAGAACTGTGGTTGAGAATATGCATAAAGTGTCAATAACTAACAACACAAAGATAAGTTTGCATCACAGGAGCTAATGTACATGTGAATTTTAACACCTCCAATTAAACATTTGGAGATGGATTGTAGTTTTGAGTCATATCTATTTGGTCTCTTACTTTTGTATGACCTTTTCAAAGGACACAGTGTTTTGCCTAATGCCATTCAGATTTGAGTGACAGGAGATGTTCTTGTTTTTTTGGCATCGTTCATGAATAAATGCACTTCTTTAATACTAAAGATACTAATCTACAATTTGATACTTTCCATTTTTTTAGATGACTAATTGTAGAGAAACACAATTTTTTTTTTATCAGTTTATATTTTTAAAATTAGATTTTGCACAAAATATGAAAAATTACATTAGATGCGAAAAGTAAAAACCCATCCTGGTATTCAATCTGACTGATCTCATGGTCACACAGACAGTGTCAGTTAATACAGACCTACATAGCATTGAAATTCAGTCTTATTCATCTATAAGCAATTGAAATGTGGCAGCGTAGCCTTACTTAATACCCTGTAAACCTAAATATCTCCCCTTCATCAGGGGAGAATTTTCCTTTTGTCGACAAGGGAATGTTTGGATTTCCTGGGCTTGAAGAACCTGTACTCACATCTAATCCGTAACACTGACACCCAACATGAGGAGAGTGACCCTGCCTGAGACTTCTGAAGTCTGAATACCTCACTGGAGCTAGCGGGAAGATGTTTAGTTCCCACCGCAGCCTTGATATGTCTGCATGGCCCTTTCAATTCCACTGCAGTTTCTAAGTCTTCCTGAAAGAACTTTTCCTATTGACACTGATAATGTGTTAATCAATAGGGTAGTTTTGTGCTTATTCTAAACCACATTATATCCGAGCTCTCTGCATGAATCAGGGCTCTGCGAGGGCCCGCTGCAAGGGATCGTCCCTCCATTGATTAGGTATTAGCTGCGCTACCTCCGACGCCCAGCCACTTGTTTGCAAATGGCGCTCCATTTCGAAGGTATTCAAACAATCACTAAGCACGGGAGCCAATATTTATAGAGGCTTTAACAGGTTCATTATAGTCAGTGGGGATGGATCCACCGGGGGATGAAGCACTCATAAAGGGCCCAGCGGAGTTAGTCCCCATCCACTGAGCATTGACAGTACAGTCAATGGCTCCAATCATTCCTCATCGGCTTTATGGCCGCACAGACGTTTATAGCTGTTATGGGGTTAAAATAAAAGCATTAACGGATGCAGGGGCAGGGGCTCCATTCAGCGGGGTGCTGCATTTAATCAAGGGTCACCCTGTGTAAAGTCCATAATCCACTTGGTGACAGTTAGTGCCACCTGAGGGTTTTGGTTGAATACACACACTGTTGCATCGTGGGAGGCGATGGGTGAAATACATTTTATTTACTAAAACATGTAAAATGAGTAAATCCTGCCCACTGTCAATAACTGGTACTCACTTGAAAAACAGCATTTCGGTGCAACTTTTTTTTTTTCACAGTCAGAATTTTTGATCAGATGGCCTGTTAAATGAGACTTTCTAAGTGTGCAAGGAGTTGTAGTATTTACTATAGCCTACTATTATTAATATTTTACATGGTGAATCATGTAGTACTTTATTTATAAAATGATAGTACACTTTCAGACACAGAAACGTCATTTCACCTGCAGATTGCAGATCTCGTCTTGATGTGAAATGGTGTTCGGGTTATCTGTGCTGTTCCAAGTTTCCAGTCAAACTTCCATTTCATTTACATGCACCTTTGTTATTGCAGTAAATCATACATAAAATATTCAGCATTGCATTATAAAGGCATGACAGTATGATGACATCCAAGTGGTGCTGAAATGTAGCTTCTGCTTTCTGTATTCATCTTTTTATTCATGTTTATTTCCTTTTTTCAATGTGTTGGCACAAATTTAAGCTTTAGAGCTGGTGTCCACTCATTTCGCCCTCCTTCCTCTTTCAAATCATCGTTATTCTCTCACACTCCCCACAGCGCTTCCTTCAGCCCTGCTGAGCTTCTGTTTGAATTGTGTCTCTTGCTAAAACTATCTATTTGTGTTCCTTTTTTTTCCCCTGCTACCTTCTCCATATTCCGCTACACCCAAAGCAGCTTTCCTTTTAGACAGCGTGCCCCCTGTTTTGGAGTCACTGACCCCCCTCGGCTCTCTCCTTTCCCTACCCCGTCTCCCACTTAACCCCATATTTCACAGCTGAACTACGGCTAATTTCCCCCCAGTCCTCCGAACAACGCTCTCTATACTGCTGGAGCACGCTTAATTACCCACAATTAAAGCCAAACGCTAACGAGAAAATTGCTCTGTTATGAAACGACTTCAAAAGGACTAGAGTAAGTAGAATGGATTGGAGGAAAAGTTGGGTGGTAGCCTCGGGTGGCAGGGAAGAGCTTCTCTGCTGTGTTTTCCCCTCAAGCTGTCTCAGTGGAAGGCAGTAAGCAAAGACTCCACTGGCAACACCCAAAGCTGTAGACTACAATATTCAACAGCTAAACTCGAGTGTTGGTACTGAGAAAGCACAAGTATTCACTTTAGTAATGGAAGAGTGGATCTGGGAAAGCTTTGTTGTGAAAAAGGAAAAGACTTTGGTAGCCAGTTTGGTTTCTTTAATCGCAGCGATACAAGCTATACATCAGTCACATCATGTTTCATGACTACACAGAAATAATGGAGGTTCTTTTAGCCAGTGTGACCAATGGATTTTAAGCAGACTGCCTGCATTTTGTATGATATGAAATTATGATTACTGTATTCTCAGTGCTAATTCTTATTAAATTCCGTCTGTTGATTTAAAGCTGTAAACACTGTATGTGTCATGGGCTTTTGAAGTCTTAAATTAACAGATATTTTCTACAAAGACATATCTTACCTCTAGTTATTTACGACATATATGGCACATACCTTTACAAAACCCAAATGAGTTTCAAGGAACTATACAGTCAGCATTTGAAAAACACGTTTTTACAACACAACACATCTAAACAGGGTTACTGTCTTATATTTGCTCTGTAATTTAATATTTTAAAGGGCTGATTCAACCAATCACAAAACATATTTACTTACATCTCATATCCAGCAACGCAGACGTTTTGTTAGCATGTGTTTTGAGATATCCGCCTGTGAGATTTTCTGCCTCCGCCTCAATACAATGGAGGTGAACCGAATTTCGACTGTGGTTCTCCCAGAATTGGAAAATGACATTTCAAAACAGTCAACAGCAACAGCTCTTTCTAGAAAAAAACTGTTTGTGTTACTCTGGATAATCAGACTGTTTTCATAGAGATTTTTTTCTTTGGTAAAAAGTGGTTCCAATCAAGACTGTTCACGGCGAGGTCAGTGGACTATCCTGAGCGATGTGCACACTGGCTGTGTTGCAAATCACTCCCTTGTTCAGTAGAGTTTACTCTATAGTGAGCAGTAAATTGAGATTTGGGATTATCAGCAGATAGTAGTTTACATGGACACTACTTTTTTCATTCCAACGTAGGAATTTTTGCAGGCACACTAATTTGGACAATTTAAATAAATTGCTGGACAGTGTGAGAGTGATTTCAGACACAATTTATTGCTGTTAAATTTTCAAAATGTTGTTTTTTCAATGCTTTGAGTGCCACGAACAAAATTCCATTCACCTCCACTGTTTTGGGGTAGAGGCAGAAATCTCAGAGGCAAATGAAACCATAAACTATCTGCATGACTAGATACTACAGGACTCAAGTGAGAAAACGTATATTATTTTGTATTTGGATGAAGTAACCTTATATGTCATGTTTTAGCTTGCAACACACACAAAAAATGCCTGCTCCGAGATGACTGGCAGAAAAAAAATGGCTGATTGGCGCCACCAGAACAAACCCTCCTACATTTAATGAGGTTACACCTTGATCATGAACACATTCCTGTAAAATAAAAGCATTATCTCATGACACCCTGCTGCAACAGTCTCACAGCAGCCGAGCTGAATTGAGACACCCAGATATTAAGAGTGTATCCGGCACAATATACCTGACCACGAACCCCATTCCCTGTCACCGAGGAATGAGCCGAGGCTTCCCCCCCCGCCCCCCCGCCCCCACCCTCCCCATCTCCTCCAAACCTCCCAACCCAATCCAATCTACAGCCGGCAAAATGAAACAAATAAACACTAATTCGGATTATTTACGTCCAGTTTACACCACATGACGCAAGGTATGAGAGGGAGAAAAAAAGAGCTATATGGTTGGTGGATAATTGTAACAGTGGTAGTAATAAGTGCAGCGGCTACAGTGATAACAATTAGATTTGATTTCATTTGAGAATGCCTCCACAGCTGCTCCCCACTCACCCCCTTAACCCCCCCACCCACCCTCCCCCCCCCTTCTCCTCTCCCTCCCCTCGCTCCTCTCCCCCTAGATTAAAGTGGGTGTGTTAATTCCGTGGTGTAGCGATCGAACAGCTCTGGCAACAATGGGAAATGGGCTATTGATCAGAACAGCTCAGATTAAGACTAGGCAGTGGAGCTCTTTCTTGCTCTCTTTCCCCTCCTTTTCTCTCCATTTCCCACCTTCTTCTGCCTGTCTTCCTGTCTGTCCTGCTTGTGTCATCCTCCCCCCCCCATGCTCCTCTCTTGCGCCTCGCTTGTCTTTCACACCCACAAAGAAGACGAAAGCGAGTGTTTGCATGTATAAGAGAGTCTAACAGTCTATGAGGATTTCCTTGTCCTTCCTCCCTGTCCCTCCTCTCTTGCTCGCACTACTTCCCTCTCCTAATTTCTGTGTCGACAAGAACCTCCTCTAATCTCCTCGTCTTTTCTTCTGAACAATAGAAAGCGTAATATTTTAGCTCTACCCAAATTAAAGGATGCATAAAAACCAGCAACGACTGTATAGTAACCTATAGCGGAAACATAATGCGTAAAATGTGCCTTTTAACAGTTCAGTCTGCTGCAATTGGACATCCATTCACATGAGATTTTATAACAATCAGTCACAGCGAGGCCCGTGTTGTGCCTCAATAAAAATCTGCCCTATCAAAACAGCTCACACACCAAAATTAGCTGTCATGATCAGGCAGTGGGACAGAACACATTGGATTTGCATTGAATAGACATAAAACATACCAAATGTGAGGAGACAGCAAATCCATACAGTGAAAAGTGAGCTAAGAATCCTCTGCTCTACTTATATTAATTAACTCAGTCAATGGGGATGTGATAGGTCAGTTATTCATCCTCTTCCAGCGCCTCCCCACTCTGTCACATATACCTCCCAGGTGTCAGAGGCTCAGACGCTCCAGCTGCCGAGCAGGGATCGGTAGGGAAAAACAGCCCGCGGTGGACGATAGAATGAGTCGGTCTGAGATCATTGGTTAGAGGTTACTGGCTTGTTTCAGTGTGTCTGCACCTGCTTTTGCCCTTTTGGATTTTAGAGGTGACATACACAAACTGCATGCATGCACACATGCCGACATGCACCGGCAGCACACACAAACACACACACACACACACCAGTGGCCACATCAATATTGCCACGACCCTCAGGGGACACAGAGTATTGGCAAAGCTTTCATTTGCTGAGTGTGTGAGAGTGTCGGATATTCCCTATTCCTGACGTACAGTAAGAAAAAACACACACACACACAAATACACTCTGGGTGTAGCTTTGTGTAGCCCAAAAAATCAGGGCAAGGAGCTGAGAAAGGAGGGAGCCACTAGTGTCAGCTGGAGGGGTTAACAAGCAGTGATAGAAGGCTCAGATCAGCAGTAGACACTAGAGGGCGATAAAGAGGTGGATGGGTCATATCTGAGTGTGTGGTGATGTACAGCACCTATATGTGTGTGTGTCTGTGGCTGTGACCATGGACATGTTTTACCAATATTGCTCCGCACATTCAAAACGTTTTAAGCCCCTACACACACTTTTAAAATCTGAAATAGATGCAAACACATTAGGCGCGGTTGCAACAATCTATTCATAGGCTGATTTTATTTTTTTTCATGAATCATTTAATCATTTGGTCAATAAAATGTCAGAAAATGGTGAACAGTGCCCATCACAATCTCCCAGATCACAAGGTGACATCTTCATGTTGCTTGTTTTTTGTCCAACCGACAGCACAAAACCCCAAAATATTAAGTTTATATAAAACAGAAAAAAGCAGCAAATCCTCACATTGGAGTGTTTTTTTTTTTTTTTAATTAATGCCTTTTTGCTTTAAAAGTGATGCAAAATCAATCATCAAAATAGCTGCCAATTTTCTGTCAATCAAGTAATTGATTAACTGACTCATCCTTTCAGCTCTAATTTCACTCAGCCTGTTATCACCAGTCGAAATACTTCTTCCTACTTCCATCTTTAGCACTGAAACAAGAGATAACAAGAAATGATTACCTCCCATAGATACTTTTTTGACTTCCAACTTCTGCCCATTCTTGCTTTGACCCTCCGTAACTGTGGAGGTATGACGTGTTGGCAGTACAAGAACTTGACCTTATTCTGCTGTCAGACTCATTATAAGTCAGAGTAGCTTCAACTAGACACCCAGCAGAGTCCACAGCATCCCGATCTCCCTTCTATTTCAGCCCTCTTTTTCCTTCCTTCGATCTTTTCACCTCCTCTTCCTCTCCTGTCCTCTCCCCTCCCTCTTCCTCTTCCTCTTCCTGTCCCTCTTCCTCTCCTCTCCTCTCCTGATTCCCTTGTCATAGACTCCGGCTCTCTGCACTCAAGTGAGTTCCATAGGTTTACCTAATTGATTATTAAGCTGCTGATTGGGGATCAATTAAATAATTAAAGTTTGTTAAGGGCAGGGTCGATCCACTGGCACGAGAGGTGGGTCACGCTGTCCTCTGCTCTAAGTGTTTGTGTGTAAGCAGACGGCTGATAGAAGTTGAGTGGAAGACAGATCATGTGTTTCATCATAATGTGGGTTTTACTGCGGGGACGGCGGGAAAAATGTTGACAGAAGCAGTGAGTTTCTTCTCGGTAGTCGACAAAAGCCAGACTGACAAGCGGAGCTCGACCTTTAGTAAGTGGTGTTTTAGGTTTTCTTTATTTTCACGGAAGAACAAGAACATATTGTTGTGTGTAGATATGGCTTTGCAGTGATTTCTGTTGTTTCAGACAAGGAATCTGGCTTTGGGTTTAGGTGAAGGTTTTGTGTCACAGAAAACCCTGTCAGGCACTATAAATCCCAGTTGCATCGGCACAGGCAGCTCCTTCAAGTGGCCGGTGTCATTGTATGTTTGGGTGTGGCGAGCGATTCAAGTTGAGCAACTTTTAGGGTCAACATGTTGATGAACACAGTGAGTCCCCAGTGGCCAGGAGGTGAGCCAGAGGGATGGAGGGGCTCCTCTTGTGGCGGCAAAGAGAGTGCTGAAAGAGAAAACACACACACCATCAGTACACTGCACACACTGTCTCTCTCTTTCTCTCTCTCTCTCAAACACACACACACACACAAACCTCATATATGAGACACAGGAGCGGAAACGGGTCGAATCCTACTTCAAATTCTCTTTCCTCTCGGCTTGTCGACCGGGGAAAACAAACCGTCCCGAGGCACAGCGAATGGGGATTTACTAATTAACTACTCACACACACACACACACACACACACACACACACACACACACACACACACACACACACAGGAGAGAGAGACAGAAAGAGAGAGAGAGAGAAGATGCACACACCCTCTCCTCCCTCCTCCCCCCTCCCTCCCTCTGCTCTCCTCCCCGGGTTCAGGTTGGTAGTAGTGCTGCCTCTCCGGTCGCTGGCTCGGTGCGCCGTCAGAGTGAATGCGTGTGGATAGACTCGTCAGGCTTCAGCCGGTGAGAGCTTTAACAGCACTTCTTGACAATAAAAAACTGCAGGTATGTTGTTCTCTTTGTGCATTTTGCTACACCTTATATTTATCTTTTTTTTTTTTAAGAATTTGGCAATTAAATTGTTTTTTCGCGAAGAAAAAAGTTGTCATGGTTGCCCCCCTTTGAGTTTATTTTTTTAAAAAAACGCCATGATAGATTTGTACTGGCTGTATTATTGTTTATAACTGTATTCATTTTGCTATTATTAGAACAATTGTTCTGCCTGTATTACTATCAGTTTGCAGTGTAACGTTGCAACAAAAAGTTGGACCGTGCGTAATTTACGCAGCCTCTTTTCGCTACTGTTATTTGGAAGCTTGGATTTTGTTTTTCAGCTTCTGTCTTCCTGTGAAAGTTTAAATGCCTACACTCGCATCTTTTGCAAGTGGTCAAACACAGCGCAGGAGCGTTGGTAAAAAATTTTTTTTTTAAAAATTCGGATTCTCGCGTGCATGTGTGCAGGTGTAGAAGTCTCGGCTGTACAGAAGCACTTTGATGCGCTCAGCTGTCGGCGTTGGCCCGGATTAGCCTTTAAGTGTCTCTATTTGTTAAGGCGTCCAGCTCTCACCTCCACGCCGCCGTATCAATCAGTCAATTAAAGAGCCACTCACACACGGAGAGCTGCACGAGACCTCAGCCGGTGCATCTCTCTCTCTCTCGCTCTCTCTCTCTCCCTTTCTCTCTCCCTCTCTCTGTCTCTCTCTCTCTGGTCTGTGTGTGTGAGTGTGTGTATGTGTGTGTGTGTGTGTGTGTGTGTTTGTGACCCCGTTTAATTTGCCTACATAAAGGTTGTTAGAAGGAATGTATATGATATTTGAGGGCTCGGATGTATTTTTGTGTCTTTGTTGCTCGTGCTCTGTTCTCTCTCAGCTTCTCAGGGATGTGACTGCACGTGCTATTCTTTTTTGTTTATTTTTATTTTCTTAATTGATCGGTTAATTAATTAATCACTGTTGTTTGTTTTCATTTCTCGGCTGAAAGTTGGAGTCATTTTGAAGTCCATCCACTTGCCTTGAAGAGTTTGAACTTCTGAAGAATTTTCCAAACCGCATACACACCTTTTGTTTGTTTGTGTTTTTTTTTTTTGTTTGTTTGTTTTTTTGTGCACATTCCCAGTTCTACATCAAAACACATTCCAGGCCTATAACTCGTGGACTATGTGTGACCATCCGTCAGTGTGTTCACCCAAGGAAAATGGTCAAGTTTACCCTAACACGAGTGAAGCCGGTTATTTATGTGTTTTCAGACTCGCATGGGAGTTTGTTTCAGAAGTAGGCGCATCGATACAGCGCGGAGCAAAACTCGAAAAATAAATATTTGGAATAATCTTTATGTGGATTCGCTGGTCTCTCCTCAGATTTTTTTTTTCGTTTTAGGTGTTTACCCCCGTACAACTTTGATGCATATTTATGTGCGCCGTGGGTGCACTCCATCAATTATTTGTGCCAGTATATTTCCAGATAAACAGTGTTTGTAAATCAATACATTCATGTAACTATTGCAGATTAAGAGATCGATCAATGGATCCACCCTAACCCCAACCAATGTTGTTTTTTTTCCTGGCGTCAATTATTCACATCTAACTTTGCGCAACACCAGCCTGCCTCAACAAAGTTTTGCAACGCATGTGCGTGCGTGAAGCGCGTGAGAGAAAAACAGAGGATTTACAAGTAAGGAAGGAAGCATCATGTTCATTTGTGTAATCAGAAAATGACAACAAATGAATTTTACCATATATCTAACTCCTGCAATCAAATAATAATAGTAATGATAATAATAATAATGATAATGGTAATAAAAATAATGAATCAATTTAGAATTAAACATTTTAATAGGTGCATGCAATAAATTAAATAATACATTATTTTTTAATTGCTGTGTTCCGGCGTCATTAAAAATCATTTTGACTTTTTTTTTTTTTTTTTTTTTTTTTGCAACTTTACAACACGCAGACCAGCTCACTCCCAGCTTCAGCCTCTCGTCTTCACACACTTCAATCCCACTTGTGTTTTCAGTGTGTGAAGTTACCTTCTCCAGTCTCCTCTTCTATGAGCTCAGGTCGTTTAATTGGATTATTTCCCTGGTTTTGTGCCGCTTCTCGCCGGCCGCCTCATCCGTCTCTTTGCTTGTCAATACTTGGCGGAAATATTTTCGACATTAAATGGCATTTGGGGAAATTTCTCCCCACGTCACTCAGCCCTCCCCTCTCTCACCCTTCACCTCTGCACGGCTGGCTTTGAACTTGTTAACCCGTCCAATTGTATTTGTTATAATATCAGCGCCTTATTGCTGCTGATGTTTATTCACCACAGACAGCTGGAAATTATACATATCAGTCTAGTCAGGGAGAGAACTTCTCCTCTGTTCCTCCATTTATTTACAGGCCTAACAATAATAATAATTATATTACTATTAAGAATAACAACAATATTAATATTATTGTTAATTATATAATAATACAGTAATAATATTGATAAGACCTGCTCACATATAACAAGCAGGATAAAGCGTATTTTCGTTTAAAACGATTGAAGCAAATTCTTAACTTATTATCGTTATTATTACTATTATTATTATTACTATTATATCGAACGAATAAACTGCAATCAAGAGTTTATTTCTCAAAGCATCTTGTTTTGAACTTGAAACTCCACCTTCTCCACTTTAACTGCGATTATGTTATTAGTTATTATTGTTATAATAATCGTTTTATAATTTAATTTGCTCATATTAATAGATTTAATTTAATCTTTAATAAATAAGGAGCAAAAATACTAAATTACTGCTGTTCCCTCCGTAATTCACTCGTAATTAACTCGCCGTCACTTTCATAAGATAATATAGATATTGCTGTTTCTTTCTATTTAGGTACATTTTCAAATCATTTTCGTCCTCGTAAGAATTATTATTTTGTGTTAAATTCATAGTATTTTACTTTAGTTTTTTATGTCCTATATATGCTCAGAATCAAACTTACTTTCCGTGTGTGACGTGAATCTTTGGTGAGGAATTAAGATTTTAGATGTAACTTCCCTTCCTCATTTTTCTTATTCGTTATGTTTCCTTTTTTCTTTCCCCTTTCTTTTTTGGAAATAGACTATTGGCTTTCTTTTATTCATCAAGGCAGTCGACCTATGGGGGCTCTCACCTCTCATCATCTCCATCTCATTCGGAAAAGAAACTTCTGACAGGTGCGAGAGGCGCGTTTGATTTTTTTAAAATGCTCTCATCCTTAATGTGTTGTCATCTGGAAAGCTATTTCGTATGATCAAAGTGCGGCTAGTTAGTGCGGTCAATATCCTTTTCCAGCAAGCTTCTCATATATCGATAACAAGACAGCAGAGCCTTTCGCCGAGCTACATTCAGGGCCTCTGCATCCGCTCTGTGCGCCGATAAACCCGGAAACACCCCGTGCGTAAAAAGAGATACAACTTTATATATACATTTCAGAGGGATTTAACATAAATAAAGCAAAAATAATAAGCCATTCTAGGAATTTTGTAGGAATATGGTAACCCGATGAGACGAATAAATATCACAAACTGCGATAAAGTCATTCATAAATGAGTGCCAAAGATGCAGTATTTAGCTCCATATAGATTATCATAGCAGTATTATAGTGACTTTTCGTGTGCTGGTGGTCTCTCTTTCTCTCTCGCGCGCGCGCGCTCTCTCTCCGTTACTGTATGACAGTAAAGAGTAAATAAGGTGATTGATCTGTGGTCAATGGGGCACCAGTGACCAGGCTGCATCAGTGGTCCTGCGGGAAAACAACACAACACAAGCCCCCAGGATCGGCTCCATTCAGTTGGACTAAAGCGTCACCTGTCCCGTCCTGTAGTTTATTTCCTGTACTTTCATTTATTTTAATTATTGATTTGTATGGCAAAAAGGTTCACACAGACACGCAGTTCGGCTGGTGCGTAAAAAATATGGTTACATTTATTCTTTTTTTTTTTTTTTTAGTGACGCCTTTGTGCAGTGCGACAGCGGCACTTTCCGCTTCCCCCCCTACCCTCTCGACTCCTCCCTCCCGGGTCGGAACAAGCGCAGCGGCGAACAACTCCAGTCCAGTCCGAGAGACGGTGATCGGGCTTCGGCCTCAGGTGCATCTCTGAGGCGGGGCGACGCGGAGGTCCAGGTGGGTGAACTTCCTCCTCATCCTCAAACCTTAAACCTCCCAGTATGTCAGCCTCCCACTGCTTTTCTTTTACATTTATTTGTCTTTTAAGACCATCTTCATTCATTGCAAAGGTTTAAAAAAATATATATCAAGGAACAAGTCTATTAAGAGATGAGATTAAGGTGTTTCCCATGTGTAGATATTAAAAATTGTCAACTGTCTTGTGTCTACAATTGTGGTGAAACTTTGATATTGGATTATTCATTTATACACTAAGTGCAGTATTTTCCATATAAGAGATATTACTGCACAATATACAGTCAAATCTGACTTACTTAGTAACTCACTGGGCGACAAATTGTGAACAAAGGCATTTTGATTATGATATAGATTCAGTTTTGAACGTTTGGTCAGATTCTTTGAATTCAGGTTTAGTTTTTTTTGTTTCTTTTTAAAAAAAATCTTTCTTGCTTTTGAAAATGTGTCTGTGATGAAGCAGCGCAGGCATGTCAGTGAATAATTCAATAGCCTTTGGCCATCACAGATCACATGTAAGATTCTTCTCCAGCCAGCCAATGTCTGAACGCTTCCTCCGGCTCCTCTTCTCCGTCCTAATTCTTCCTGTCTGATATTAGCCCCTTGGCACACCTTTAAAATTTGTGTTTCATTAGTCATTCTTCAACACTCATTACTGCTTGGTAGTAGACACACCTCTACCTGTTACACTCAGAGCCTATAGGGCAGTTGAAGGACTCCTCTGTATCTTTCCCACTATCTCCAAGCCTCAGTCCTCCTTCCCCCTCCCTCTCCTTCAAACCCCCCCTCTCTCTCCCGTGGCCCTCATACCCCTGTCGTCTCTTGCTGCCACACCTGGTAACTACAAACTTGTACACAATAATAACAGCCAGATGTATCCATCTATCTCTCTATCTAGCCTGTCGGCAGTTAGTGGAGTGGCTGAGAGACTTGCAGGCGTGAAAGGTCAGTTAATCAATGGCACACAATTTGACAAATCCCAGCGACTCTTATCATCCTCACGGGCGTTTAGGGCAGAAAGGAGGACCACCGAGATAAATGCTTAATCCTAACTGCACTGTGAGACAGAGAGAGAGAGAGAGAGAGAGAGAGGACAGACAGAGGAGCACTGTGAAGCAGATGGGCATGCAGAGAGGTTGGGAGGTGTGTGTCTGTGTGTGCGTGTGTGGGGAGGGGGGGGGGTTGCTTTGGTAGAGTTGGCAAGTGAAGTGAAGAGAGAAACGGGAGAAAGAAGGAGACATGGAAGAGGCTCAAAGCAAAACTGGAAGGTGAACAAATGTCCCTGCATTTGGAAATGACAAGATTCTCCTTTCTCTGTCACGATCAGACAAAACGGCGACTTTGTGGCTCTTAGATCATCAAATTCGCCTCAGGCTGGACAGGCCATGTACATGCCTTCCGGGCTGACATAGAAATCCTGGTTCACTCTCAGTTATGGCTCTGCTGCTGCATGTAAAGTTGAGAAAAACCAGAGGAAAACAGAGGTGTATGAGTGGTTGAATTCTCCTGTGGCATGTTAGCCAGCCTGCAGCAGTGTGCAACCAAGAGGAAAATGAGCTTTTGTCCACAAGGCTGGCCTCTTTTTTCCCTCAGTTTTTTGAACTGCAGGGGTTTGGAAGGTGGCACAATTTCTTTGCCCTTCTGCCCTTAACAAGGATCACCCGCCTCAGTGTAGCAGGACACCAGTTGTTTCGTATTGAACTGTAATGTACTTTTCATTTCTCGTCGCGGTTGTATTGGCATTAATCACATCAACGGTAATGATCAAATGGCATCACTGCCACCCAGACTGACATCTTGAACGTGTCTGTGTATGTGCACGCTCGCACCCGTGTGTTTTCACATGGGTGCGAGAGAGCTGCTTGAGCAATCACACAGAGAAGACGTTCATGTCCTTTATCTCCATCTCAATACAAGTTCAATGTAATTCGATTGAGATTAGTTGCACTGGCATGACAGCAGATCCCTACTATTGCCAAAGCACTTAGGAGGCAATGACAGGACCACATCGACGTGTGCTAACACATACACAACACCCAGCGACTGGCCAACCTTGCAAGGAGAGAACGACACACACACACACACACACACACACACACACACACACACAGAATGGAGAGATGGAAAGTCAAAGAGGTTTTGGCAAAATCTCAGGACGACGAAGTTAAAGGATGATAGAAAGTTGTCGAAAGAGCGCGAAAAGAGGAGGAGAAATATGATGAAGGAACCCGGATGATGAGCAGAGCCAAGGCACGACAGAGTGCGTCCTAAAAGATGAAAGAATGATTGACTCAGAGGGAGAGTGATGGAGAGAGAAGAGAAAGGAGGAGGGAGATGAATTGGAGAAATCAGGTGGGCTGTGGAAAGAGAGGGAGCCGAGGTGATAGAGAGTAAAGGCAAAAAGCGAAGCTGAAAGAGGAGGCGAAGGAAGGAGCGAGCAGGGAGGAAAGGGATGGACAGAAAAAGGGAGGACAAGAGATAAAGAGAGCAAGGGAGGGAGGGCAAGAGAGGATAAAATGTATATAAGAGTGATGAACGAGAAGAGGGGAGAGGAAGAGATTTACTAGAAGAGAGATTAAGTCAAGTTGTCCCCGGTCAGTCATTAATCCGATTTAAGAGCAATTAAGGTGAGACTGATTCCTTCCTAGAGAGAAAGAAATAGATGGAGAGGGTGAAGAGAGGGGTAGAAAAAGAGGAGACAGCGAGGGAGGGAAGAAAAGAGTGATTGAAAGAGAAAACTGGTCAAAGAGAACAGGTGTCTGAACTCTATAAATGGCAGCTAGTGGACATATTAAAAGCAATGCAATATATTCAGAAATATAAACAGAAAACATGCACACTGTAATTATTTTATACAGTTGTAGTATTTTACTACATGCGTGAAATATGACTTAAAATTAGACCAACCTCCATGTAAAGTAGGTTTAAGGTCAAACAGTGTTTAGGTTGAGAGGTGAAAATGTTTTTTTCTGGTTTAGGGAAGGTTATGGTCACGTTTTTCTTAGTTTTATTTTGAAATTGGCCTCCTTGAGTGCACACAGTGAAGTTTTTTTTTTCTTCCTTTTTTTTCCTTTTTGAACAAACCGTGGATTTCCCAAGAGGCCGGGCTCATACAAGAGTTGACTCCTAACGCTGTTGAAAGAAGCTTAATGTTGAAAGCAACTATGGCAGAAACCTCCATTCTACATGTTAGAGCTTTGCTACCTGTGAGATTATTCCTCTGAGAGTGGACAGAAGTTGTAAAGTTGAGTTTAAGGTGGAAGTACAGTAGCCGTTTCACTCCTGCAGCATGACACAGTGAAGGGCAGAGAGGAGAAAAAGACAAGAGGGACAAAGTGGACGAATCTCCTTTGAATGGAAATGAAAAGCACAGAAGCAATGAAGGTAGCATCCCTCCTCCTCCTCCTCTTCCTCTTCTTCCTCCTCCTCCTCCTCCTACTCCAACAAACCCCTCCAATCCCTGCTCGGTGTGCTCTGTTGTTCCAGATGTGTATCAGGGGTCTTGAGGTCGACAGAGGGGTCCCTCCTCTGCTGTAGCATTTCTATGTCTATTGGGAGATGGTGGTCCTGATAACTCGGCCGTCTGACACGTACACAACAGTACATAAATCAAACGCACACATACACGCACTCACTCCATTTATCTCCCACTCAAGCAGTGCGGTGATAGCAGCCAACTCTGCATAGAGTCAGAGAGAGGGAGAGGTTGTGGTCTGTCTTGTTAAGTGGGAAAGTAATGGGTAGCTGTAAAAGGTTTACTTCTGTTGCTGCCATCTCTATTGTTCAGGGCTTTCCAGTGTTTGTGCTTCTTTTGTTTGATGTGCTTGAACAGTATAAAGCACACTCGGCTGCGTCCATAATTGCTGTTCCACGTAACTGCAGGACAACATTATGTTATTATGAATCCTGTTAAGGCAAAGAATGGAGCAAATTGAAAGCTGAGGTCATAGATTTTGTTGTGCAACATTTTAGGCATCTGAATGGAAATGGTTTTACATGATTTCATTGACTTACATCAATGCTGAATACATCTGGTTTTTAAAAGCAGCTCACCATTATAGTGCAAATTATCCTACGCACATCTACTCATTTTGCATCATTTTTTTTTAATCTTTTCTTCTATCAAGATTCTCTTCATTTTTCTGTGGCACATCCATCGCAGTTTGTATGTACCAATCTGTAGCCCATCACAAGTCCCAGATTGAGAGGCCATTTAGCTGCTGTTGACAGGAGGGAGCAGCTATTGACAGGGCCCTGCCGGGGAGGTGTGTCTCAGACCCCGCGTCCAAAGCGTTTGTGGCGTTTAATACACTGTAGCAGTGGTCCTCACAGCCCTCACCCTGCATGCTACTGCCATAGGGATCAATATGCACTGGGTTAGAGAGAAATGGACCATCTGATGCACACTCAGAGAGGGGGATGAGGGAAAAAGAGTGAGAGAGACAGAAACAGCGGGGAGGGGTGGGGTAGCAAGGGATTTAAAATAAAAAAGAGAGGAACGGGCTCGAAAAAGGGAGATGGCAAGACTAAAAGGAGGAGAAGAGAAGAGAGGAAAAGATTACAGGCACGGTTTAAAAGACATGGAGGCAGAGCACTGCCCAGCACGGAGACAGATAGCAAGGGAGAGAAAGTGGTCAGTGGTTGAAAGAGACATTCAGCTGAGAGAGAAAACAGATTGGAGCAAACAGGGATAGACACTGAAAAAGAGGAAGACTCTAGACAACAAGGAGGATACACACAGGAAAGGAAAAAAGACATAAGGGAAGAGAGGAGTGGGAGATAGGAAGGGAGAGGGGGGGTAGACGAAAGTAGAGGGGGGGTGGGGGGGGGGGGGCAGAGAGAGAGAGAGAGGTGCGGGGGAAGGATGAGGAGGAAGGGAGGGGAGGGGGGTAAAATTTCCATCAGGTTTTCAATTGGGGCGGATCAATAGTGTATTAGAGCTCACCTTGACCCCGTCTCTCCCCCTTCTCCCCGGCCCAGCACACAGGCCAAGCTACTCTCCCTCACAGCAGGGGACGGAGAGGGGGAGAGATTGCATTACGGCCTCCCTTTCTTGGACCAAAGTGGCAGAAAATGGCACAATAAAAGCAAGAGCGGACAGAAAGAAAGAGGAAAACTAAGTCGCGGCAGGCAGAAACAGAGAAAGTGGGAGACAAGCAGTAAGAGCGAGAGGAGTGAGCTGGAGGAGACACCAGCGGGGGATGTCGTACTTGTTTGGACGGAGCTCTCTGAGAGAGGAAACTGGTGTGGTGCCAGGGTGTGTGTGCGTGTAAACGTGACTTGTGTGTGTTTGTATCTTGGTAGCACATATGAGGACGGGTTAGAAATGACACAAGCACGCATACTTACATACGTACAGACTGCCAGCACACATACGCACACACTCGCTTATAGAAATAGTTACCACCCTTGATTGTTATTGCGCTGTATTGCAACTGTGTCCTATGGGTTGTATTTCTACTGTCTGCTGGGGTCATCGTCCATAGAAGTGCACTCACGCACAATCACACACATTCATTTATAAGCCTGATGTCATTTGTGTTTTTGTTTTATTTGTACGATGTGGTTAAAATATTATAGGCTGTATAAATGACCTGCTCTACCCCGATAATTTTAAACTTAAGTGATTTCTGACCACTAGGGGGCAAAAAAAATTTTTTTTTAAAGAAACAGAGCGCCTGATTAACAAAATCACATCCATTATGGATGATTCCACAACTAACAATTTATGTCCAATTACAACGTTTTCCCCTTTATGTAGTGAGGTGGGAAGTAAGGGTGTGGAGGTTTGGGGGGATGGATGGGCGTGTAGCAGGACTACGTGGTTCGCGTCCAGACACAGATCTGAAATTAGAGTTCGCAGTTTCACCAAACTGAACTGTTTTTGCTGTGTGCAGAAAGCGAGAATTTTAAAAACATCGGCACTGAACGTAAAAAAATGTCGTTGAATGTATTCTGGGGTTTTGTAGAATCAGCCAGTGTCGATCTTCTTACCTTCCAACAGGGATAGATATACTTATCAAGTAGTTAAACCTTTTCCAACATATAAATCCATCAGACACAGTGAAGCTTCACAGTGGAATTAATTTTCTGGCTACCCTACAAATGTCAATCTAATATTCACTGGCCTTTTCACTCCAGTTTGGTCTCCACCAACAGCTGAGAAAAATATCTGAACCTTTAACTTGATCAGTTGCCCGTCTTCCTCTCAATCTACTGGTTTACTTTGATTTTTCGCCATTTCATGCTAGCCGGGTAGCATACAGTCACCTTACCCAAGCTTGTTTGATGGAAATAGTTTCTAATGGGAGTGAGTAAGAGCTGTTAGACTCAACTTGTCTTTTTTGGTTCAGAGAAACAAAACAATGCGCTAAAAGGTGTGTATAGCTGAAGAGTTTATTGCTATTGATACTCAGTGGGTTTGACACCACAAGTGACCCTTTCACCTTTAAAACGCATCGGCTTGATTCAGTGGTAATATTGAAAATATCTCTTAACCAAAAAAGATGTCAAAGTAGTTTTGTTTGCTGGCTACAAATTCAAAGTGCTGCAACAAATCAAGCTGTGACTTTCTTTTGGTTAAGATACAACATCTTTTTGTGCTTTTCGTAGGACTTCATTTGAACGGCTGTGACAATACACACACACACACACACACACACACACAGGGCTGGTAGGACACCCTCCATCACTGGAGGACAGCAAGACTTGAAGCTGTTTGAGGAGGACAGTGGCAGGGGGCAGAGGGAGTGCGCTGATGGGGGGGAGAGGTTGAATAAAAAAAATTGATCTGGGAATTTAGCATTTAGACACAGTTTACAAAGCGATATAGAGGGGAGTCACGGGAGCAGAGGGGGCCGTGCGGGGGAGGACACTTAACTTTACAATAGGTCAGCTCTGCCTATTTGACTAACTGTAACCCTGTCGTCCTGCTTTGCGCATATACCTCAGAAAATAAACCCCAAATACGATTCTCAGATGCTCCTCTCAACAATCCATCTTAAGGCGAGCGTGTGATTTAGCTGTTTAGACAGGAGCTTGTTTGTAAAAGCGCAGACCTACTAGCAGCACCATCCTCATCTCTTCCCCACATTTCCTAATGCTGTTCCTATTGTCACCCATCCACACTCCAGTGCACATGCACACGCCAAGACGCCCGACAACAACACACACAAATGCACACACATGCACCCTATGTCAAACACACACACACACAGACACAGAGTAACACACAAACTCTGTCCCGCTCGCTGAGGGGGAGAAAAGGAAAGAAAAAAGGAGAGAAAAAAGAAATCGATCGCCGGGGATAGCGGTGCGCGTCGGAGGATCGTATCTTGTCAAAATAATATATTACCCTCATCCCCGCCTGATCGATGCGGTGGATTAGGGACGGAGGGCTCCCTCTCTCCCCTCCTCTCTCTCCCTCTCTTCCTCCTCGGTGCTTGGTGCAGTTTAATATTTACCTCCGTGAAAGAGCGGCCGCGACGGCTCTCAGCCCTAATTGATTCCGACACATGGGGCTCTGTGCTCAGGCTGCGGATGAGAGGGGAGGGCCGACTGGAATGCAGAGGGAGGAAGAAAAAGAGAAGAAAGAAAGAATGAATGAATGAAAGAAAAAGAAAAGAAAGAAGGTATGCAGGGAAAAGGAACTTGAGAGGAAGACAACAGTGCAAACAGCAAAATAGTAGGAAAATGTGATGAATGCATGTGCTTATTTCAAGGAGGGAAGAGACAAAAGACATCAGTAAGGAGAGAGAAAGAAGCCGCAGGAAGGAAGGAAAGTGCAAAAGTGAAAAGGCCAAGCTCAAGTATTCAATTTAAAGATGTGAATGGATAAAGTTTACAGGGGCGATAGAAAGACAGGGAAGAAAACCAGGGAGGTCACAGGAAATATTAGAAAGGTGTAAAATGGAGATAGGAGAGCCAGGGGTAGAGAGAGGGATGGCGATGTATGTAGCACAAATAGAGGGGAGAGGGATGAATGGAATGGCTAGCAGAGAGGAAATGAATCAGGAAGAATGAGGGAAACGGAGAGGAGTAGGTGGAAATGGGACAGCACGTGGAAATGGCTCCGGGAGGGCAGGAAGAGAAACGGAGGGATGAGGGCCGAGGAGAGCAAATGAGAGGGGATTAAGAGAGCGACAAGAAGATGGATAGAAACGGAGGAGTGAAACATGACGGCTGGGATGTAAGAGCGCCAATAAAAAGCGAGAACAGGGAGGAAAGAAATAGGGGGATGATGGAAAAAAGAGCCCGGCGCAGAGGTGACAGAATGATATCAGGTGGGATAGACAGAAAACAGGAGTGATAGCAGAGCGAGAGGCGGGAGGGTGGAGAGGGACCATATTTTCCGTTGAAGGAACTGGCCTGTCATGCTGTTCCGCCAGCGCAGAGCGGCTCTATAAAATACAGGGAGCAGGCGGGTCGTGTCGGGTGACTTATGTGTATATCTAGGCTTTGTCAATATTTCTTTCTGTCTTCCTTCCTCTGTGCTCCCCCCTATTGCTCCCTCACTCTTGATTCTCTCTTTTTCCAACTCCAATTGTGCCTCCATTGTCTGTCTCTCTCTTCCTACATGTGTGTTCGTCCCCGTCAAGCGCTCACTTCTTCTCCGCAGCGGCGACGCTCATCTCCGTCCCTATTTTCACTATGAAGTCAGTGCATATATGCAGTAGGTATAAGTTGTAGAAGTTGTGTGCACCTTTGAGCGGCGTCTTACAAGCCAGACACGACTGTGGCACGATTACTTGAGGACTTGGCAGGCTTCTATCCCCCTGCTGATTCTCCATTATGAGGCAATCCAAGCAGGACGATGAGCCTTGCAGTTAAATTGACATCATTGACAGAACGCCAACACAAATATTCTCATGGATGTTTGTATCATAAAGTCCGTCTCTAACACCAAAATCAAGCAGACAGCCACTGGTGATTTACATCTATCACACCTATCTAGTCCCTGTTTTTGAATTTCACTTTCTGCATGTGTGCACGTATGAATGAATGCATGTGTTTGTGTACGTCTCTCTGTATGAGTACTCCTCCTCTAGTCAGTCTTCGCCCCGGTACAGAAGCACCGGGTGGTAGGCTGATTTATTCATGTGGTCCCAGGGAGGATTGCACCTCCTCTTCCTCATTTGGCATGGTTCAGTATCCTGAGCACAGGCCTGCGGAGACCCGGGTCCATGGGGGGGCAGACATCCTGCAGATACACTGCAATCTACAACTGGTGGACACTCACAAATTACCCTGCTCTACATTTCATGTATATTCATTAAGAAAACATGTCAAAACTTCTCAGAACAGTTTCTGTCTTGGCAAACGTGAGGTTGCCTTTATTTTATGCTTAGATTTTGATTTAACTGATGCCTTGACCACATGTGACTTTCAAGCAGTGCATCAAGTTCAGGTGGTACCTCATCTTGAAATTTGTGAAAACTATAGGTTTTGATTTACACCGTCTATAAAATATCTCTGAAAAAGGCAGGACTCTCACCACAGATTGTGATACGGATCTATCATGAGTCCATGACAACTGAGTGTCACCACGGAAACAGAGAGAGGAAAAGACAAGAGATACAGGACACAGAAGTTGTATTCGAATGAAACAGAACTTATTTATTTTTATAGAATAACCCGAAAATTCCCAATCTATCCCCATGACTTCCTCTGTCTCTGTTTCATTGTTCCCCCCCCCCCCCCCCCCTCAACCCTTTCTCTCTCTCTCCGCTCTCGCTGTGTCTGTTCTTTATTTACACCTCTCCCCTGCTCTCTGCAGTGGCTCAGGGAGCGGTAACAGAAGTGTCACTTGTCATTATTGGTCTAATTCAGTAATCCGTCATCGTGCACTCACTGTATGCAGCGCATTATACGCCGGCACAGCAGGTGTACTACGCACTGAGGTGGAGATTCGATTTGACACGCACACACAGGCGAGAGGGCCGACGGGAGCTGAGAGTGTGTGTATGTACAAGTGTGTGTTTGTGTGTGTGTTAGTGTGAACGTACATTTGTTTGTGGGTTTGTGAGAGAGAGAGGCAGAGGGAAACACAGATAGAAAGATGGAGAGATTGAATTTTTGTGTGTTTGTGTTTGAGTGTGTGTGTTTGTGCACATGGATATATGAGTTGCTGTGGTTTCAATAGAAATGCAGCAGTCCAAGAGGTCTGTGTACTGAGAGGAGACATCAGACACTGGACAGAGAAAGCAGAAAAAGTAGAGACAGAATAGACATTAGAAATCGTACCGAATATGGAAACAGAAGATAAAACAGAAGAGGCAGCAGGAGTCATTTTAAAAAAAAAAACATGTACTTGAGAAAAGTGAACGAGATCCTACAGTATATCATGGAGGATTTATATCCAATCATTTAGAATCTGTGCTTGTCAAACTCATCGTTTGGTGTGTCTTGTTTGTGTTTGAAATATTTTTCTTTGCTTCAAAGTTTATGTGTTTTGCTCATGTGCTGAATCGTTTCATGAATCTCATTAAAGTCAGTCAACGACCAAGAGGGAATATGAAGCTGACTGAAAACAGCTTCAGTACAATACCACAAATTAACTGTATGCATGGGGGTTTTTTTTTTCAAATGTTCTAAATATGGGTTGTTAAGTTGTCAACATATATGGTTCAAGATTTTTATTCGATAGCTCTAATTCTCTGGGTGATGCAGGTTTTACTGCACTACTATCAGTTAAGTAAAGTAGTTCATTAGACAAAAAATATTTCTTATCTTAGGGAGTTTTAGCGAACAAAATAATTAATAAAATAAAACATTTTATGAATAGAAAGTTAGAAATCTGTTTGAAAGACTCTGCTGCTAATTTGATTTCATAATTTGATTAATGACTAAATTAGTAAATTCACACAAGTCTAGTCACGATTTACTGAATGAGTTTTGAAAAGCTATTGAAATTTTGTCATTCCAGTATAAAATGTTTCCTTTACCCTCGAACTGAGCTGCCTGTCTCGGGCCACAACTCATCATTAGATCATGTGATGATTGGGCCACATTGATAATAATGGTCTAAAGGGATGTAACAGGAGGCTTCACTGGTTTCTATCATGTACCGTCCCATTTTTAAAAGACTAACTCACCCTATAGAGGTGGTGGAGTCTTCCAGATCTTTGTTGACCCTAGTGCACATAACCCTCGTAGTTATGGATCCTACGAGGGTTAAGGGAAGAAGAGCTATGATAGGCCTATCGAACCAAAAGTTTGTTGCCAGGCATGAGATTTAAAATAGTTCTGTTTACATACTCGCCATAAGATACTATGAGAAATTGGTTTTAAAATAGTTGAGGTGAGCGATAACTATCTCTAACTGGGTATAGCAGTTGTTTGGGGTTATTTACTTTACTGCAAACAAACAAAGCTCTTATGTCGTGAAAGCTGATTTGTACAGTCCAATGTTCAACCCCTCCAGCCCAAGTGGTGGCGCTATTTTAAATCCAATCTGCTCATTCTCCCAGCGCCAAGTGTCCCATCTCCTTACCAGCAATCAATTGATACCAAAACTGTACATTTCTGTAAATTCAGACAAACAGGCCTCTGGTTTGTTTGTTATATTATTGATGGAGCCCCGGGGCGGCCCATGGCATAGGCGACATAGGCGGTTGCCTAGGGCGTAAAATGTCACTTGGGTGCTGCAAGATAAAGTTTTTTTTGAAAGTGAACTATTATACAAGTCTGGCTGGAGTCTGGCCGTCCGGGGGGGGGTGCACCAATCTAAAATCTCGCCTAGGGCTCCAACACTGTCAGGGCTGGCCCTGATGGAGCCCCCTAGGCAGCAGCAGTCACTGGCCGCACTTCACTCTCAAAGGTCAAAGCTTAGCAGGTTTTGGAGTTCAACAATGCTGAAATACTCTCACATGTCACACTCTTATGTGTTGTAGGGAGATTCCCAAGTCATAAATAAATGGCTCCATGTGAAACGATGGCAAATAAGCAAAATTTCAATTCAGTCTCATTTCCCCTGAGGTTTCCAGATGGAGCCAGCTGCACTGCACTCTGGGTAGGAGAGTTTTTTTTTCTGAACCAGTGTGAAAGGGATGGGGTTTAAGGTTTGTGTAGGTGGAGCTTCCCTTTCTCTCTTTATCAATGGCAATTTGTATGTGAGCGCTCACCTCTGTAGTCCCAGCGGGCACGGAGGATTTCATCAAGTTCTTAACCCCACAAGGCTACAAATCCGGTTACCACTGTAAGTGTTTTAAACTGTTTAAACTATCAAAATGCTCCACACTGAGTCCCAGGCCGTGTACGAGTCACTCCCCGACCACACCAAACCATATGAGTCTTAACTGCATTTACTTTACTTTTTTCTCTCATTTTATTTTTGCTTCATACAACACCTGCCATTTCCACCGTTTTATCAAACTCCATCTCCAAGTCGACTCCAAGGGGATTCAGGGCTATTGGTTTGTGACTAGTTTCAAGTTTCTACTCTTGGTTTTATTGATTCATTTTTATCATTCCTTTTTTCATTAAGAGCAAGTCAGCTAAATATGAGACATTTTTTTATATGTTTGACAATCCTCTAACTTTTTATCTTTGGATTTTATTTAATTTTATTTACAATATGGTCACTTTCTGTATCCGTATTGAATCCCTTGAATTATTGCTGTTGCATTATAACCTAGTTCATTATTATGGATCATACATATTCATAAAAATCAATACAAATAGGTCCATACTATTGCCCCATCCCAAGCTAGACAGGCTATAATTGCATCACATGTACACCATTGCAACTGATTAGCATATAGGATAGGATTACATTTATGGTAAACTGTCCAACTCATCATATAGCTGAATAAATTTCGTAGAGAAGTTTTAGTGAGACTTGAACGACGATTGTTTTATTTCTTCAAGAAAGTGTTTCAAAGTTTAAATTGATGAGATGAGTTCCAGTTGCAAGAAGTGAGGCAACATTGTGATAACTCGGCTGATAATCGTGTCCTCATTAAAACTTTGTGCTATTTTTAGGGAGAGGCTGGCAGGTTGGGAGAATTTTAGATAACTCAGCTTAAGTTTCAGCTTTTTAGAGACATTTACTGTTAGAAAGTATAATAAACTAAACTTATACGTCCTAATAATAGTCTAAAGGCGAAAATCACCATAAATTGCGCAGAGAAATGTCATGTGTATAACGCGTCGGGTGAAATGAGACAGAGAAAGCTGCTTTAAGCTCTTAATTTTAATGTTTCACTGTGCACAGAAGTGTGTAACATTTCAGTCTCTTACCACACTTTGATCAGTGTAGTCTCACTTCTTTCTGAAGCCAATTTTCCCCCTGTTGGATCTCACTTCCTGCACGCAAGGACAAACAAAAAGGGGTGACTCACTGCCTGCTGGTATAAAAAAAAAAAAAAAAACTCACAGTGACCTAAATCTTTCGCGCATAATTGCATAGAGATATGAGTCTATTAGAAAAAAAGCATAAGTAAGATAACTAATTGATTTAGCGAATTGATTTTGTTTTGCGGTTGCTTGCCTGATGATGATCACCGAGTGGAGGTTTATTTTCCATTATATGACTGATCAGAGGCCGCCAATAACGCTCAATGGATCAATAACCTCCTCCTCTCTCCTCTCCTTCCTTCTCCTCCTGATGTGTCCCTAACGAACAACTAAAGTACCATCATACTACAGTAATGATTTGGCCTAAAATATTTATATAAAATCCTGTTTAAAAAAATCTATATTAGCTACTTGTCTGATCATACATTGTTTCTATAGCAGTTGCTTCATCTTTGTTTAAGAGCTTATTCCTACTATAACGTCCTGAAAATGGATGACAAGCACACAATAATTTACCGTTTCTCCCGGAATCAGCTGATTAATATCCACCGTGTAATTATTTGGTTAATGCCAAACATTGTGGAAAGAAATTGGGCGGGCAAAGGACAATATAGTTAAGAAGAGGAAAAGAAGTCGCCAAACTAAGTTTTAAAAAGAGGTACGAGGAGGAAGAGGAGGGAAGAAGGAAGGAAAGCGTTTGAATTATTATCCTGTATAAGCTTGAGTGGACATGAGACAGAGAGCAGGGGGCGATATGGCGATCTGTTGAAGAAAAGATGAGAGGTGAGCCCGAAGGAGAGAGAAAGAAAGAGATATGGGAGGAACTAGAGAGGGAGGGCCGATGATGAATGGATGGAGAACAGGGATGAGAGACGGAGCAGCATGAAAGAGTATACGGTGCGCGGTCCCGCTCCGAGGATGATGAAACGTTAATTAAAGTAAACGAGCTACCTGAGCTCCCCGGCTAACCCCCTGTCACACTCTGTCAGGAGACAGAAAGAGGGAGGGAGGAAGAGGAGGAGGAGGAGGGAGGGAGGAGTAGAGGGAGGGTGGAAATTTGACTGAGGAGGAGAGAAGTTGGATAATCCAGCTGTGGCTTTAGTTCAAGGTTGATTGCTGTCACAGTCTCAGGCGCAGACGCCATACGTCTGCAGACCATGCAGCCATTAACACGGGGTCAAATCATTACATGCTCAGCCTGTATTATACAAGCAAAACACATTTTTGGTACGTTTGGACTTTTACCATCATATTCCACCATGTTCTGCATTAAATTCCTATTTTTATTAGTTGCTTTTTATGCCTTTTATAACAGAAAATACACCGCGGAGAGTTTTCGGTCCATTGAGCTCTCTATTGCGATGACATCAACTCATGAGAACTTCCATAAAATTTTCAAATAAATATCAGAGGCGACTTGTGCACGAATTTGCATCTAGTAGTTATTGCAATATTAACATAATATTTTTAGTTTTACAAAAAAAAAAAGTAGGCCCCAATTTCCGAATCACATCCTTCCAAAATCCCCATCCTCCTCCTGCATATGTCCTCTGTCTATAGGCTATATTTCCCGTTCAGTCCACGCAAGGTTTATCCGCCAAGATCACCTTTGTTTCTTTTTTTAATGCTCATATTCATTCAATTAATCTGGGCTCTAATTCGTTTATATATTTATTTACTCGGTCTCGCTATCACTCTCTCCTTTTTTCATCTCTCTCCAACGATTATCCTGGCGTCTAATTAGAAATCGATGCTGCTGGGCCGGCGGGTATTTGCAATGTGTTTGTGGACGTTGAGAACAATTCCCCGGACAGAAAAGACTGAGAGAAGAAAGAGAGAGAGGAAGAGGAAACGCTACACTACACTGCACTGCACTGCACTACACACACACACACACACACACACACACACACACACACACACATATATATATTCTGACAACCGACTTTACTGCTTGCAGCTATTCTTCTTTCTAAAAAGCAGTGGGCTAAGTAAAAAAAAAATGCAAGGAAAGGAAAAATGAAAAGAAAATCATTTTTTAACGACTGACGCGAGGGATTTCTGCAGAATTGTTGAGGAGTGTTTCCCCGTCTTTTAGGAAAACAAACAAATCTCGAAGTGGAAAAGCACTTTAAATGTGATGGCCTGTGTCTAACCCCAGCCAGTGCTTTGCCAAAAGTCGAAGGAGCCAATTCATCACAAAGTTATAATGTGCAGTCGGCTGTGGAAATTGATATAAATACAAATTATTATTGTTATTGTGATAATAATAATAATTAGAAATTTTGCAACACATCAAGACAGCAGGGATGTTTGACTGGTGGCACAGTGTGTCTGACTGTGTTGTTATGTTGTAACAATACTTCATTCTTTTTTTTTTTTTTGCATTATTAAAAGCTTATATTCTTGCGCACTATTAGCCTATAGGCCTCTCTATGTAACTCGGCATGAGTCGTAATTCATGCATGAGTCCAACTTTAATGTTTTATTTATTTAAATGAGGCAAAAAACTACCAGAAAATTGTTTTTAAAGCTGTTTAGCAGCAGGTCATTAACCTGCATTTGTCCCTTTTTAAAATAGCAGCTGCAGACGTGTGACAGTGACAAATTTTTATCACACTCAGAGTGGACTTTCTTTCTTCATCATCTTCTTTTTCTCTGGATCGGTGTGTGCAGTCGCCGGTGTCTTGTCTAATGTTCACACCGAGCCGGAGTCTCTTCCTCACCGCCGCGTCCCGTGGAGAGGAGTCGGTATATAGAGGCGACGGGTTAGCGCCATTACCGGAGCCAATCGAACCTAACCGGATTAGCAGCTGCCAGATGGGGGGGAAAAAAAGAGAAAGTGTTCCAACCAAGTGAAAAAATAAATAAATGTAGAGAATGAGAGCCTCGCACTTTTATTAGTTCAGCTTTACACCACGGTGTGTTTACCGTCTGCGCCCTGCGTTTTATTGGCTCGCCCCATAATCTGTTTTCCAGATGCTGTTTTCTCTCTGTGTTTTCTGTGTTTATCATCCCAAACGAGATGCATCTCTCTCTCTCTCTCTCTCTCTCTCTCTCTCTCTCTCTCTCTCTCTCTCTCTCTCTCTCTCTCTCTCTCTCTCTCTCTCTCTCTCGCTCTCTCTCTCTCTCTCTCAGTCAGGAAGTGTCATATCGGGAAATGCAGTGTTGGAGTGTCACCCCCCTCTGCATGATGAGGAAAACTGAATAACTTGCTTTTTCTCGTTGTTGCTTCACATTTCGTCAACCCCTGTGATGCTTTACTTGTGCCAAAACCATCAGTCTGGGCTCTCTGGTGTGTGTGTGTGTGTGTGTGTGTGTAGGCTGTGTGTGTGTGTAGTTTTTTGCATGTGTGTCTTTGTTGCTCTGCTGTGCAGTATATAGGACTATCATATTTGAGGCTCCATCCTTGCATTTTCTGTCTGTCTTTCCATCTTGCACGCTCATTAAACGTCCCTCACACACACACACACACACACACACACACACACACACACATACGCTCTCTCTCTCTCTCTCTCTCTCTCTGTCTCTCCCTCTCCTTCTTCTTCTTCCTCCGCGCCTCACGCTCCCCTTGCCCGTGGCTATATGATCGTGAAAAATGTGTTTACAAAACTCGCTCTCTCACAGATCAAACCGTACGGACGAATCAAAGACTTTGGAGAGAGGAGAGAGGCAGAGAAGAAGAAGAGAGAGAGAGAGAGAGAGAGAGAGAAGGAGAGATAGAGAGAAGGGGTATGAGCAGAGGGTGTGTTGAGGCCTTATAATTTTAAAATTCTCTGTGTGTTATTCTCTTTTTTTCCTCCTTGTGAGTGTGTGTGTGTGTGTGTGTGTGTCTGCCTGTATCTCCTTTGGTAATACAATATCTTTAAGGCCCCCAAAACAACTATCTGTGTCTCACAGTTAAACATGAGATAATGCAATATTGATGTCTCCTTGTCTTTGCTATAACGCAATACTGGGCCCATTCTGGCTGGACACACTAACATGGGCCGATAGTGCCCTTGCACTTAAAAGAATTACTGTGATCCTGCAATAAATTTTAGAGGGATGCTACACAAATATCAGGTCCCTAAAGGAATATAGTGGAGTTAGTGGAACCATAGGAGATAAAAATACTTCCAAAATAGCATCAAGCCACCTTTCAGACTAAGTGAGACACACACAAAAAAAAAACAGATTGGACTTTTTGTTTTGTGAGAGTGAGTTGCTTCTTTATGCGTTTGGTTTTTCAAAAGAGCAATTATAAGATATGTTTTTCGCAGGTGGCCCCAATTTAAAGTGACTCGGTAGATTGAATCCTCACAGTCATGGGGACTGCTCCGTATTGTGTTAATCAACCAGAGATTGCCTTCTTAAGGTTTATCAATTGATTGAATTTTCTTGCTTTTTAGTTCCTCTTTTCTAATATTTCTTAATGCCAGACATTGAGTGGCTGTCACCATCTTGATAAAGGTTGATGGACTGTGAAAACACCAGGGACAGTGATGGAAATAAGTCCAAGACTTTATTGCTCTATCGATGACAAAGTCTCTCATGTTGTATTTTGTAAATACAACCAAGCTGAAAACAACTAAAAAAAAAAAAAAAAAGGGCAGTTTGTTAGAACTCCTAAAAACACAATTAATGTGAGATTTTGTCATTCAAAGAAAAGACATTGCTTTTGTGATTTAATTGCAGCCTCTTAAGAGAAGTTTCAGGCTGCACAAACAGAGTTGTGAGGACTTCTGTGTTTAAATAGAAGGATCTTGCCTCGGTTCGTGTGTGTATTTTCATCGCAAAAGAGAGAGACAGTGATTGACCTCACTCTAGGTTTATGATAGGGGGTTTCATGGGTTTGTATGCAAGACAGAGGACAGAGTGTATAAAATATAGAAGGACAGGAGGAAGACATAAAAAAAGATGATCAGTGGGACACAAGGAGAGCTGAGGATGAGGAGTGTCAGTTTGAAGCTGGTGAAGGGGGTGAGGAGGAGGAGGAGGGGGTGGTGGGGGGGGGCAGACAGACAGGCAGGGGGAGCGATTATAGCAGGGTTTATGTATGAGCTATTGATTGAGTCGGTGGTGACTTCTTGAGTGGTTAATTCGGGAAGTGAGAGCGATAGAGAGAGTAACTCACTGACCAGAGAGGGGAGGGAGGGTGAGTTGAGGGGGCAGTGGGGGCTTGGGGGGCGGGGGGGGGATAAAGACAGAGATAGAGAGAGCGTGATGAGGATGAGTGGGGAGAAAGAGAAGTTCCTTTCCTCAGGTGAAATCGTGAAAGACAAGATACTGTTTAGGGAGGAATTATGCTGTGATTCTTAGTGACTAATAAAAGCGCTGTTAACCCTTGTTTTTAGCTGAAATCTGCTTTATTTCTTTGTTTTTTAAATATTAGTAACCTATATTTTTCTTCTTAATTATTCAAAATCCATTATGCAGAAAAGTTTCCCATCACCAAAAACTGGGCTTGCACATTTAATAAAGGTGACTAAATGTATATAAATATATAGACTAAAATGACCATCCATCGAAATATTCCATGATTCAGTTGTCATATGGGCTATGTATCATCAAATATATACTCATTTTGTTAACCAAAAAATCATTTCAACAAAGAAAAATGTACAGTTTGTTTTCCAACATAATGACATTACTTATATTTTGGGTCAGTTAGATCCCAGAGAGGTCTCAGGAGCAAACTGTGAAAGAAAATCCCAATAAAATAAATCCAATCGGACTTATTTGGGATTTAGAAGGGTTGCGTAAAAGCACCGTCAACACCAGTCATAGATATAAAACATGAAAATACATTATATATAACAACCGGGTCTCTTGAGACCAAAAAGTAAAGGTAATGCATCATTTTCTGTCACAGACTCCTGAAACGAAAAAAAAATCATTCAGAATCAAGGTGATAAAATGATGTTAAGTATGTTTTTTTCAGCTGTTAAAGAATGCCCCAAACACAACATAAACAAAACAACAAACAAAAACATAAACAACATTTCTGTAATATTCATACTGTGGGTAGAGGTGCATTTATAGTGAACTTATAGCCTCTGTATCACTATTATTATCACTACAATGTTATTTTGGGGACTTGCATACATTTATAGTTTCCTTGCAAAGCTCATTAATTGTTCTACAATCTGCTGTCCATCCTAAACAGACTTAGTTTCATTTTAAAAACTATTTTGTTGTGTCTTTCTAACTGCTCTTTTTCAACATTGCAGCAAATCACCTCCTCTGTTCCTCACATACACACACACGCGCGCGCGCACACACACATATCTAGCCTAAACAGGCATGCGCACGTTCACACACTTCGTTCTCTATAGGCGTGTTGAGCCCATAGGACACTCATCTGCTCCCTGGAAACAACAGATGGTTCCCTTTTTCTCACTGTATCACCTTGTCTGAGGAAGTCAAAATTAACTGCAACAACTTGGACTAGGAAGCAAGGTGGTGTTTGCGCGTGCGTGCGTGTGTGTGTGCGTGTGTGTGTTTGTATGGTGAGTTAAGAGAGTGGAGAATATCTGTTATAGCCTATAGATTATTATTCAAAATGTGTCCAATGCATAGGCTCATGCGCCAGTAGTTTCGTTAGTGATGCATCTCGCATGTAGTTTGTTTGCTGGTAGGATATCCTGCAGTCAAATTCCCTAAAAGCTGTTGGGTGCACGCGCGTGTGTAGGCTATAAGTGGGTTTTTCATGTGTGTGTGTGTGTGCGTGTGTGTGTGTGAAGGTCAGCTCGCCGGCGCAGTTTCTTTTCCTATTTCTCTTCCCTCTCGCGCAGGTTTTGATCTCTCAGCCGCGAGATCAAAGGCGCTCTCTGGCTATTAGTCAGCGCGAGCCATTGATCCCTCATCGATCCACGCGAGACACAGCCGCCCCGTGAACACCGCGCGAGGCTCCCCAAAGCTCCTCCCGCGCGTCGGGAGAGAGAGAGGGAGAGAGAGAGAGAGAGAGAGAGAGAGAGAGGGAGAGAGAGCGCGAGCAGGAGAGAAGAAGAACGCAAAGGAGGGAGGTGTGTGTGTGTGTGTGTGTGTGTGTGTGTGTGTGTGTGTGTGTGTGTGTGTGTGTGTGTGTGTGTGTGTGTGCGTGTGTGTGTGTGCGTGTGTGTGTATTTTTCTACTGGCGCGGGCAGAGCCAAACTCGAGCTTTTTCTTTGCCGCGGGACATGAAACAATGAGGCTCGAGCCGGTTTTAATAAAGCGCTCTTTCCCTCCTTTCAACTCTGGCGCGAGGCGGACGAGCCGGCAGCGGAGAGCGATCGATAATTAATGACGATGAATAATTTAACCCTATCGATTGATACTTTTTTTCATCCCTTTTCCCCTTCTTTTTTCCTTATTTTCTTAAGGCCGACGTTCCATACCATACTAATACCGTTTTCACGCGCTCACATCCTTATCTCCACTCACCTGTTCTTAAACTTGTTGGAGTTCTCCGCCTTTCATGAAAGTCTGAAAAAACATGTTTCCTTATTTATCAGGAGCAACTGTAGCCTATTTATGACCGCAGCAGCAGTCCAACTTCATATGGCTGCTGTAGGGATCACTAAAACTCTAAAACTTCTCTTCTACCAGGCCTTTATTAACAAAATCAATCTTTTAAAAGGGTATGGTGATGTCCTATATTTTTCTTATTGACAAGAAATTCCACGGAAGATAAAAACTAACAATGAATTGTGCCTATTAACAAGTTATTCCTCTCCATAGACCTCTATGGTTGCCCAAAAACTACACACTGTCGAACTGAGTGAGATGTTCCTTCATTACCATGAACACAGCCACTTTTATTCTGAGATGAAACCACTCAAATGCTCACTAGAGCACCAGATGTGTATTAATCCATGACTGAAAATAGTCCCCAACAAATGCACTGTTTATTCCTGTTAGCAAACTAGAAATTCATTAGCCTTTTTAAAAGAAAATGAAAGTATATTTGAAACCTGTTTTTTTTTAATAATGTATCTTCAGTAGGGACCAATGGGCTTGGAGCTGAAGGTCACAGACAGGCTGGGGAAGTCGGAAAGTATTGAAAGATAAACACATTGTTGGTTTTGGTCTTTACGTGGGAATCATTGACAAGAAGAAAAATATAATGCAACACCAGCCTAATAGTTATGGGCGTAGTTATTGTCAGTTATCATATGGCTGGATTTTTTTTAAAAACATACTTCCTGACCCATTTTCTTCACTTTAAACAATGAATATTTGTTTCACAATCACCATACCGGCTCATAAATGTACAATACGTTTCAAACTGAATTTCACTGAGTGATATTCTGGTTCGGCGGTGCTGTCAGGTGATAGCCTATCTCAGTGTGAAGGACTCAGCATTAGCTTTGCCCCTGCAGTGTGGAGTAATGGGTGCTCCGTGGGAGAACAGGCAGAGTCGCAGAGCCTCAGTACTCCTGTAACTATACATCTTGGTTAAATACACTGACAGAGCTGCACTGCTGCCTGTTCCTGTTACAGCGGCTGCACTGATTTCTCACTTTTTCATATGACAGTATATGATGGTTATATGGAGTTCAAATGTGGAAATATAGCGGCTATGAAAGTCACAATATCACCACTAAAGTGTTCATATATCCACCTTTTTGACTCTTAAACATTGTAAAAATAAAACAGATTATAGTGTTTTCAACAATCACTGTTTTAATCCAGTAGTTTTGAGTGATTTATTTATTTATGGATCTGCAAAAGGTAACACTTCTTTCCAACATGACCCCAGAACTGTTAACAGACACACATAAAACATGTAGCATAAAACTATACCAATGCCTACTTCAATGCCATATATTTAATCCAGTATATTCTCATTTTAGTTTGTATAGAGCTGAAATGATTAGTCGATTAATTGATTAGTCGATCGACAGAAAATTAATCAGCAACTATTTTGATAATTATCGTTTTGAGTCATTTTTTTTAAAGAAAAAATACCAAAATTCTCTGGTTCCAACTTAAATTTGAATATGTTGCGGTGTCATTTGTCCTCTATGATAGTGAACTGAACAGCTCTGGGTTGTGGACTGTTGGTCGGGACAAAAGAAGACATTTTAGGCTGCATCTTGGGTTTTGGGAAACAGCGATTGACCTTTTTCATCTTTTACTGACATTTAATTAACCGAACAAAATCGATTAATCAAGAAGATGATCATCAGATTAATCTATAATGAAAATAGTATTCAGTTGCAGCCCTAACTCTGTATAATATCCTACAAAAACCTCAATATGACAGCTCTATTTTTGCAAGAGTTTCACAAATCAGTTTACTACAAGTACACCCAGTTGATTAAGTTTTGGGGGGTTAAAGTTAAGTAAGATTATTTTCATTAGGCTTAGGGGAAGTTAATTTGGTTGAGGATAAGGTTGTAATGTTAAGGTTTTCGTCATTGTTTCTCTTAGTTTAATGAAAATCCGCAGGGTCTAAAAGTTTTGGGACTGTTCCATTCTTACTTACTTATCCTAAACAGTAGGATTTTTTTGTGGGAAGATGAAACTAGATAGACTTTCACCAGTATATTACATGCAGTGTTTTTTTGCATGCAAAATATGTTTTAAAAAGTCTGATATAAAACAACTTCAAACCAAAACAAAGATAAAAGATTCATTATTCATTATGCAGGAGCAAGTGTAAAAGTTATTTCCTAATTAAGATAAGAAATGTAAGGAAATGAGACCAATTATAAGCCACTGTAGTAATAAAATTTGATTCAGTGTTGACTTTTCTCTTTAACATCAGGATGGACAGGTTCTTTTTCCCTCATCCTGGCCAAACCCCCCCTCTTCCTCCCCTCCTCCTCCTCCTCCTCCTCCTCCTCCTCCTCCTCGTCTCCTCTCTCTCCCCTCCTCGTTTCTCCTCTCTCCTTCTTTCCATCTCCTCTAACAAACCCATAGCAGAGTCCCTCTGTTCTTCCACCCTGAGGCTGACCAGTGTGTCAGAGCTAACCAGGGAGAGGAACAGAGAGAGAGGGAAAGGCAGAGATAGCGGGAGAGAGGCAAGCAGAGAGAAAGAGAGAGAGTGAGGGTTCAGTTGGGCCTTTTTCAGGGGCAACCAAAAAAAGGAAGATGAGACAGATGTACACAGTCCGTTTCATCTAGTGGAAAAAGAAAGCAGGAGAGGCCAGACTCTTCATGCCTCTCATATTTTTCTATCTTTTTATATCATGACCCATCACTCTTTCCTTCTTTAGACAGCACTGGAGACATAATGTTGCCTGAATGTCAGGCTGCCCCCCTTTCTCCCGCTACCCCAGTCACTCTGTAGAATTTCAAAACATAGTTGGTACCACAGAGTATTCCTCACACTGTTTCCTTTTCACTCCCGTCAGTGGCCCACTAACCTTGGCTCCACAAGTTACACCAGTTCTGCTGACGGGCTCGGGCCTATGGATTACCAACCTTGTTGCAAACTTGCATCAGTGTGGATCAGTCTCTCCTTTTTTGAGGGGGGTTGATGTTCCAAATACACAACCATGATCTCAATTGATAACTGATGTGACCTGACTGATCTCTTCCAAACATATTTAGAGTAGTTTTGATTTGTCTCTGCCTGGACAAGATGACTGAGAGTCCATAACGAGGCTCGAACATCAGCAGATAGAACCTGAGCCTCATGTTGCATCAGGTTTGTTGCTGAAAGTAGTTGCTTAAATTTGATATGATTGTGCACATTCTTTAGAAGACCTTTAATCTTGACCTTATCCTAATTATGAATATATTTAATGCAGCTTTCTTCTTCCTCTTTTTGTATTATTCCAATCAGCAAAAATTACATCTGAAAGTTACTTAAAACAAGCAAGCAAACTTTATTTCTATTGTACTTCGCAAAACCAAAGTGACAATGTGCTATACAGGAGAAACTCAAAAAGGAAAAGAGGGCGAGGGAGAAGACAACATATGAAACAAGGAGAAAGACCACAAAATATAAAGTTATAAAGTCAAGAAAAAGCCAAAAAAAACAAAAAACACTGGTTTGGCTGCTCTGAGTTTGTGTCCAAACTCTCTCCCTTGTTCACTAATTCATTACTCCCTATATAATAAACACTCAATAGTTTATTCTGTAGTGAGCAGTAAATTAAGATTTTGGTCACTAAGTCTTATAAATCATCAATTCAGCTGTCTGTGTTATCACAGACAGCTGTAAATTCATGCAAATGTAATTTTTGCATCTATAAATACAGCACACTGCATTGTGGGATTGTTAGCAGACAGTAGTGTTTATGCCGTGGACACATTTTTTTTTTTTCATTCTGTCTGAATTGTTGAGGGCGCTACATAAAATGGTGAACAGTAAATAGAATGCACTATATAGTAAATGAGGGAGCGATATCGGGTGTTTGAAAGTCGAGCAGAAGCAACAACGGCAAAAAACACGATCACCTTTCAGCCTTGACCGGCCTTGACCTCACACAAGTGTGTTTGTCCTTGCATCTTTCTAGAGCCCTAAAGACACAGGAAAAACCTGTCCCTAAAACCACCGCACTCTTTCAACAGTTGACTGGATTATCAAAAAGCCTCTGACTCATCAACACACCGGAGGGTTTGCAGCAGGAATGTGTGTTTGCTAAAGGTAGTGTAGGCCGACACTCCACAACATGTGGAGGATCACAACTGTGGTTTCCTTTGAACGGCGAATGCGCTTTTGTCAAGATTTAACTGTGCACAGTGACTCGGTGCCCCTATTGTATGTGTTTACTATTGTCACTTGTAACTGTGTGATCCATCATCCACACTGGGTTTTTACAGGTGGCTTTTTGTGGGAGAAAGGTCCTTTTGTTCGTAGTGTTGTGTCCACAGTCGCTCTGTGCAAAATGAAATGCATTTGTGTTTTTGTCTGCGCACATCTCTGTGCTCTATCAGCACACCAGCATCTTTAGTAAACAAAGTGCATTCTCTCTTTCAGCTCGGTGAGATGTGTGTTAGTGTGCCTGTATTGATTCAGTCAATATCTATGGGCTCCATGTCTTATTTTGTGTGCAGCCTCTCACTGTGTGTCTGTGTGTGTGTGTGTGTGTGTATCAGCTACCTGAATACCTGCGTATTTGTGCCATATCTGCTTGAGTCTGTGTGTTTACTGTGCATGTACAATCCATTACAATCTGTGAGCGTCTGTATCTGACAGTCTGTGCATGCATGTGTGTGTAAGAGTGTGTGCGTACGAGGAACAGTATTCCCTGGGCTGCTAGTTATAATGTTTCTGGGGGTGATGGGGGGAACTTGAAAGCCCTGCGCTGCCCAAATCAAAACTAACAAGGAAATGATGGGGGCTCCTTTATCTCCTCTCTGGCCTGGGGGGCCGAGGGGGGCGAGAACGGGAGACTGGGGAGGGAGAGAGGGAAAGGAGGAGGAGGGAGGGAGGGAGGGAGGGAGGGAGAGAGGGAGGGGAGGAGGAGGAGGAGGAGGAGGTGGGGGCAGCCTGGCTTCCTCTTTGATTTGTAAAAAATGCATTACCTCCGAAATCAAACGGAAAATTACTGCGCCGAAGCAAAACACACAGAGCAGGAGAGAAGGAGCAAAAAAAGGAGATGGGTGGGGCGGGAGGGAGAGAAGACAGTGGATAGGTGTGTGTGAATAGAAAGGAGGTGGGAAAGAGGAAAGGAGGATTCACCTGCATAGACGCGCTGTCGGATAGAAAAAGGGAGGATGGGTATAGATTTGAGGTGGTGTGTAGGTGGTATGAGAGAGACCCTGACAGATAGGAGAGCACATATATATCATCTTCGGAGAGAGGACTAGCTTATACATGCTGTGGACCACGAGAGTATGGCAAATGAAAGAGATGATGCAGTATTGATGACCTGTAGCCCACAGGGAAGAGGAAATTTATAGATTACTACCTCGAACACAAAGAATATGTTATTTTTTAAAGACTTATACCAATCTCTGCAGAGGCCTTCAGTCAGATGTACAGGTTAGGTAGCAGCATTTTAATGGAAGGACATGCGTTTTGAAATAGAGCATTGTGTGAAGGCCATTACCGATACGCTGAATACAAAATGATCTCTGTTACAGGCTACGTGTTGTATAGTTTTGTAGAAGAAAAAGTCCCAGGTGAAAACGAGTAGCTTTTTTTTTTTTTAATCACCAAGTTATAGCTGTTATTTGAACCTTTACGATAACTTTAACTCATCATGGGAAAAGTGAGCGCAGGCAGAGACACAAGACAGAGAGAGAAATAAGGAACGATAACATGAATGATAAAAAAAAATGAGATAGGATGAATGCCAACTCTATATTTGAAGACAGAAGGAGCAGCTTGAAAACAAGAAAGATAAAGAGAGAGAGGAGAGAGCAAGAGGGGCCACAATCCAAAGGCTAGGAGCAGGGTGAGAGCGAGCGAGCGAGAGATAGATGGAGAGAGTCGGTCAGAAAGAGAGAGAGAGAGAGAAATGCCTGGAGTTAGCAATAATAATTTATACAAACACACCTTAATAATTCACGTTCCATTTCAATGCTGGAGGGAAAATCCAAAATTCACAGAGCATAATTAAATAGAGGCAGAGAGTGAAGGGAGAGATAGAGAGACCAGCATTAAAGAAGCCAGTGTAGCAGCAGGGTATCTCTTCCATCTGAGCTTTGTAAAACAACCCTGATGAAACTGTGATATCCAAACTAGATCCCATCTCATAGTCCCCTCGCTCTGAAATCTCCTTACATACAACTGTCAGCAGATGTCTATATGCCTTTATTTAGGAGACATTATGAATATTGTTAGCTGTCATTTAATAAAGCAACCAACCCCTTCCTCACAGACGATTGTTTATAACCCGTTCAGATCACATGCTGGCATATAAAAGGAGCACGAAGCAATGCGATGGATTGAAAATCAACAGTTTGTTTTAGACTTTCACTCAGGGTGCTGCGTTGTGTTTTTAAAAAATGCAAAATGACAAGTGAGAAAAAGAAACATATCTCTCTTATTACAGATTTGAGTCAGTAATTATTGCCAGTGAGAAAAGTAAATCACTGTTGTTGAATTCAGCTGTATATTTTGGAAATGTTCACTGGGCATCAGCATAATATTTGTTGACTCTTTTTCAAATATTATTTAAAAAACTATGTGGAATGTAACCAAGTACATTTACTCAAGCACTGTCTTTAAGTATAGTTTTGAAGTTCTTGTACTTAATTTGCATATTTCCGTTTCTTCTCCACTGCATTTCAAAGAGAAATATTGTATTTTTATCTGACGGCAAGAGTTACCGGCTTATAAACTATGACTCATTGTTATAGATTTTTAAAAAAGTAATTAGAATTATCTTCGTCTTGACCAACTGCAACAATAAAATGTGACTTACACGTTAATGCATCAACAATATTAATCAAAAAACTATGTAAGACTTACAGTGGCCAATGCAAAACTTAAAGTACATTTATCTGATGATACTTTCATACTTTAAATGTTTGGATTGTATTGCAACTTTTACTTAAGTAAAGGTTTTGAATACTTCTTCCACCACTGATATTTAACGGTGTGTCATGCACATACACAAGTGCTCAGACCACACGGACTCATAAAACACCAAATATACAGTTTCAGAACATAACTTCTTAGATATGCAAACAAAGAACTTTGACTTTGCTGTCATGAAAAGTTGTAGCCTTTAAATCATAATATGGTACAAAAACATTACATTGACTTTATCTTCAAATCCACCAACATAAACCAAATCCTTTCCTTTTCTAGAAGACCTTTATGTTTCGATAGCTAACGGTAGCGTACCTGGCCGTAACTTTGCACACAGACATCTTATTGTGTAGATAACTTATTGTGTAGTTCTTACTTCTTAAAACTCCACTCAGGAATAACCAAGCCATATTATATATTAAAAAGTCTTATTTTTTAATGTGTAATGTGGCTCAGTTTTGACTTGGTTTTCAAAAGTGTATTTAATTCCTCCCGTTCATAAATACACTACAGGGATGTCCACCATGTTGCATCAGACATAGCCTCAGGTGGCCACACAAGATCACATCCATCAAACACCTGATCTCTACCAAAGACATATGAAACATAACCTTGCCATATTTCATATTGATTTAAGGTATGTTTTTGAACCCATGTTGCGCCCTTAGACCCTTATGCAATACCTCCATTTTCAGTCTGACTCAAGTAAATTTTCAACAAAGTTTACACTCTTCAACTTTGGCTTCAACTCACTGAAATAAACCAACTGAGTAGTTGACTCCGACTTTGGCAAATCTGTACAAGTGAACATGTTTTACTGACTCTGTCTTTTCCCTCTTTCTCGTCTGTTTGCTTTGTTTTAGGTGTTGTGGAGGCATGGACTGTAACTGCGTCAGTGATCTGTTGCTCCCCCCGGTGCCTGCGCTCTGGACGCCAGGTCAGTCCCAACGTCATGTTCAACTGACTGAAAACAAGAAGCCCCTTTTTAACCTTGCATCAGGTTTGCCTAAAGTCATGTACTTTATAACATAAAAATACTCACTACACATTTATCTAAATGTCGACCCAGGTCATGTGTGTAAATTTGGTGAAACTGGTTATCCGAAATAAGCAAATACAGTTCTGATAAAATGTATGAAAGATCACCACCATCATCATCTTGAAATTCATCTCAAACATTCAGCTATTTGAAAAGATTAACCACACACACGCACATTACTAAACAAATTCAGCCTCTGGTTGTAATTGGTTGTATCTCTAATGTTTTTACAAGGCTAGTTAGTGCCAGATTCACTTTAGGATGAGTCAAACAGCTTCTTAAATCCATCCATGTAGTGCATACAGTCGGCTTTTAGAATTCAGGCCGAAGCAGCATCAATCAGACCTCTCCCAGAGAGCTGTCATCATCCCACTGACCAATCTGTTGAGGCTAGAGGGCATTAGCGCAGACTAACATTGCTCAAGGCACGTGCTGTGATATTAAACACATCATCCCTCACCTCCATCACTCATCAGTCATCCGGACAGCGACGACCCCCCCCCCCCCCCCTTACCCCCCCTGGCGAGCAGCAGGACAAACAACAGATCCCTAACCCCATCCTCTTCTCCTTCCTGCTCCTTCTGCTCAGGGTTCGCCTTCCCAGACTGGGCCTACAAGCCTGAGTCGAGCCCCGGCTCCAGGCAGATCCAGCTGTGGCACTTCATCCTGGAGCTGCTGCAGAAGGAGGAGTATCAGGGGGTGATCGCCTGGCAGGGGGACTATGGAGAGTTTGTCATCAAGGACCCAGATGAGGTGGCTCGACTGTGGGGGATAAGGAAATGCAAACCTCACATGAACTATGACAAGCTGAGCAGGGCACTGAGGTATGACAGGACATGTGTATCATACTCCATGTGTTTTTGGCGTCTGTGCACGCGTGTACACATGATGCGCTGAATGTCAAGCAATAACAGTTAGTATCAGAAAAATCAAGATGTTTATCAGACCACTACATAAACTTGACCCTATGTTTACTCCTAATGGACTGAATCCTCACGTAATGTCTCTTTTCCAAGTTGGTAAAAATGGAAAGATAAAGGTGGGACTTCTCCTGGAGAAAGTCAATACCCTCAATTTCTCCTTATCTGTGGACATCCTAATGGAAATTTCACCATTGAGCTGCCAAATAAAAAATTCAATAGGGATTTCAAAATTAAGCCCCAGTGTGAAATTGCTTGGACTTCTTCAGAGTGGAGAACAGAGAAACTGCTCAGCACCAAACTTGCCGAAGGTGATTAAAACAATACTGCTCACACTCCGTACCTTCAGCAGTTAACACCCTCAACCACACTCAGTTTTCTTATGCAAATCATCCTATGCTGACTTGTTCCCCCTACCCCACCTCCCTCCCTCTGCTTTCCTTTGGCCTCTCGTTAATGGGGGCTGTCGTCAGAGTCTAATTGTTATGAATTGGCTGGGGCCACAATTAGCCTTCTTAATTAGCCTCACTTAATTGCTCAATTAAGGGCCACGGCACAATTGCCACGCAAAGCAAAACACGTACACATCATTGCACTGGGCCCAGCCGCTGTGGATACATGCTGATACGTACATGCCGCTGTGTTTGTTGATATGGTGTGTCTGCATAATGAGGCGCGGCTCACCAGTATTTAATGCTGAGGTTGTCTAATGCATTCTGTATCTGGCGCGCTCGCCGTGGTCACTTTAAAACAAAGAAATCTGAGCACAGGAAGAAATGGAGATTAAAAACTTCTATCTCGCAATAATACATCCACAGGTTTTTCAATTTGCAGCATCCCACTCTTCCCCCGACACCACCGTGCTCCCCCCACCTGAGCATTCAGCTCCTTCACCTGAGCCAGATGGCTCCATGTTTTGCCTTTACCGCTGATCAACTTGGCATCCTGGCAGACTGTACATTGTGACACCTCAGTGGGTGGCACAGGAAACTGACATGACGGCGGCTCGACATGCCCAGCGGGAGACACCTGAGGTCGTTACCATGGAGACTTCTCTTGTTGTCCCACCTCTTTGTAAATGTGCTTTGCTGTTGGAAACAGTGACAGCTTCTTGGTGTCATGTGCGTTTACACATCACCGGGGCTGGATATAGTGTTTCCAAGCCCAAACTGCTTCTGATGCTTCGAATCAAATACCGAGTTCAAGGAAATTCTTTTGTCTTGCCTCTTGTTCTGAAATTTCATAAATCATTTTCATTTTAACAGTGACAAACTTTGTGTTTTTCTGAAAAAAAATCTTTTTTTTTTTGCTCATACACATAGAGAGAATTAAAATTTGTTTGGTGATATTTCTCAGAATTTCAGTATATTTGTATGCCGTAAGCTATATAATATTGTATTATAATCCAGAACCAATTTTAATTTTGAATTGATAAATAGCCACTTGCATGATGAAATGAAATGAAATGATGATGAGCTTTTTTTTTTGCAGTTTTTGTCCTGTAGTGTAATGTTCACTATGTGTTCGGGGGCCTCTCAGGCTCAAAGGGATTTCTCTTTTTGACTTTTTGTCTGTTAACAGCTGAATAGAATTTTCCTTTAAAGAACCATATTGTATTGAACCAAGGCAGTCAGACATGAATTGATTTGAGGAAGGAGGAGATGAATAAAAACAGTGGGAAATCAGCATAGCTCTCGCCCCACAGTGCTGAAGTTGTTTACTTATTCTTTTCTTTTGGCTATAAGACACAAAACCTTGATGTGAGCATTATATTAATCCTTCCCTCCTCTTTTTCCTTTTCCTCTTCCTTTTTCCTTTATCCTTTATCCCCCTTCAATCCATCCCTTCTTCGATATCCTCTCCTCCACTGCAGGTATTACTACAACAAGCGTATTTTGCACAAAACCAAAGGGAAACGTTTCACCTACAAGTTTAACTTCAGTAAGGTCGTGTTGGTGAACTACCCCATCCTTGACATGGCCAATTCTCCCTTCTTTCTGGCCCAGAACCACTTCAACGGGGGCTCCACCGCACCGGACTGCAGCCCAGAGGTACGCAGGGTGGGATGAAGGGATTGGGAGAGGGTAGTAGAGGGATATATTTTGGTTGGTTTCAGATAATAATGCAAATAATGCAGAAAATTGACATATATTTACAGTCTAATTTGTGAAATGAGGCCCACATAGACTGAAATCTAAACCATATCCATACATGATTTAATGGTATACTCTTCTCTTCAGGGTATCTTTTATAGTAGGTTATAAAAATGGCACTTAAATACAGAGGTAATTAAAAGAAGAGAAAGCTGGAACAAAGAAAAAAGGAGAGATAGCGAGACACACTGCTCCACTCCTTTATTTTTTATTAATAGTGATTTAATTCAGGTAACAAATCCATTTCACTCTCACGGTTTTGCTGTTGTATTTCTCAGGCCCCTGCTGTGCTTTCGCTTTTTACAAGAAGATGGGTGGTATTCATCATACCTATGTTTTATTCACTGTCTCTAATGGTGATTGTAATAGAAGAGAAATCACTTATTATTTGCCCTGAGAGGGTCTAAAATTTTTACAGAGATAAATTGTATCAGAACACCAAGGAGGGGAGCATGAACAGAAATGTTCTAATTTAGTTGAAAAATAATGTTACTGTTTTACTTGTGGATCTACTGAAGTGAGAAAATAAACAGAGAAAAAAAAATAGTGAACAGTTCCATTAAAATGTTTCAAATTCTGCACTAAATTACAGATGGAGCCACACAAATTATTGTAGAAGGCTGTGTTTTTTTTTACTTGGATGTAAGTGCCAGTGTGCAGATGATTTTATTTCGGACAACTAACGTCCTAGAGAGTGCACGTAAGTTAAAAGTACAGTAAGAGAGAATCATCCATCATTTGTCTGTGCCATCCTTAAGATGGGATAAGGAGGCACAGACTGTGAAGGAGACAGCAGAGGGGGACGGTTTTAACTTGTCCTTAAAACAAAAGACGACGTTATCCCCTCCTTCTCTCATCCCCGTCTCCGATGGCGCATCCATCTGTCATCGATTGAAAATGAAAGAAATAGAAAGCAAAGGGTCGCGTCAGATCAGATCAATGGCGGGTCATTAATGCGGTTTGTTAAGCAACGCAGATCTCGCAGCTTGGGAGTACAGTCTCGCCTTTCAAACTTGGGGCTGCGGGGTGACAGATACTATTGATCCAAAGTCCTGCTAGGAAAAAAAAAATCCCCCCCTTTGCCCCCTTGATTCCTGAGATTCAACTGTTCCATTTATTTTACCTTGTCTCCTTCTACCTCACATATTTTAAAATACTTTTTCACACACAGAAAAAAAAGAAAAATATCATCCTCATGCAGACACGTACACACACACAGCTGCCCTACATCCTGAGTGGATGTCATTCTCTCAGATCTCACTCCTATCCGTCCTCTGTCCTTTCACACTCCTCCCTCCATGCAGAAAATAGCCTGCAATCTCGCTGCTTCTTGTCATTTATCCTTTGTACCCACAATCTTAATCGCTGGCCTCCATTTGACTCTGTACTCTTCCTGCCTTTGAGTCTCTGAGCCTCTGCGTCCTCCTACCTCCCTTTTTACCCCGAGTCCCATGACACCCCTTTTTATCCTGTCCTTGCTGCGACTGTGTCACTGTTTGCATCACACTCTGCAGGGTGCCGCTGTCAACATATGATTTTACCCCACACTACACAGCGACGCCATGAGGGTGGAGTTGTAGGAATACATGCGCTCCGTTTGGGAAGCGCACAAACCCATTATAATCTTTTTTCCATTTCTTTTTTCTCTCTCCCTCTTTGTCGCTCAGGCCATACAGTCCCTGTTTCCCCGTTTGCCAGACTCCGGCAGAGGAACGTCCCTGTTTGATCGGGGGACTGCAGCACCGGGGCCGGAGGGAGATAAGCTGAGACTGGACACATTTCCTTTCCTCAGTTCAGGTGAGATGACGGAGGAGAAAAGTTTGATAAAAACTCCTCGTGCTGATGCAAAAATAGGAATTTCACGCAGAGACAAAGCCATCTTCATGAGGAAATACCCAGAGAGGGTGTATGAGGAATATTGTATACAGAGAAAGCAGACCTTCTTAAACAACAGGAGGAGGAGAACGTAGAGGGAAAGGAGGAGAGCAGGGAGAGGAATGAGGATATAGGGAGGCATGAACATTTATTGTTAAAGGAAATAAGAGAGATGGCTGTCCCATTGCAGCCCGCAGTGAAGCTGTGCTGCAGGTGTGAGAGAGGCCAGGTTAGCTTGTGAATTATGCATATCAGCAGCGGTAAGAAACACGTTGGAAACTGAAGGCTGGAGAAATCATTTGCCTTTTCAGCATGATTGCCTGCATTTGTCTTCTTCTATTTCTGTATGCAAGTGTCAACAAATGCAGCGCAGATTTGTGTTTGTTTGCCTGATTGACACTATACGTGTGTTAATGCCTCTGCCTTTGTATTTCTACACACACTATACGAACATCAGAATGTGTATGAATGCGTGTCTGCAGAGCTACAGAGGTAGTGTGTAAACAGATGTACTCACACACACATACACTCCTCATCACACAACCTGCTCCCCCCCCCCCCCACCACTCTGTTTGTCCTCAGGTCCTATTCCCCCCTTCTTCCCTTCTCACCCTCCTCTCCCTCCCATGTGTCCCCGCTGTCCTAATCCCTTCCCAGGCAGGAAGGCCCTAATTGAGGGTGCAGGCTTCAGTTTGTGGCCTGTGGGCGCCCATTACTGTGTTTTCATAAGCAAGTGAGGCCTGCCTGACTGATTCAATATTCATGTGTCTGCCAGCTACTCCTGGCCCAGCACGCAGAGACTTCACCACTGTCAAATTAGCCCTGCATAGTAAATAACAGAGTGAAAGAGAGGGAGCGAAAGAGAGGTGGAGGGTGCAGAGGAAAGAGAGAATCTTTGAGTTGGTTGTCAGTTGGAAGGAAGTACAGTAGGTTGAGAGGCAATGCTTTTGTTTGTTCATTAAAATTGAATCCCAGCATCACCTCAAATTTACCCCCTTTTTCTGTTCTCAAATGATGCTTACAAGAAATAGAATTCAAATACAGTGCAACATTTAATTTGCTACACCTTGAGGTTTTTGCATAATCTAAAATGATACGGTGACATGTCAAAACGTCAGGGGGGGGGGGGGACAAGAGAATGACAGTTTGCAAGTTTCCTGTCTGTCAGTCACTTAACCCCTGGAAGTATACAAACTATGGCGCTAATGCGTTCTTTATTATTTCTCAGCTAGATTTTTTTATAGGTGACTGTCACCAGGGTGATGAGTTACAGTCATAACAGTGGCGGCATGTCTCCAAATATTTCCTTTTTTAACGTTCTAAAAAATACACGATTTGAAAGATGTAAACTCTCCTTTTATAGTTATGTGATTTTTTTTTTTTTTTCCACTGCAGTGCAGAATCTTTGTGTTCACATCTGGGTTGCAGCAGTCTGAAGTGGGTGTACTTCAGAGTACTGGCATGCATAAATGAACCATCAGATTTTTTGTTGAAAGCAACCGTGCCAGAATTGGCCCCTGTGGCTTCTGATTAGAATTGCTAATACCGTTAATTAGTGAACATTCTTGGATGTTGTATGTCAAGAAACCTTTGGCCCTTCTGAGAGCTAACCTCCATCTCTGGGTTTTCTCTGTCCTAGGTGCTCCGTGCTACTCCAAACCCCCGTCCCTGCTGGGCCCGTACCCTCGCAACCCACCCTTTGACTACCCCTGGGGCTTCAACCCCTACCTCCCAGGGGCCTTCTCTCTCAATAACTGCCCCAAACTGCCCCCTGGCTCCCTCTACCCCTCCCAGTTTTACCCCAGCCCTTTGCAGAGCAGCCTCTCCCAGCTGCCTCATCCCTTCTCCTCCCTGCTCCCCCCAGTGGAGGCAGCTGGGGGTGAGAGGGGAGCAGCGGGGCAAACCGGAGCGACAAACGGCACGGCGGGTGGTCAGCCAGTCAGACTCAGCCTGCCACCCTATCCAGGGACCCTGTCAATTGGTCGGACAGACATTGGCAACGGGGCGTCGTTGGGAGAAAGGGAAAGGGGGGAGGCCAATCCTCCGGGCACGGGGCTGAGTCTGGGACTGGGAGCGGTCGGCCTGGGAGCTGGGACTGGGACAGGTCAGCAGAGCCCCACGGAGAGGAGAGGAGGGGTGAAGCAGGACCTGGAGTCGGACTCAGACCTGGAGATCACAGATCTGAGCGACTGCAGTTCGGAGAACGAAAATGAGCATGAATTTGGCATCAGCAAGGAATCCAGCCTGGCAAACCGGTCACAGATAGTGTTGGATGGAAAGAAAGGGAGCGTGCTGCCACCCATCTCCTCTCTCCCCCCGCCAGTGTCCCCCCACCCTCTGAAGAGCCTGATTCCCATCAGTCCTCCACCCCCGTCCCTGCCTCCATCACTTTCCCCTTCCATGGCTCTGCATGACAGACACAGGGAGACAGAGACTCTTAAAATGATACACAGCTAATACATTTTCCTCTGCGTCCACCATCTTGCCAGTCTAGGCTCTGATAACTCTCTTTTTCTCTCCTTTCATTTATCTTTTTCTCTTTACATTATCAATTCCTCAATCACTCTTGATAAACACTTTTTCCAGGAGAGGCAGTTATGTTCTTTACTTCTACAATTACTGTTTCCCTGTTTGCTGTGTAAGTTTTTAACTTGCCTACAATCCATTACACTACCGACTTGTCCATCTGAGAATATATGGGGCATACAGTTTTTAGGGTACTGGCTGTCTGTATCACCATCTTGTCCTTTCTGTTTTGATCTCTCACACCAAATGATCACTCCATGGTTTGTAGACTCGTTTTATGCATTACTAGCAGTACTCTACAATTTGCTGTCTGCAGCTGAGCTATGATAGAAGGCAGTGAGGTGGTAAATTACAACAAAGCATTGCCCGTCTTGACAAACATTAACAAACAACATCCCTATACTAACAGAACAAAACAACAAATAATGGTCAGATCGATCCAATTTTACAGATTTGTCTTGTAATTCTTGAGATTTAGACTATGTATAATCACTGACTTTTGAGACATAGTCAAATACTGCCACCTAGTGGTCTTTTCAGACAGTGTCTCCTTCAATTAAATCATCTCTTCTCCGTAATCCTGTGGTTGAAATTGTTGCCCCTAAGTTTATTTTGCACTTACTTTTATATATTATTGTTTCTTACGGGTTTATTTAAATGTTAAAATCCATATTTCTAATAGTGGTAACTGTGGTAGTCTGTGAATATTTATTTTGTCCTGTGGTTCAAGTATTTCCTGCACATTTTGTAAAAGGAAAGAAAAAGAGAGCAGAGGGAGCTGGACCAATTTAGAATTTGTATGACTATTTCTGTGTATATATTTTATTATGGTGTACATTACATTTAATTATTATTCACTATTATAAGATTTAGTGTATTGTTGTGATTTAATTCAGTATGTAAACATGTTGGAAAAATTATAAGCTTAGGTGTATCAAAGTTTAAATTATTAATGGCAGAAGACCTGCACTCTGAAGATGTTTTTCTATGATGAGGACAGAGTTCACACTGGGAATTGTCTCTGATTTTCTCAACCCCAGTTAATTGTGCCCTTTGGTCATTTTTGCCAGATGCCCAACGTACGAACCCTTTGGGTTCAAAATATGCCGGTAGACTTATTTTTATAGTTAGCATTCACCCAGTGTAACTGTAATGTAATTAGTCAAATGTGAAAAATATTGGTCTTTGCATTTTTGTTTTAAAGTCCTCACTCCAAAATCTGTTTTGATTATTTTTCAATCAATGTTTTTTGTCCATGCCAGCAGAAGGCCATTTGGTTTTGCTTGAGGACATTAAACAGTGGAAAAAATATTGAAAGACTGTTTATCTTTGCTCTACCCAGAACTAATGACCGACATCCTTTCTATGGCCCAGTTTGTCAGCACAGAGTGAACACTAAACCATATTGTACAGCTTCATAGCCTTTATAGCCTGGTTTGTCAAACAGTGGCGGTATACCATTAGTTGTGAAAACTCTATTGTAAAGTTAATGTAAAGCTCTATGTTTGTTGAGTTGCTACAGGAAAGGCCTCCAGTCATCTCCACGTGGAGTACACTAACAGCTGTAAATACTGTTTCCTTTGTGTGTGTATGTGTGTGTACACATCCAAACATGACAATGCAGTGGTTTTACCTGTCATTTCTCTTTGTTTTACTGTAAAGAGGAAAAATGGAAAGTGCAAAAAAGAAGAAAACGATTAATATCTTCAAAAGCAATAAACATTATTCTGGATAGCGGACTGTTGTTGGCTGTGAGTTTGTCGGACGGATTCATTGTGTGACAGCGACTGACAAAAGGTAACGTTCCATCGTTGGCTTGTTGCCAGATGAATTTCTGACATGATGTTTGAAATTCACTGCAGATTATCTATCACATATTTGCTTAGCTTACAGGTACAGATATATACATATTGTATTCTTTTTGACAGTATGCATTTGGGATGAAACTACATTTTTTACTGTTTGATGACAATATCTCCTGTAATTAGTAAATTAGAATATAATACATCATTCTAATGTGACTGCTATTATCTTACAAATTTGAATTTTGGTTCCTGTTTATTAATCAACAGTTTTTACTATTGACATCTGTGATCTTATTCTGAATGTTTGCGCAGTTGTGAAAAGGATTACACAACATTAGTACAAATAATGATGCAATTAGTTTGATTTCTTGCAACTGTGCCGTAATGTGATGATAGTTCAAATTTAGTTTGATGTTATCGAAGCCAACTGATTTTATATTAAAACAGTTCTCACATAATCAAATTAATGAAAACAGTAATGAATTATCAGGCAGAGGCTGACTGATAAATACATATATAGATTCTAACTTATTGTTTTCCTGATTTATTGTCATTCCTATTTGTGGTAATACAGTCACAGAGGATTTTTATGTGAAAATCATAATAACTAATTTGAGCATAGAGGGCACAGCTTACAAATATTTGTACATTCTTGCAGAAAATACATTGACCTTATGTCCTTAACTAACATCTATCATTTTAAAACACCACAGAGCGACAACTAGATGTATTCAGGTTCATGACATGATGCAAAAAATGAAGAGAAAACCCAAAGAGAAAAGAAGGTCAGAGGAGGACGAAAGTAGGAAGTGAAAATGTGCTCATTACATCACAGTTTGTCAGCCCAACAGGAACTTTGGTACGCTGTGTCCTTGTTACAATGACCATTCAGACACACACACACACATTTGAACACTTAGATACTGACTGATACAAATTATGCTAAACTCATGTGGTTTATGTTTCTAACAGGTCTGCAATAGTTCCAGTTAAAAGTAAAACTTTTGCCAATAACCGCAAACACAGAACAGAATCTTTTATTTTGTCATCCCTGCCATTTGTGAATCCTTCACCACCAATTGAGAAATTACCCAAACTGGTTAATCACACCATCTGCAGTTTGAGTCCCTGGCTATTAAATGCCTGGATTTAAATAGGGAGATAACAGAGTAAATTGTATAATACTTGTAATGCAAAACACAAGCCCAAATAGACTTTATTTTAAGCAAACATTGACAAAAAAAATCCTTAAAATGCTCGGGAAATTGGAAATATTGAACATTTACAATTCTTCACCAACAGATAATGATGAAGATCATGTGATATGTTAAAAAACTAAACACATCTACTGTATTAAATGGACCTTTAGGTGAGATTTTCCTGCTGCTGTTTCCAAGGTCAAAAATGAAATTTGAACCTCAGACTTTATTCTGTTGTGACATAAACTTAAGTTGATGAAAACCTTACTAACAGGACAGTATATATATTATGTGTTTTTTTGTTTGTTTGTTTTTTGAGGGGTGGTCATATCAGCACTCAAAGGACATTTTCAGATGTGAAGGGACCAGGTTGTATCTTTGTTTCTCCACAGGGGGGAGCAGAGAAGCAGACAGTGAGCAAAAAGGGAGTAAAGTTGAATTATAGCAGTCAACTTTGCAAACAATTGCTTTGATTTCACGACAGACACATGACCTTTTCATGACGCCTTTACAGCTGTAATCTCTTCACACTCTTTAAATTAGTTTATGAGCAAATATAATCTATATCGCACACATCAGCATACATCAGAAAAAAAGGTCATAAAAGTGAAAAAATTTTGTGTATAGAAGTTAAGGTTGGTTAGGAGCAAATAATCAACTAAATAAGGAAGAAAACTAATTTTCTGCTAGCCAATTAACACTAATATTGATGATAAGATAAACTAGCTTTACGCAACAGGCCTCCTCTGAGAAAATGTAAGAAATTGGCTAATAATTATCAGAAAATCAGTAAAATGTTGGTCACAGAGAGCAATGGGCTTCTGTATGTGCAAATGACAAACATAGCACAATGACATTTCTTGCGTAAATATCCCTGACTCTACTCTACTCCCTACCCTGTCGCTTTTACACATTAAAAATCACATACAGGGGTAAATATATAATATAAAATATTTAATGTTGAGTGTACGACAGTGTGAGTGTGTGTGTGTGCGTGTATGTGTATGTGTGTGTGTGTGTGTACGGGGACGGCTTACTGTGTAACACAGTGCGGAAACAACCGTTTTTTTTTAACTTGAGTCAAACCGTGAAACACAAATAAGCTGAAAGTTAAATTACAGTAACATTTTAGTAGTTATCAGACACATTATGATCGGTAACTGTGAAACACCAAATCGTTGCGTTTAATTCGCCGTCTGTCGGTGACCCTCCGCTTTTTTTTTTTTTTTTTTTTTTTTTTTTTTTTTGGCCGTGTAACGTTACTTCCGCGTACAATGTTTTTTTTCCCACTGACTGACACACGGCAACTTTCGAACAGGAAACCTATCAGACGCCTCGCCTGTCGTTTTCTCCATATTTGTGGGTGAGTATACGATTTTAACATTATTCTGACCAACAGTGTTAAGAACTTGCTCTTGTACGGTTTCGTCTGGTATGTTTAAAGTCGTCATGGATAATAGTTTTACCGAGAGAAACGGCTTATTCCTCCCCCCCCCTCAACCCCCTCCCTTCCCCGTTTCAGCCCGAGCAGCAGACGTTAGCGTCCGCATACAGGAATGCTGCGCTCGGCTTGCTGTACGACACTTCGTCCTCTGAATAAAACAAACTAGCTAATAACGGGTTTATTTGGACTTGTGGTTTACTTAATTCAACAGAGGGGACAAAGTTTAGCTGTTTTTAGGCAGTGTGAATTATGTGTGAGAAGCGTGGAAGTAGCTGTTAAGCCATCTAGGATTTTACGACTTTACTCGTTTAGGTCTTACCCCAACTACAAATCACTTTAATATTTCTATGCTGTGTCATTGGTAGGCAGTGGAGAGTTTATAGCCGGTGACCTTGTGAAATTTTATGTATTTTTATCTTCCTTGCGAGTGTGTCCTTCTGACATTTATCATAGGAGTAAATTAATGTGGTTGTTTCTCATAAGGAAAATGCAGCTATAGAATATATGGACATGCTTGTATTTCTTCTGCTTAAATGGTCTTGTACGAAAATGTACATCATGGAAAGAGGCTACAAACATGCTGCACAGTATATGCATGAGTCCCTCCTAGACTTCTCTCATCCTCCTCCTCTTCTTCTCAGTCATCAGTCAGCCTATATAGAAAGTGGGGGGTTTCAGTGCAGACAACGTTCAATAATTAGTGTCTGCATATAATTGATTACCCATGATGATTTTTTTTTGCCTTGTGAAACAGAGGACATTGCCCACATGCAGAATAGACGAGAGTTTCCTGCTCTCTCAGGAAACTGCAATTACTGTACGTCTAATGCAGCTTCATTATCTCACTGCAGTCATTAACTAAAGATTGGAGGCTGTGTGGGCTGTGCTTGCCAGTGTCACTGTCACATTTTCATTACTCAATCCTTAAAGAACAACAACTTTTCTTGGTTTTTTTTGACAGGTTGCTGGGCCAGTTTGTCTAGTATCGCCTCAGCTCTGTCAAAGCGATTTCTTAACACCAGTGAATGCTAAAAGAGATTTAGGTTTGCTAATTATTAGACGTGTCATGTGTTTATTAAGGGCGATTTCAGAGTCTGTGACGTGTTCCCAGCCAGCCAGCCAGCCAGCCAGCCAGCCGCTGCACCCCAGAGGCCCCATGTGAAGCAGGCCTTGCCACTTCCTGTTACGCTCTGCTAGACTAGAGGAGCACTGCAGTTGTCATCTCTCTCTCTCACTCTCTCTCTCTCTCTCTATCCCCACGTTTTTTACAAGTGCAGGCTTGTCTGGAGCCTAAAGGCTACCTTCTCTTCCTTTTAAAGGAATGTTGGCTATTTAATCTGAGTTGCTGTGCCGCTCTCTCCCTCCCTGTCTCTCACTCTATTGTTATAGGCCTATGTAAACTCACTCACATCCACTGTCTCTCAGAGGGTAGGAAGATAAACTCGGGTAGCACCGCAGCGAGGCGTAACAGTCATTGTTGCCCTCTTTGAGAGATGCTCAACTACTGAATGGCAGGTAATGGCACCCACAGCCAGGGGGGGTGTCCTAAGGGCCTGAAGCTGCGGTGCAGACAAGCTAATAATTTACTGTAGTCAAGCTCGGACTTCAAAGGGAACGTAGGTATTCTTCTCTGGCTGAAGTTAGATTGACGCACAGGCAGCAGATAATGAGAGACAGAGCGGACCGGGCTGCTCTTCTTTTCTCCGCGGGTCAGCAGTGAAATCATCTGATTCCTGCTGAATGAGCTCAGTGGGTGAGATGGCGTGAAGATACAGAAGTGTGTGTGTGTGGGTGGGAGTGCATAGGAAGGGGGTTACGTTGTTCTACACCTGTGATGTAACTGTATTTGAAACCACAATTAATCTCAGCACTGAGTAAGGTGACACATTGTAAAGTGTCACTGTGTGTTTCCGTATTTGTTTGAATGGATGAAAATTGCTGGTAATGTTTCTGTTGCTTTTAATATCTCTGGTTGTTTTAGGCAAGTTGCAGGTGATGTTGTGAATCTGTCAGCAGGATTTTGATTTGCATGATTTTTGCATCAATGTGATGATGTACTTTGTTTGATTTTTACTTACTTGGATTAGATTTCCATCTGGTTATTATATCTATAAATGATTTTCAGTTTAATTTCAAGTGAATGTTCTACTTGGAAATGTTTAAATCACGATGAGGACAGACCTCTTTTGCAAGGGAGACCTGGTCAAGACGCATAAAATGACAAAACGATTGATAATCAAAGTCGTTATTAGTTGCAGCCCTACACCAATAATAAAACAGACAACAGGCCTTTCTCACAGAAGACATTTTGACTTGTCACAGTAGTAAAAACACAGGTGTAAATAATAAAAGTAACCATGGCTGAATTCTATTTAGCTGCTTATGGGTCCTGGTCTTGTGTGTCATGGCTTATTGGGACACTTGAACAAGAACAGAGCCATCGTCAGTTGTCCGTTTATCTGTTCTGGGCTGTTGCAGAAACATGGTGGTGCAACATGGCGGAGGACCCGCTCCCATAAAGGGCTCATGCTAAGGTAACGAAAACACAAGAATTCTTGTTTTCATGGGGTTATACGCTAATTAAAACATACTTATGAATATTATTCCATTTCTGCGAAGTCTGCTCTGTGAGACACCACTAAATTCTACACACTGCACCTTTAACTACGATGACACGTCAAAACATCTGCTGTGAAGATGGTCTAAACTAAAAAAGCTAATAAAGAGTTATTAACCATAGAATTAACACCATAAGAACAATATATTGCTATTGCAATATAAAATTAAGTATACTTTGACAGAAGATTTTATCCATATTGTATAATATGTAATAATGTAGGGAAGTGATCATATGGAGTTCTCCAAGTAGCTTTACTACAGTATTGCGCGTCCATAAAATTGGGGGACCTGGGAAAGACAGACTGACAGAATCAGAGGCTGAAATATTCAGATTTATATTCCCTGATATGGATCAAGTTCCAAAAACATTTCGGCAAGAAACAGCCACTCACCAAGCTTAAAATTCAGTCATGTGCACCTGATAAAACTGATTTTACAATCTGCAGCGTGAGTCGGGTCTGTTTTAATGTTTGGGTCACATTTGAGTGAATTCAGCAAATATAGCACTGTGTTTCGTTCACAACTTCAACACCAAAACGTTTTGAATTCATTACCGCTCTGATTCGCGCCCATGACTGACTTCTTCTCCATAGCAACGGCAGCTGAGGCTGATAGGTACTGTAGTATCCTTAGCCATCCCAAAAACACAGACAAACTGTGATTTCTCAGAAACGAGGTTGAAATAATCAAAATGCTGGTCATAATATAAACCTATATGATCATTATATTATCTGGGAGAGTCCTGTGTTTCAATGGTAAGTAACATATCCTTTAAAGAAAAAAAAACAATAACTCCATTATACCCACCCTGCCTGGTACATACCCACCTCTTTGAAACACCACAATTCCAGTTTCAAACACAAGCTTCCTGTTGTACATTTTTACTCTCCATGTCCAAGCTGAGATAACCCTGCTGAAATCATTTTTTAGGCCGGTACTCCCCATGACAAGTAAACTGATTTATTCGTGTAAAGTCAGTGGAATACTGCTTTAAGAAAATAACGTAATATTATTGTGGCGTTGCGGCATTTCCAGGCAAACAGGATCCTTCAACATTGTACTGACTTGTTCTGCTCCTTGTCTGAGCTGACAAAACCCTGATTATTGTTTTTATGAGTTGATTTCAGATCATATGCTGTAAAGCTATCAAAAGTGCCACTGTTCAGTAGTCATATGGTTGTCAGCTCTTTCACAGGACAGTGTTTTTTTTTTTTAAGTTAATGTAGCTCACAGGTATTTCATCTGAACACAAGGAGCTCAGTGTATTCACCTGCCAATCTCTGTCATCTCCCTGCTGTCATTCAGGACCGCTTCACACACTGCAGTCAAACTAGACAAGGCTCCCTGCTCACATGTGTGGTCCAAAGTGTGTGCATGTGTGAGTCGTGTGTGTGTGTGTGCGTGCAGCGAACGGTGACATCACCCCACAGCTAAATGACCCCTTCAGGGTCCAAAACGAATGTAGCCACTGTCTGTGTGAGTTTGTATCTGCTCTAACACTTACTGATAAGATGATTTTGTGCAAGTATAACCTGGGCTGCAGTAGCTTGTTCCACGTACACTGAAAAAAAAGGTAGAAAATGGAAAGAGTTACATCTGTCTGTCCGAGCGTGAGTCAGAGGGACGGCTGGAAAGCTGATGTGACGAGAGTGAGAGAGAGAGGGAGGAAACAGAGAATGAGTTCTTTCATTGGAGAGGTCAGGGTGGAAAAAGCGAGACCAGACTCCATAGATGATGTTTACTCTTGAGGAGTGAAAGATGGGGGGTATGGTGGGGTGAAAGGTCCCCTAGTGTTAGAGTGTGTGTGTGTGTGTGTGTGCGCAGACAGTGTGCTAACTGTTTGCTTGCACTCAGGCCTTGACAAACAAAATTTTTTTTTGCATATGACGCGATTTTGCATATGATGAGCAGCAACACTATGGATATAAAAGAAAGACATTTTGCATACATGCACTAATGAATAATTTTAGTTTAGAATTAGTTTCCATCAGTGGAGCTAATTACTTAAACTTGAATGTAGAAAATGTACAACATTAAGAAAGTTCCTTGAAATCTTCCCTGTGAAGTGCATTGGCAAATAATACATGCATCAGTGTGACATACTAAAGAGCATTTGGATCTCTGCTGTTAGTTAGAGCCTATTTTTAAAGCAGTCTTTGCCTATTATTAATAAGTGTACTATGGCTGCAACTTGATTTTCATTATTTCAATTATTCTGCTCATTTTCGTTTTCTCACTTAACTGATTAATCGCTTGGTCTATAAAATGTTAGAAAGTAGCAAAAAAATGTCCATCCTGATTCCCCAAAGCTCAAGTTTACATGTTTAAATTGCTTTTGTCTGGCCAGCAGTCTAAAACCCAAACATATACAGCTTACTATCATAGAGGAAGAAAAAGAAAATGAGCAAATATTCACATTTGCAAAGCTAGAACCAGGATCATTCCATGTGAAAACAACAGAGGCCTCCCGACAGACCATATTGGATTTGCTTCATACGTGACGTAAATAATGTCCTTTTACCCAACAACTAGTGTGCAAATTTTTTGGCTTGTATCTTCTTTCGTTTCTGAGATATAAAGGCTTTAAAAGGGGGCCTGGCCTGCCAAAAATGAGTGTTGCTAGAATATTAAAAAGTTCCATAAGTCATTACTTTCAAACTATTCATGCTAGATGCTTGAAATTTTCAGGGATTTCAGGGATTGTTCTACACTATTAGATGTCTTTAACTTGTAAAATAGATGGCCCACAAGTTAGGGCTTGCTGAAAATTGTATCAAAAAATTCTCTATGAAAAGTTAATTATAGGCTATGTCCAATTGATTATTTTAAAGTAAACTTACCTTTTGAGGTTTCTTACATGATCCAATTTGTGCCAGTCTCCAGAACAACTGAGCATTTCTCCAACAGAACAGCATGGTGCCAAAGATGAAGCCATGTTACATGAAAAACACAAGGGATTAAATACACAAGGAGAACCAAACAGGGGAAACCTCATTGGTCAAACTCAACGAGGATCAGGTGAAAACTAAGCAGACAGTGACCAGGCTAATAAACAGAATAAGGTGATGGGAAGAGACAGAGACACAAGGAACAGAAGCACATGGCTACGTAAACAAAACATCACATGGCAACCAAGGAACAAAACAATCACCCAAAACCATAAAGACCATGTTTGATACCTTAACTAGTGTAGTTTGGTTCAAGGTACCAACTTCATATTTTGTGCATTAACTAATTAAAACATGCTCTTTCCAGTACTATGATTGTTTTTATGGTAGACTTTGTCACACACGGGCAATATGCACTTGAAATATAGGTGTGAAATCATTTTTTTCCATTTTTGATGCCTCATAAATCAGAAATGTCGTTCTTTCAGACATACACCTAGTTGCTAAGAAAATACGATAACATGAGTATTTTATATCAAAATTTAAAAGATCTGATGTGGTTCAATATGAATATATATTCTCCAAAGCATGACAGAATTTTTTAATATATTTTCAGCAAGCCATAGCTTGGCAAATGTGAAACTGTTGCCAACTATTTTAGAAGTTAAAGAACAATCCCTGAAAATTTCAAGCATCTAGCATGAATAGTTCAAAAGTAACGACTTATGGAACTTTGTGATTTTTCAGCAACACTCATTTTTTTGCAGACCAGGACTCCTCTTTAAAGCCTCCATATCTCAGAAACGAAAGAAGATAAAAGCTACTAGCTGCACACTAGTTGTTGGGCACAATGACATCATTGACATAAAGTATGAAGCAAATCCAAGATGGTCAGTCTGGAAAACTTTCTAAAATCTGTTGATTTGATCTGGAATTACCCACCAGTGAATCTTTGGCACTTGAAAATGTCTTGAATGATTGATCAGTTATCAAAATTGTTGACTATCTACCAATGGGTTAATAGTTTTTAGCTTTGAGTTTACCACTGAATTGCACAACCACGCTTAATATGTACTTTTTAGGCTTTTTAAAACTCAAATTTATCGGCTGTCGACTCTAAAATATGAAAGTTATCAGCTCTGTTGTTTGCCTTCTCTTTAGCTATACTTACCTGAGGCTGTAGATTTGAATTTTAGGTAAAACATTGATAACGGGAGATATAGAAGGCTGCGTTTGCATTTGATGCCATTGATGCCATATTAATAGGCCTTTTCAGAGAGAGAGAGATAAGAATGTTGCATATCTGGATTGCACACTGTTGGCATCACGAACCAAGGTGAGCTTGTGTGCAAGTACAGAGGCATTTTTGGCAATGTTCTCCTCAGACGCTTTGATTCTGGGCAGGCTAAATTCCTTAAATATTCAGCACCGGCTCTGCGTTGCTGCTTTGGTATTATCTTAAGATCAGCTGGGAATGAACTCCAGACCCACAAATACACACAACAGACTTGTAAATGAAAGAATGAGGAGCAGTTCTTGCCCCAAATGCTAATCAGAGGCCTCTGTGTTTGGCCTCAGCAAATTACTTCTCCATCCACACACACACACACACACACACACACATACACATATACACATGGAAGTAGTTAGGCCAAGCTGGAGGTTCACAGTGAACTGCCAATCCATGCCAGTCGATTGGCCCTGGCCTATCAAATGTTTCCATGAAGCCAATGACCTCTATATGGGGACAGGGAGAGAGAGAGAGAGAGAGAGAGAGAGAGAGAGAGAGGATGGAGGGGGGTGGGTTTGGGTGGGGGTTGTTGGACCAGGAGAATGAAGTGTACTTCATATATGCATATGAGCAGAGGGAAGAGAGAAACTGAAGAGAAGGCGCGTTGAGCCTCGGTGAATACACAGGGCTGTGTGCATGAAAAAAAGGGAGGAGGTTCAGTAGTCGCTTGTTATTTCGGATACCTTGTTTTACATCATCTTCAAAGTGCTTAAGGTTGGGGGGGGGGGGGGTGGAACTGTTCAGCATCATTAAAAACCTCTGTCTACTCAAATCATATGAAAAGAAGGTCAATGATTCTCTGCAGCGACTGTATCCAAATAAAATCATATAAAGAAAAGGTCATCGCGGTAAAGAAAGAGAGAGATGACAGTGATGCAAAGAGTCCTTCTGAAATCAGGAAACCCGGAGGGATTAAACAGTACGATTTCTTCGGTCTTGTTGCAGAAAAAAAAAAAAAGAACAACATGTAAGGTAAAATGCTGTGAAGCAAAGAAAAAGACCTGCCTGTGTTGCGCTATTGGCCATAATCTTATTTTAGCCACTACGTAATGGTCATTAAATTACATAATTGGCCCTTGTCTGCCGGCCATGAATGCACCGGCTGTCTTGGAGCAATCGTACAAGGGGCCGCTTTATTTTAGGCTGAAGGTGGAGGAGACGAAGGAGGGAGGTTAAGAGAGAGAGAGAAAGGAAAACAGAAGATTTAGAGATGAAACTTTAACGGACTGAAGAAGGAATGGTTGAACAAAAAGGGATGTGGTTGTCAAAAAGAGGAGGGGGAAAATGTTTGCGAGGACATATTCTTACACTCTCACCACAGAAGAACTCTCTTGCTCACACCATATGCTATATATATATATGTATATGTATGCTGATGTAATTTACCTTGTAGACACACTCTACTGTTGCACTGCCCTATCTGCAGTTTCCGACCCTTTCCTGTGTTGTTTGCTTACTGTCAGTGCAGTGACGAGATTTCTGGGATAACTTTGCCCTCTGTGGGGTTCAGATCACTGTTCTTTTGCCCTTTTATGTCGCTGAACTAACATGCAGGCATTCAGTCACATTAAGCTGTGCTATCTTGAAATTTCTTATCTCTGTGAACTGATAAGAGTCTTATCTTTAATCATGTTGCTGTTGGTAGAATAACTTGAGGTGCTTGTGTTGTCTGTTAGGCTAATCTGTTTAGAAGTAAAGCGGTTTTAAAGGCGAGTTCTTTTCTCAGACTTTCATAGAAAGCTGCTTCCCGAGCTACAATTGTTTTCACAGGCTGAATATTACAACTCTAGTAAACTGAACTTAATGTATCCCCTTTAAGACAGAGTCTGTCAGCCTTTACTCACCTGTTACTTTATTTATGAGGTCACAAAGTCCTGGTGACCCCAACAGTTAGAGTTGTGCAGTCAAACAAATCTTGTAATGTTAGTTTAGCAAATAAAGGAACAAAGGCTGCAATTAATTATTATTTTATTTATTGATTAATCGATAGGTTGCTCAATGTTTTATATAAAATGTCAGAAAATGGTGAAAAATGTCAATCACTGTTTACCAAAGGCGAAGGTGATGCCCTCAAACAGTCAACAGTCCAAAGGTATGTAGATTTCTATAGTTTAAGATCAGAGAACCAGAAAATAATCCATTTTTATTATGACATATTCATTTGAGAGGCTGGTAACAGAGAATTTATACACTTTTTCTTAAAAAAAATGAATATAAACAATTACTTGATTATCTAAATATTTGGCGATTAATTTTCTGTTGACTGACTAATCAATTAATCAACTAAACATTGCAGCTCTAAAAGCACTTTACTTACTCTCAGGGATGCACCAATCTGACTTTTTCAGTCCCGATACTGATACCTGGGCTCTGGGTAGCGGCCAGTATTTATTAAAATAATGGCAACTGACACCAGGTCAGCCCATTGTCACCAATACCAATCCAGCTATTTGAGTCAGTATTGGACCAATATCTGATATCAGTATCCATATTGGTGCATCTTTACTCACTCTTTGCAAAAAGAGACTTAACTAGTTACAGTTGTATATTTGCACTCAAGCGTACACAAAGTGATATTGTATAGTTTGCCTTATAATTGTGACACAGTTTACATTTTAATATACTGAAAAATGACCCAGCCTACCTGTACACCAGGCTGAGATGCGGTTTTGAATTTTGATTCTTTTTTTTTTTTTTTTTTTTTACTATTATTTTAATAATTAATATTCTTGGCAAACAAGTCTTTTAGCACAGCTGTAAGAGTGTGCTGCCCTGTGGTGTGGAAACACATGGCTGCGGCCAATCACTTTTTCTTCATTACAGCTAGTTAACATTGGCCTCAGTGACCCTCAGACACACGCACATGCACATGTACATTCAAATGTTCATCTATTTGTGTACATGTGTAGACCCTCCAGTTATATATGTGTGTATATATATATATGTGTGTGTGTGTGTGTGTGTGACGGCATGCTGCATATTAAAGATACATATAGTATGTACATGCACATACACACACACACACACACACACACACACACAGTGGCTGTAGTATGAGCTGCCTCTGGCTCTGTTTCCACTGAGGTAGCTAGCTCACTGTCAACTCTGCCAGCTGCAGCCAAAACCATTTGGTCAAGGTTGGAAGCATCTAGTATAAGTGTATGTGTGTGTTTGTGGAGGAGGTGCTTGTTTGTTTATGTTGTATCCTGGAAGCAGATGCAAGCTTTCTGATGTAAGTCTGTACAAGAACACAGTTTCTGGACGTACTTGTTAGACTTTCCAGAGCCTATTTTTTTTTTTTTCCTCTTTCCACTGTTTCTGCCTTGTTCTTCATTTCCTGCTGCGGTATGTCCCCTCTTTTAATTTATTCTCCACGCTGCCTCTCTTCCTCCCTCCCTCCCTCCTCTGTCAGGGCCCTTGCTTTTTTCTTTCTGTTTAGTCTATAGGGTTCATATAGGCCCGTGCTTGCAGCCACACTCATGTTTACCAGTCCTAGTAAGTTAATTTCCATGTGTTGAAATACTTAGCGATACATTCTGTGAAAGCCTGAAAAAATGTGTATAAATCGATACACATTTCATATTGAGGATCTTACTTTCATTTCATTTTTTGTTGTTCGGTCTTATAGCCATCATTATGCCAAAAAACATTTGTATGATGTCCAAAAACCCCAGTCAGAATGCTGATGTTGGCATGTAAACCCTGCAGTTTCAGGCTGTCCTCTCCTGTTCTTACTCTTCTCTCATGAGCGCTCTGTTCCTCATTTGTTAGGATTTTATTCACGCTGTGCGGTAACTTCCTTTTCTGGTTCCCACGAGAGCAGAGAGACAAGTGCACAGGTTTATTTGATGCCATTTTGGGTGTCATGTTTCTTGTGGAAACTTTCACTTGTGGGCCTCTTACTTGTTCACCTTTTTCTCACTCTCTGTCTCTCTGTCTCGCTTTCTCTCTCCTCATCTGATAGGCCATACAGGAAATGGCTCTGATAGCTTCCTGAGGAAATTACACCCACTTCCTGTCTGTGTGTCTCCCCATTTGCCACCTTCCTCTCCCCCAGTATTTTTTTTTTTTTTTTTTTTTCAACTTCTTTTTTACTCAGGCGCCTGAGGGAGCAGCCGCTGGAGGAGCAGTGGTGCTGGTAGGAATCCCCCAGTCACTGCTAATGAGGCTGTGGCCTGATGAGAGAGCCAGATAAACAGCAGTACAAACACAGCAAGCTATAGCCATTAGCTGCTGGGCTATTTTTGGACGCTGCCCTCATAGCATATAGAGGACAGGACACAGCCTATTGTGACCAGCTGTAAGAAGAGAACAGTGACCTATGCTTATACAATGGATTTTGTGGCCAGGTGTTCCAAGTAATTGTGAATAAGTGAAGTTCTAATTTAACCTTTTCGGTGCAGGATGTGCTGAGCGTTCCTTCACCCAGATTTTTTCTTCTTCTCACATGAGTTGACTTCTCACTGTCATTCGGCCGTGTACAAGTGAACAACAGTAATTTCTTTGTAATTTTTTTTTTTTGCTCATGCTTGAGGCATTGTTTTCCTATCGAGAGATCCATGACACACTGTGGCACACTGTTTAGATTTTACACCACATCGCTGCACGCTCAGTTCAAGTATTATTTTTAGCTTTCATGCTCTTTACAGCTGACATTTTTAAAACATGTCTAATCAGATTACCGCTGACCAAGGAGGGTCTCTGATTTTGTTGACATATTATATAAAGCCACCATGTGTAGAAGAGTTAAGTGATTATATCATCTGTTAGACTATACATTTTTAACTGTTTAAGTAGACAGAGAACAGTATCGGTGTGAATTGCTCTCTGCCACATGGCACAATGTGTTTTCTCATGCTGCCCAATGCTTAGGGCGACAAAAGAATAACTAACAGGAGACTGAAAAGCCACATTTCACTTTGTGTTTCCGGTTGAAAGTTTCGATCTTGTTTCACCTCCGACCACACCCAGCATCACTGTTGAGTGCATCAGTGACTGTGCTGTGGGAGAAAACGTCTGTGTCGTGATCGAGATTCTTCACTGAATGAAGGAGATAATAATACAGAGTGCAGTTTGTGTGCAGAATAAGTTAATGATGAATTTTGCACCCTGGTTTAGAGCTGCAACTATTAGACAGAAAACTAATCAGCAACTATTGTGTTGGTTGCAGCTTCTCAAATGTGAGGATTTGAAGCTTTTATGTGTCATACATGATAGCAAACTGAATATCTTTGTGGTTTTGGACTGTTGATCTGACAAAACAAGACATCAGCTTCGGCTCCAAGAAATTAAAACAGGCATTCTTCGTTATTGTTAGACAGTTCATAGACGAAACGATCATTCAGTTTATCGAGAAAATAATCAGCAGATTAATCGAAAATGACAAAAATCGCTAGTTGCAGCCCAACCCTGGTTAGTTCTGTAAAACATGGTATCAACACCTTTATTCATTACACTTTGTGGGCAAGGCATACACTAATCTTTTTCAGTAGTTTTGTAAAATTTTGTGTTTTGACTTGGTTACGACTCTGTGTCAACGATCTGCCATCAAATTATCCCAACGAGGTGTCAAAGCTGTACTCGGTATCATCAGATACACTGGGCTGAGGAATCAGAACCGTTATCAGGAGAGACAAAGTTGGATCACTGCTTCCCTGTTTGTGACACTCACTCACTGTGGTACCATTTGTCGATCATTTAGGAGCACCTGCATGAATAAGCGCTGCATCGTTGGACCCGATCCTGTCCTGAATCCAGCTCCACTAAACTAATCGTATCACACTCCCCTCTGACAGCCACCGTCATGTTATTGCAGGACCTTGATTGACAGGTGCGGGCCCCCTGCTGTTGCGGTATGGACGCCGAAGATGCCCACTTCGGGGTGAGGTCACAGTTTGACTGCTCTTCTCTGTTCAGTCTGAGGGGTTTCATTTAAAGGGCTAATTATTTCAACGGTTTCACAACGGTTGTGGGATTTGCATAACAGCTGATGTAACAATGACTGTGCTATTATCAGGCTGCAGCGTAACCTCTTACTTACCTGGTGGAAATATGAAATGCTAAACTGCGCAGCTACTTCGTCGAAATGTCCAAGAAACAGGTGCTGTTCTTTCTTCTGCTTACGTACAGTATTAGAACTCGTCCTGGTCAGGGACGGAGAGGAATGCTGTTGTAAAGACCAGTTGTCATCCAACACACACACACACACACACCGGCAGCTCCCCACAATCACATAGGAATGGCCCCCTCCCACATACGTGCTGAGTCTTAACCCACACACACACAAAGGCACGTACGCTTGATGGCTATCATTAGATTGATGCCACCTGACACTTAGTTAGTACTGGAATGTGATGGAAGGGAGGGGAGAGCCGGGTGCGGTGTGGCTGCCGAATCTCAGGAGCACCAGAGCTGATCTCGGCACGTCTGGGACGCGCCGCTCTGCTCTAACGCCGTGGCCTTTTCTTTTTTTCCTCTTTCGGCCACATCCGTATCATCCTTGACCTGTTATTTGCAAACACCCTCACAGTTCAGAGCTCATGCCAGCTGCAATGAATGAATGGAAGTGAAGGGGAGAGGGTCTGGTTACTGTTGAAAGTCAGACTGTCTCCATCTGTTGTCTGAACTGTGCCATATGCTGGAATGCACCACTTGGCTCCATCTGGGCAGAGGAAGCTCCCATTCCTGCCCCTCTATAATCCCTCACTCTTTCATTTCAGAGCGGAGTTGACCTTCCCTACTTCCCTACCTCTGAGTAACCACAGTTACGCCCCCCCCCCCCCCCCCCACTCCCCCCCACGACTTCAATTTTTCACACAGAGTATGAACATGTATTACAGTTACTCCGATATCAAGCAAGACATAACAAAAACAAAAGCTTGGCTTCAGCTTTTCCTGAAATGAGGAAGTTGAATGCTGTGATGATCACTAGTGCAGCATAGTTGCAAGTCATCTTTCCTCTAGGTTTTATAAGCATCGTCAGTTTTTGCACCTTAAATGACCTCTAACACTTTGCAGAAAAGGAACTGGAAATCACACACATGCTGTCAGTCACTCACAGTGTATTCGCTTTGTTCAGATGCGACATTTCAAGAGGGGTGACCCTCACACTCGCACCCTATACAGATGGGTGATGAAGTGAGTGGAGAGAATAAGCTGGAGGAGTAGTAGGATATAATAAACTGATATAACGAGAGGGGTGACCCTTTACCGACCACATTAAAGTTGTTTTTCAGAGTTTTCCTCATCCCAATTAAGGGTTTAAGGATAGAGGGCGTTGTGTATTGTACAGATTGTGAAACACTTTTAAGCTACTTTGTGAAAAATGACTTGACATTTGTTTATAAAGAAAATAGGATAAACCAATTAGATGTGTTTGCTGACAACTGAATCTAAGAATCAGAATCAGACTTAACTCACCAAGTACATGTGTACAAGGCACGTTATTAATACTTCTACATTGTGCAAGAACTTCGTCCTGTTTATTGCAACAGTGAAGGCATTTCATCTTTCCACCAAGATATGGTGAGATCTACTTCTGCAGCATTAGTCAGTCATTGCTTTTTTTGTCATGGTGACATAACAACTTTGTCTTTATCTGGGTTAAGTGGCTTTGGCAGTTTCACTTTAGGAAGGTGCTCGCTGGTTGATTGCGTGTTTAAAAAAAAGAGAATATGTGTCCCTGTGTGTGTACATGTCCATGCAGATGTGCGTTCATGGCCCTGACAGTCTTGTGTGTCTCTGTTTGGCTAACCCCTCCTACGCATGTTGCTCCAACACTGGCCTTTCTCAACCCGCAGCCCACTGGATACGTCCATGAATGAACACATTCTCTCTCTCTGTCTATATCTCAGTTTCTCTCTGTCTTTCTCTCTGTCTTTCTCTCTCACCTCTCTAACAGCTTTGTTTGTCTCTCTCTGTGTTTGTACAAGAACTCACCTTGACCTCAAGCATTTGTCAGCTCCGCTGCCTACCACTGTACACACACACACACTGTATTCAGGCCAGGACTGACGGTTGTAATAGTCACATTTCCTTATAAACTCTTACCACTAATAATACTTAACTGGCCTGCATAACCGCACATTCACTCGTATAATTAACCACACGTTCACTCATGTAATTAGACATGCTGTGTACATGTGCAAACATGTACACAAACATTGTTTTGTTGACTCAACAACAGTTGACGCTCAAATTTGCAAACAATTCTAATCCTTCACTAATTCTTCATATCCAATCGAAAAAATTTTATTATGTTATTGAATCGGTTTGCATGATTTGTCAGGGGAAACAAATCCAAATAATGTACTGTAAATGAACCATGAGTGTTTTAGAGATACTGAATTAAGGGTTGGTGATATTGATGAACTCTTCTGTCAAAGTATAACTTCAAAACATGTCATGATGAAGTAGTTTTTTTGGAAACTTAATTTAGAGTTTATAGACAAAAAATATTTTTGTCATCCTGTATAAGAATAGTACAAAATGTATTAAAAGACCACTTTTTTTAAGCAAATGTTACAAACTTCTTTGCAGCATAAAAGAAAAACAAACAACCACAACAATACAGAATAAAAAGCGTGGATAGAAACAACTGGATAAAACGAGAAAGATCAATTACTAAAATCAGGATAATGTATATGATTTGAGAATTGATATTTAAAAAGGATACAGCTATATGAGTCTAGTAGACCTTCTGAGAGGCTAAGGGCCTTAACAGACAAGCCTTGACTCTGGGATACAGTACAGTAAGAGACCACTGCGCGAGGATTTGAGTTTACATGAAGGTTCGTATCATCATATCACCTACCCCTATAAGTGATTGTTATCAAAACCATGAATTGATATGAAACATGGGTATGTTAAGTTATGGAACCTAATTCATTACCATGAAATCAATCTTTAAAATACTCTTCAAAAACTCTTCAGTGTGACTCAAGGCTCTTTTATTCCTATAGGGACTATTGGACGCACTCTTTCCTGTAATTACTTTCACTTGCCCTCTGCCCTAGCAGTGCACAATGGTAACTGTTGTACTTTGTAACTTTTTTTTGATGTGCGTTTGATGTGCGTCTCTTTTGTGTGCATTTGTGTGTTCCCTGGTGGCGGCTCTAGGTCTGCGGCCTTCAGAGGGCCGAATATAAAGGCTATGTGTTTTGTTTGTGTGTTTTGGGTGTGTATGCTTACAGGGGAAGCGGTATATGGTTTGAAGGGTGGGGGGAAGTTGGTCAGCAGTTCTGATGCATTTTCTTTTTCCCATTCAGGCTTTCTAAAGGCAACGATTGGCATAAACCTTTAATTAACTATCAGTTTAATTAGACCTGGAGGTTTTTACATCTTGGCTTCTAGACGAGAGCCTTCCTCTCTGCTCGGTGTCTCATTGAACTCAACACCAGGCTGAAAAACAATTTCCAGAGGCAGAATTTGGCCAAACTTCAAAGAAAGCTCAAACTAAAATGCTATTTTGCAATGCATGTTACACTCTGAAGTCATTTACCCCAGAGTTCAGCTGTTAACCTGAATGTGTCCCTGGGGACAATGTGGCCTGGAGGAGACAGGACTTTTTAAAATTGCTTTTCATTATCAGTGTCCCTTTCCATGTAGCCTCACAAGTTAATTCAAGAGATTTGTGTTGGGGAATAAGTGTTACGAAATAAATATTGGATGTTTTGAGAGTGGTTGCCCCTTTCTTTTTTTTTTATTTCAAGTGAAAAAGTAGGACACTTCTCACATAACTTTCACTTGTAGCTGATGCGTTTTTGTTCCTTTGACTCACTTGGCTCATGTGAATGGGATCCTACTACACTGGAACTCTTTTTTTTTTTTTCTAGTTCAAGAACCATAAGCTTTATGACACATCAGGCCTGTTTCTCTCTCCAGGAGACGGGATTGGATGGTGGGATGGTTTCCCTCTTTCCGCTTGATGTTATTTTTCACTGGGAAAGTTCAGTGTCCAAACCCTAATCTGGCGTAATGTCTAGCTCTGCTCAGCAGGGGTTCATGACGTTAAAGAAATAGCCCACCGGTTCAAAGTGTAGCACATAATGTTTCCTAAAACGTCTTGTTTTCTCTCCCTCTCTCCCTCTCTCTCTCTCTCTATCTCTATCTCTCTCCGTAGCGGGGTGTGTTCGGGGCTCAGTGCTCTAACCCAGCCATGAGCATCATCGGGGCTGAGGATGAGGATTTCGAGAACGATCTGAATGACGTGAGTGAATAAAAGAGTAGCACATGGCAGCCGAATATAATTTTATCATCACCCTCTCTACTTCATTCTTGTCATATTCCACTCGTCTCTTCGCTCTCTGTCTCTCTCAGGTGGTGGATGACCAGTGTAAACACTTCAACAATATAGAGCAGTTGAAGGATCGGCCCACCCACCTGCTGGTCTTCATGCAACATGTCATTCTACAGTTTGACCCTGCTCCAATGGTGAGAACTCCTGTAATCAAACACCCTGTCTACAAAGTGTTTTTCAGCCATACATCTCAAACACTTTAGATGGAACACTTTTATTTTAATCAATACAGCTTTCCACACAGACCGTGTAATGGCTAGTGTGTGTGTGTGTGTTGTGTTTAACACACTTAAGTGCAAGCTGAAGTGTCTTTTTAAGCTTAGTTTTTTTGTCTTTAAAGCTGCTCGCACTATGCAGCCTGTGTAGATATGGTGTTGCAGAGCGTGTTAATTAAAGTAGATGAGTGTGAGTGTTTTACTGTTTAATCAGTACATGGTTTTGGTGATTGATAGATAATTACTCCTTGGTCATTTTGAGAGACAGTTAATCATTACATCATTTATCAAGCAAAAATACCAAACATTTCAAATGTTGTTATTTGCTTGCTTTTACTTTCACTTCATTTCATACTATTTTAAAATTATTTTTTTTTTCAATGGATCAAAGTAATACCAGTCTAGTAAATCAGATTGATGATCCATTTCAATATTTGAAATAGATCACAGATTCTCATGGAATTTTCTTTTTTAAGAGATTTTTTGGCATTTTGTCTGTATTTGATATTGTATGAAATGCACAATGGATGCAGTTGGAATTGAACTGAAAACGTTGCATGTTACCTGGATGCCCCCTCCACGTGCAAGTTTGAAAAGCTGCACAGTTGTGGCTAAAATAATGGTTAAAGTAATTTGCTCAAGATTGAGATATTAATAACTTTAATCATGATTATCCACACAACTTTGGGAATGTAATAGAATTTTATCACACTTGAGCATTTTAAAGAAAATTCCCTTTTATCTTTACATCCTTATTTTCATTATTTTGGCCTTTATCACCATTAGTGCATTAACATTTAATTAAACTGTTGACTAGCGGAGCTTCCATCTCCACACATCCCAGAGTTCCTTAGGGTAATCGACACGAGCAGTCAGACAGGTTCCAAAGATGTCCCAGTTTAACCACATTATCATTATAAGTACTTATTTTGAAGCGAGAAGTAGAACAAGTAGTTACATTACATTGCATGTTTTCTGTGTATTGACGACGGCTTTTGCCTGCAGCCACAACACAAGTTCGGGACACAGATAATCACAATGTGCTCAAAACAAATACATGTGATCAGTCAGATAATGAATAGAAAGTGCTAGATTTGACGCTAATGAGCCATTTGGAACACAAAGAGTCAGTATTATACCTGATCAACAGTGATTATTCATGGCAGCTATAATAATGATACCCATTACAAGATGTATTGCACAGCCTTCGCTTGTGAGAAGAGCATGAAGCAGCACATATGTCGTGTAAGTTTTTAATGAAGTATGGACTTTGAGACATGAGCGCGCATTTCGCCCCGTCTCTGTGTGACTATATGCGTGTCAGTGTTGAAATAAAGCATGCCTGTCCTTTCCCCTTTGTTCTGCATGCGGACACAGTGACCCACCCAGGTACTGTTACACCTCCCACAGCCATGACACCCTCCCTCTTTCTCCCCCTCAACCTCTCCCGTATCCCCCCCCTTCCCCTCGTGGTGGTTCATGTACAGAATAGATGTCTGTCAGCATCAGTAGTTTAGAGTGTTTACAGAAAAGCATGTTTATTTTCAGACTTTGAAAACATCGGTATCAGTGAATCAATGGCTGCTTGCTCAGCCTGATAATCTCTTTTTGATGCGTTGTCACTATCCCACATAGAAAACAATTATTGTAGTGTTAAATGAATTCTTGAGATTGAGTGCATGATTATGACTGAAATGACAGTGACCTTTTTTATGAGAAATTTTCATTAATTAAAATTGACTTCTAAGTACATCAGATGAAATGAACTGAAAGTCTTTTTATGATGTGTATGCAAATATACAGTATTATATGAGTGTGTGACCTGCAGTTGTGATGTCAACTATTCAGTTAAATTGTGCACCTTAGAAACACAGAAACCTTGCAGTGCTTTTAATACAGCATCCTCTACATTAAGGGCTACGGAAAGATATCAGCACTCACTGATTTTTTTTTTTTTGTCCTCTCTCAGCTGTGTTACCTCCATGCTGACCTCTTCAAGAACCTCAGTGCCAAAGAGACCAAGAAGCAGTTTGTGGAGTTCTACAACAGCTTCTTGGATAAGGGTGCTGTAAGTAGCACACCACACTCCATGTACTTTGAGTTATTATCTGTATGCAAGTTAAATGACCTGAATTAATGAGCAACCTGTTAATGAGACATACGCAGTATTTTATTTCCCTGCTACCCACATAGCCTAAGTTTATAGATGTCATCACTGTATTTGGCTTTTTGGTATTACTCAAAATAAACCATATGCACTAACCGCTTTTTCTTGAAGACAACAGTTTGATGACCTTATTAAATACACTTTCATTTTCGTTGAGTGTGTTTGGGCTTGTTCTCAAGTCTCAGGTCTCTGGTCTGTTTTTTTTAGCATCCATCTTTGGTTTTGGGGGAGATAGTCACGCCTCCCTTTCTGGTTGGGTACAACTTTTCAGATCTGTAAAGACCTCAATTTTGCTGTTTGGACTCCTTACTGTCATTGCCTTAACGGATGTTGCATATCCTATATGACTTGAATTATCAAATTTATGTTTGCATGTTTTTTTGGTTTGAATAGTTTCAATGTTCCTACAATGACTGGCTTTAGGATAAATTTTCCCTTCATACTATAGTTGCTGTCTTTGTTGTTTTTTGCTTTTTTCTTAGCTTTAGAAGGCTGTGTCACCTTGTCACTAATTTTTCTTGCTCTTTCAGGCTTCTGCGTCAGTGGTGTGTATTATATTTTAGAAAAATATAGCAGCCTTTGCAGTATAGATATTATATTGTTTTCTCACAGTGTTGTATCAGTAGGAATTTGATATATTGCTCAGCCGTACTTTCTAAGTAGAACTCAGGACAGAGACGTAAATTGTTTTCGTTTGCACGGCTGTGTTGTTGACTCTGTTTGTTCTGTCTTTGCAGCACCTTTTATTGTCTGTCTGTCTTTTTCCGTCGCTCTTCCCTGCACACCTGGCCTTTGTCACTTCTCTGTTATATTTCCTCCTCAAAGCTCATAACACTCCACATGTCTGTCAGCTCAGCTGGCTTGTGCTGCTGCTCTCTCTCCCTATCTGTTTGTCTGTCTGTCTGACCCCACAGCTTCCTGTAAGGACCGTGGGAAAGCCCTTTAAGAGGACTCATCCTCTCATAGCTTTTTTTTTTTTTTTTAACCCCATTCTATTTAGTAACCCATTGACTTAAAGTTGGCCCATGTGCTTATTTTCATGTCATTGACATAGCTATCTAGCCCTCATCTGTTTTCCTTGGTAGGTTTTGATTTGTAGTGTTAAAATGACCCCTTGTGGTGATATATAGTTACTGCATCATCTTACTTGGATCCCTGCCAGTTGATGTCACACTATTTTTTGTTTTCTAGATCAATACAAAGACAGATCCATTTGTTTAAAAAACTTTTTACTCAGTTATAAATCCTTTACGTCTTATATATGCTGTATATGTAATATTCTTATTTCTGTCTCTGTACCTATTTTGTCTTTTTTTCCACAATATAGACTCTCAAAGTGACAGTACCACCTAATGTAGCTTCTGAATTGGGTAAGTTATTTTCCTATTCTGTATTTCATAAAAGTTATTACATATTCTTTGCCATAATATCACACACGTCTCAACCCCCCTCGGTGTCTTCCTCCTTGTATCCCAACTTCTCACTCACTCACTTCTCCTGTCCCCCCCCCCACCTCCACCCCCTTCTCTTAGACCGGACTCGTCCAGATCTGCTCACCGATGACGTCCAACGGCGCTATGCCCAGGAGGTCCAGAGTACACTGGCTGCCGAAGTGGCGAAACAGCTGGAAGACTTCAGGTGAGGATCCCACATTCTGAACACTATTCAGCATGTCTCCTAGAAAATTATACCCTAGATATGCTTTTTAAATGCACAATAACGGTCTCAGGTCATGATTACAGCAGGGACGAGGGGCGTTATGCTCTTAGGTTTTATTTTGGAGTGAATATATTATAATGTCACTCAGTAACATCTCTGTACTATATGCCAACCTAAAGAGATATCTATCAAGTTAATGTTTTTGTGTTTCTCATGACCAAAAAATAAGGTCTTCCCTGTAATTGTTCCTTAAGTTCACCAACAAGCAAGTTAAAAGCTCTCTTTTTTTAATCAGAGACAAGGTGTGAAAACCATACTTTATTTGTGGTGAGAAGAAATCAGAATACCAAAAAACTAGTGTAAATGTGTTACTTTTCTTGTAATCTAGATTATGAATTGAACTAGTATTGCTTACCTTAAGAATTTAAATTTCCATCCAAATTGCTGTGAGAAGCTGCAGCACCTCCCCTAACCAGTTTTTTTTCCTGTGAGCAAAAAAAAAAAAAAAAAAAGCCTAAATGTAGATTTTGGCAAGTTATAACATCTGCTTAAATCTAATTACACTGCCTGTATATAAACCTGCTGCCAGATTTTACTCTGAGTAGCAGCAGCACGAACACCAGAAAAGGTTATCTCTCACTCTCACTTTCCTTTTTCAATAGAACTGTCACCCTTTTACTTAGATTACAAAACAAAACTAAGCATCAGAGTCAAAGAACAGTAAGGGTGGTCTCCTTGAATATAAACACCCAGGAAAATCATCTGAGAAAATCTGAAATCTGAAAATTTGAGTATGAGCTTCCAAAAAGCAGTGCATTTATCAGCAATGTTTTCAGAATCAAACAAGAGGCCAAACAATAAGCAAATACGAAGAAGAACATGAACATGGAGTGCAATGAGAATTTTCTTGTTTCTTAAAATAAAAAAAGGTCGCTGTTCAGCAGCTGTCTCTCAAGGCAGCGGAGACTTTAATGAATAGCCAAACTGTGGGAATGGTCATGCACTGAACAGCTTTCTTCATCTTTACTACAGTATGTGTCTGCTCACAGAATCAGGAAAACATTCATCAACATACTGTATCAGTGCTGTCTTTTCAGTATCCGCCTCCTCCTGCTTTATCTTACATAGGCAGAAGAGAATGATGGGCATGACCCCCAACGAGGCTGAGCTGAACGACGTGGATAGCCACTATCCCACTGACCGCATCCCTAGGGAGATGAAGGAGAAGTCTGTAGCCGAGACCCTGCTGGACAAGATGTCTGAGACACAGTAAGTGTTACTCTCTGTTTCTTCCATTGCTTCTTGCAACACTGATAGTGACCATTTAAATGTTCCTATCAGGAAAATTTGTTGTTGACCCTGGCCATATTATTGTCTACCTACTAAAGAACAGCAAAGTGGAAGGAATTATTTTGGGTGTCCAGGGTTTCTGAAGTCAAAATGGCGTTGTTAGGTGACTGGCAGTTGAAGCTATGAAACTCTTCCAATTGAATCCATCCATCTTCCCGTTTTTTTTTAATTGAAAATTCAAAGGTCAGGGTTCCCACATGTCCTGGAAAATCTGGAAAACAGTTGACCAATTCTCCAGTCGTGGAAAACACATGGAAAATGAGGAAAAAAAAGTAAAATGTCCTGGGAAAACTTGTGTTGTCCTGGAAAATTATTTCAACATTCACCTATTTTCCTTTAGCTCAGAATGAACTACAAGGCTATCTATCAGAGCTCCCCAAAACGGATAACATTGCCATCTGAAAGGGCTAAGTTATGTTCAGGATCATATTGACGTTCAAATGATAGTTTATGGATGAGAGTATTTTGAATAGGCTGCTCTCGGTAATGTTGTGGAAACACTGTGAACACACCCTCAAGTCACGTCTCATGGTAGCACCATCAGGTTGGATGACAGCTTTGCATTATTTTGATTCAGAGTTTATGGGACACACTCAAGCAGAGAAGCTTTTGGAGAAAATCAAGACAACCTTGTCACCACTTGATCCAAATAAGCTCTTGGAGGTCTCAATGGATGGCCCTATGGTCAATTGGAAGTTGGATATTCCAAGCGGACAAGAGCTAAGTGGACTCCGATGCGCCAAAGATTATCAGTCTGGGAAGTTGTGGTTTGCATGTTGTGCATGGAAGCTTTAAAAATTAGAGAGAAGAAACAGGTTGGAAGGTGGGAGATGTACTGAGAGTTCTTTGGCAGTTGTTCCATGACTCAACAGCAAGGTGAGATGAATTCATTGAGGTAACCAAAACAACATCTCCTTTGAAGTTCTGTGTCCATCAATGGGTGGAAGACTTAGGAGTTGCCAAATAGAAGTTTGGCAGAAGTTCAGCAGCCATAACAAACTTCTGAAAAATAAAGTGCCAACATCTGCATCCTAATGTACAGTAAAAGATGCCACTGATGACCTTTCTTTTTCAGGCTAAGATCTAGTTTTTTGTCTTTGTTGCTAGACAGCTGAAGCCCTTTTTGGAGACATTCTAGACAGATGCCCAAATGGTGCCTTTTTTAGCAAAGGAGATCCAGTCCACCCTGAGAGGCTTGCTGTTATGCTTTATCAAAAGGGAAGAACTAGAGAAGATAAAGAAACCAGCTGTCCAGCTGCTGAAACTGGACCCATAAGACAAAGCAATCCATGTGGTACTCAAACAGCTGGACATGGGATTTGCCACAAAGCAAGCTTTGGAGAAGGCATCTGGAAAGCTCCAGGAAAATCTAGTGAATATGCAGGTGTTCAAGAAAGAATGTATCTCCTCCTTTGCTGTAACCTGCAAAAAAATCATGGAGTGAAGTCTTCTTATGTACCCGGCAGTGCGGCACATGAGCTCCCTTGACCCCATGACTATGGTAACAGAAGCTGAAAGTGCAATAGCAATATTTGAGAAACTCCTCAATGCAGGATGGTACATTGTACCTGAGTGTGACAAAGTTCTTGCTCAGTATAAAGCATTAACATCGCCTGTCAGTACAAACCATAAAGCAGAGCTCCATGATTTTGTTTACAGCTGCAGGCTTGATGAATTTCTTGGAAGCTTTGTCGGTGGCAGAGCAGAGTATGCAGCACTGTGGGACCTAATTAAATGTCTCCTCACACTGTCTCATGGACAAGCTGCAGAAAAAGAGGGTACTCTGTCAACAAGGATATGCCTGTGGAAAACCTGAAGGAGAGGACTTTAGTAGCATTGCGTTTGGTCCAGGATGCAATGGCTGGGCATGCAATAAATGAAGTCTGGCCAAAAGACCTCATTCATACACTGCAAAGGAGCAAGGATGAAAAGAAGAAAAAAGACCAAATTGCTAATGAGAAGAAAAGAAAGGACCTCCACCATGAAATGGCAAATGTTAAAGCAAAACAGCAAATAATAATGCAAAGCATTGAGGTGATGCAGAAAGAGGCAGACAAAATGGCAGTCAGGGAAGAGAAAAAACAGGACTTCACATTATTATCAAAATCAAATGCCTAAAATTGCAAAAGTGTTACGGAGAAAAGGGAAGAGCTGGCAGCTCTAGGAAAAACTGCAAAAACCTGCTGGAGAGTGTCAAGAGATTACACTAAACTCAATGCAGAACATTTTTCCCTGGAATGTGACATTTGCTTTGTTTTATATGGACCACTTTGCAGGATGAATATCTATGATACAGCAGCTAAATTTGGAGTTTCTTAAAAATGAATGTTTGTGGCCATGGACATTTGGATCTTATTCAATTCTGTTTAGGCCAATTTATGTTAGACTATGCACGGATCCTGATTTTTGAGTAAGTCAAGTGCCAGATACTTTGTATTTTGGAGAAAGAGACAGTAGAGAAAAGAGAAAGCTGAGGTGAAGGTTGCCCAAACCATCATTGACTTCAACAGAGAGGAACATATTAGTGTTTGGCATGATCCCTGTCTGTCATAACAGCTGGATCATCACTTAAACACTTAAGAATAGAGGCCAACAATGACTCCCGAAGAGAATTTTGGTAAGAAGAATAGTCACTAGTCTTAAAATTCAGCTCTATATCCTGGTAACTGTAAGCTGAAGTTAAAGATTATGCTTTCTAAAAGCCCAGTAACACATTCAGCAGTTTAAATCAGTTCAGTCTTGGATTCTGGGTCAATGTTAGATGACACTGTTGCAATTTGAAGCATTCTGAATTTGCTTTGTGTCTTGGAATAGCTTCTAGCAAAAAACAGCTGTTGATGAAATAATTAAAGAGGACATATCATGCACATTTCAGGGTCTATTTATATTCTGTGGCTATACTGGATTATATTTGCATGATTTGCACTTCAAAAAACTCCTTATTTATCTTATACTGGCGCTTTATGTAGCCCCTCAGTTCAGCTTCTGTGTGAAACAGGCCATTTTAGCTCATGTCTCTTTAAGACTCCCCTCCTAACTAGTCCACTCTGTTCTGATTGGCCAGTTTCCAGAAGCTGCGTCTCGACAGACTTGGCTCAGGACGCTACATAAACAAACAGTTGGATTTCACTTCTTTTTCTCGTTCTTTACTTGAAATGGAAATTTCTCAAATACATCCATACGTGTTCGGGCCCGAATCTGATCCAAAATATGCAACTGGACATTGCAAACAACCAGTGGAACAAACTCAGCAACAAAGGCTACGAACAGTCGGCCGTTTGTGGGTATGCACAAACAATCTGATGTCATCACAAGGAGGTAGTAGAGGTAGTATTGAAAAAGAAGCATTCAGAGCAGACTGAAGCCCTTGGCTTTTGACTTTCATGGAGCATTTTTACATACCTTCAACTCATGTTTTGGACCTTTGAGCAAGTTTATCATAGACATCTGATAACATATCACTATAAAAATAACAGAAATTTGGCATTACACTTTCTATAAAGCTCTGCAGTGGGTATAGGCAACATCAGCTGTGCACATAACTGGTCTAGTGCAAAGCACACAGAGATGAAAATCAAGTTCGCTGGACTAGAGAGCTGGAGAGGGAACAGTGATTGGAAGAGAGCATAATAGAGCAAGAAGGAAATGAAGAGGCAGAGAGGAAAAGATGGAGTCAGCAGTGCCACGTTGGCAGGAAGGCTCTCCCTTGGCATTTTGCCAACTACAGGGAGAGGTGGTGGTGGTGGAGGAGTTACACAGCGGAAGGGAGAAGGGGAGAGAAAGGGCCAGAGGGTTATCGACGCTGGATAGCTCCTGCCCTGGACGCAGTTAAATAAAGAAAGCAAGAGATCTAGAGGAAAGTTAATCTATCCTTGACCCTGTGGCCAACTACAATGTGTTATCCTCTGCAAAAAGCGAGTCAGACAGAGAGGGAGAGGAGGTCAGGGAGAGGGCAGAAGACTGTCTAACTTAATCTTGTCAGAAGAGAGAAGTGAACAACAGAAATAAAAGGAGATGCACTGTGCAGAAGCAGCAGTACTCTTGTGGATATACCCACACTGTCAGTGCAGAAGATACAAAAAGCCTGCAAAGCAGTCTCTATCAAAGACATGATAATTCAGCTTTTGACTCACTCTGTTACTATCACACAGTTGGATATCTATCTCTAATGCACAAACGCTTCATTCAGTCTCACTCCATTCATTACCCCCCAACAATCATCTGTCTATTCCCCTCACTTTTACATTCTCCCACACTCTTGCACCCATTCACCCCAAAACAGCCCCTTCCTCACTTGGCAGCAACATAGTGACCTCGCCCCATCTATTTCTCATTGGTCTCTGTGGTGTTGAGAGCAAGGCAACCAGACTATTTGATTGGATTATGCAGGGAAATCCCAAGGAAACCCCTCCCACCCTTTATGTTCATAGCAAAACATGAGTATCCAATTTCCACAGTCTTGCCTGCATGTTGCATCAGACAAAAACATGGTTAAATAGACATTTCCGCTGTGCTGGAGCATTTTTTGACTTTGGATTCCCTTTGCAGACATCTACTGGAGACAGAAACTTGAGCAGATAAAGTTTTTCTGATTTACTTTAGACAGACTTTTGGAGACAAAGAGTTTGACTTTTCGCAGATCTTTAAGAGTGCAAATTGAGATTTAAATTTATTGAACAGTCAGAGGTGCAGCTTTTGATGCATCTCTCATTGTTTTGATTTTTTTTTTTTTTTTTTTTCTTTTACTTCTTTGTGCAAGTATTAGAATATGTTCAATAGCTTCTGCTCTGAACACAATAACACAACAGTCAGCTTTGAGTTGGATCTGGAAAAGCTTAGTCACAGATTCCACCGACCCAAAACACAATTAATAATTAGTCGAGCAAGAGAGAGGAAAAATGCTACTTAAGAGGAAGAGGTGAGTTTGATGCTGCAAGATAAGAAAACCGTCTAACCATCTTCACTAGTCACTGACATCCTCCTTTTCTCTTTCAGACTTACAATTGTCCCGGACGAGGACAAATGGTGAGTTAAGTCTTTTGGTTTTTTGGTTTTTTTTTTTAATGCAGTTATTATATTTGCATGAGTGTTCTGCTTGAGTGAATATTTGTGTGCGTGGCGCTGATTTGATCTCTGCATGCTTTTTTCCGAGTCTGGGTGTGGTCAAACCACAAGATTTTGTTTACTGGCTCCAGTGCACCAAATCCTTGTTAAAACAGTTCTTTCAGTGGAATTGTTAACTTTGAGAGAATGTCTTGTACTTTTTCTCAAAAAATCATTGAAAGTGAAAGTGACTGAAAGTCACTGAACTCAATAACATTATCTTTTAAAGTGCCTGAGACCCATTCTTAAATTCTTTGTTTCTTTCTTAATCTGTTGCACATACATGATAAAACCCTGTCATGCACACCTTATGTTCTTTTTGCGTTTCTCTCTAAAGTTCTAGTCCTTTTGTGACTAATGTTCTTTATGTTGCAGTCCCTGTATTCAGACAGCATGCTCTGTAAGACTGGTGATGCGAGACACTTGTGCTTTTGTTGTGTGCAGATCCCCAGAGGCTCCTCCCTCTGTCTTTTTTTTTTATCAGCTCCTCTTGTTTCTCTTCAACTCCTCCTTTGTCTTTTTCTGCCATATGTTTCTCTCCTCCCCACTTTTTTTCAACTGCTCCTCCCTCACTGAACATCTTCAATTCTCCACCTCCTCCTTTCCCTCCCTGTATCTCTTCATCCTTCCTTCATTCTTCCCTCATTTGCATCATCCAATTTTAGACAGACTCTAAGCATTGCCATCAGTGATGTCACAGAGTGTGCAAACACACTTTTTTTTAGTTTATTTTCAAATATACCAAGAACATATGCATCTGTGTGAAAAAAGACAGATTTTGGTAAAGCTTTACCAGGAATTTAGCTCAAAAGCTTAATTTACTTAAATAAAAAAATTGTCAAAGTAGTTAAATCAATATTAATAAAAAGCATTATACTTTATAATAATAATGTCAAGTATATTATAAAATTCTATTTGTAGTATCTTATTAAAATAATAATAATAAACAACACCTTTCTCTGACTTGTCTTGCAGCCAATCCATCTTTTCAGCGGTGGTCTTCTACATGAAGCACCTTGGGGTTAAAACCAGGGCAGTTGACAGTAAGAAGTCCAGAGGAGGCTTCTTCAGGAGACAGCTGGTAAAGGTAAGCTACCGTCACTTATGTAGAAGGATCACATCCCTGGTCTGTTTGGCAAACCAAATAAACAAATAAATCAGCAAGCAGACATGTCTACAAATGCATTGCATAATAGCTAGCCTTCATGTCAGCATTTGTATTTTTGCATCCCTGAGATTCCTCATTCTCTATCTGTGTTATCTTTCCAGAATAAGAAGGATGAATCCACAAAGACCAAGCCCAGGGGGGGCTTTCCCGGCATCCCCAGCTGGATTGGCGGCAACCGTATGTATCTACATTTGTGTCATAAACAAACAAACATGAGCCCTGTTATATTGTTAGTTTATGGTATTATTTAGTATGTAGTATTTCATTTCTGACAGTTTTACAGTAATATTTCCAAGTATTTACAATCCAACATTTTGGTGTCCATGAATGATCTGGATTTGAGAATGTGTTGTCCTGCCCTTCTTTCCTGTTACAGCTGAGGTCAAACCTAAAACGGAAACTGAAGGTACTAGTCATCCCCCCCCCCCCCCCCCCCCCCCCCCTTTATCTGTAGAATGGTCAGATCCTTACTAATCAACTCATTAGCATGTCTGCATGTCCCAAATCAAACTGGAAAGGGATGCGGGTGGGGCATTGTTTAGTTGATTCTGTGTTTTAGGGTGGTTGTTTGAAGTTTTGAATGCACTTTAATCACCAGAAAACCTCACACGTTCACCTCATCTCATCTGCAGGGTTGTGGATGTTCCCTTGTACCAAACTAACCCTCTCATATACAACAGAGGCCCTGATTGCACCGCACTTATCCTGTCTGTTTGTCTGTCTCACAGTCTGTGTCTCTTTTTCACTGACTAAAGTGCTTGTGGGTTATGTTTTGTTTTGTCTTGTTTTTTTGTTGTTGTTTTTTTCCTGAATCTGCTTGGTCTAAATTTCAGTTCTGTTAAACTTGTTACACTCTTCCATCTCTTTAGCGGATAAGGAGAAAGTAGGTCAGGAGCGTAAGGGTCCAGCTCCCGGCAGAGGCTCCTTGACCGACCCTGCGGCCCCTTCTGTCGGCAGCAGGAAGTCAGGTTCCAGTGGAGGTCCCGCCTCCCTGCCTGGGTTAGAGGTCAGCGATGGCTCAGGCAACAACATCAACATTACCAACAACCCAGAGTCTTCACACACCGATGGTGAGCCTGCTCATTGACGAGAGCGTGTTGTATGTAGTCTGGCATGTGCCACTGGAGTATCTACAGACTTTTTTCAGTGTTAAGTTGCAGTTGTAGCAGACTCTAAGGACACAATTAAAATGATATTTTAAAGCCTATATAAAATTAATGTTAATTAATCTTTTAATATAATCATTTAATATTCTTTTTTTATTTCTATACATAATTTTAATGCAAATATAAATCAAATAGTAATTGCTGTTAAATGTATCTGTTAAATTAGTATCATTAAATGATTGACAAAAAAGTGTGTGGGTGGTGGCAATCTGGAGACAGTTTAGACAGCTGGCAAACCTTTAACAAACATGATATATATTTGGGTATATATGTCATATCACTATTGTATTTTTTCAGTGTTTAAGGAAAGTAGGAAGATTGGCATTTCTTTGTATTAAAGAGATGTATACCATTAAAAGTACCCTGTGGAGTTCCTCAATCTGAAAAGTTACAAGTGAGCATGTGTTGCATGTTATTACAATGCATAACCCCTGATACCTTCTCTCACCCCCCCTTTTCTAATCTTCTAGGCCTCTCAAGCAATCGCTTAGAGCCTCCAAACTTATCAGACCGGGGTGAGGTGTCTCCTGTTGGGCTGGTAGGTGGGTTGATCGCTGGGGAGTCCGTCTTTCCCAGCGACACTCCCACAGAGGAGAATCTGGAGAAAGACAGGTGAGGAGGATGGAGATGGTAAGATGACCATTAGCATCTAGGGAGTGAGATTATAACTGCAGCCTAGTGACTCCATAAGATACTATATATGTATTATATGATATTATATATGTATATAATTACAGGATTAGAGAGACCTAGATTGTAATCAGATTATAATCAGGCTGTAGGTGTTCAGAGTAAAGACTGTATAGATCCAACGACCAGGGGGAAATGGGGAAGTTACATGTCGGAACATGTCTGTAGCGCTCAAGCTGAGGGAGTGTGGTAAAACTCCCCTAGCAGTCTGTCCCTGCTGTGTGCAAGCTTTTGTCATGCTGCCCGTTGCTCGCTAGCTAACAGAGCCTGGAAGTTTTGAGAAGGACTCTCACCAGGTGAACTCGGACCCAGTTGTCCCTTCCAGCCCTTTGCCTTCCCTCTCCCTCCCTCCCTACTCCCTCATGTCCTTTCTCCTCTTTCTCCTCACAATGGCGCGTGTGCTCTCTTCATAATAACATTCTGTCTCATTTGTGTTCTTCCGTGTGCGTCCTTTTGTGCATCTCCTGATGTTTGTAATAGAGCTTCATTGCAGTTTTTGTTGCATTTAGGTGTCATTTGTGCAAGCCTCTTGTTTGTTAATGGAGTGAGGTAAATATTGAACATCACTTTGGTGATATTTTCTAGCCTAAAGGAATTGTTGTGGTTCTGTTGCTGTTCTTTATATGAGCTGTTCTATGCTGAAGCTTTTTAAAAACAGGTTTTGAATTTAATTTAAGAATATAGAGATGGCAAAACTTTTTTTTTTTTTTAAGCTTTAAGAGCTTTGTCTACAGCTTAAGACAACGTAGCTAATCATCACATTGTGCTGTCACTGTATGAGTTAATAGGTAAAAGTGAATAAATTTAGTTTTGTATTGAATTTGTTTTTGCTGCTCATCCCGTGTGCTTGTCAAGGTGTCTGTGTCTACTGTGGCCAGGGCCCGTCTTTTGTCCAGCTTGTCTCCACAGTGTGTGCGGTTACATGTTGTGCCAGGGGCTTTTGGCATGCTACCCTGACAGTGGTTAAAACATTTGTTTAGTATATTAATGTTGGGGTGTGCATTTGCATGTTATGGTTGTCATTGTAGCTTGCAGGAGTTTTACAAAGGCGCGTGTGTAACAATGTGGTGTCCCGTGTTTTTACAGACGGAAGACAAGGTGGGTCTCAGCGCCTTGACAGAGTCACCGACATGCTTCAGGCCTAATACTGACCACACAACACACATTTACAAGCTCAACAAACAACACTCACGTGCATACCCACCTTACATTGAGCCCTGTGCTTCTTGGCTGATACATTACACAAACACTACATGGCTAAGTATCATTTACCTGCTTGTGAAAGGAAGTGGAATTAACTTGATTGTTGAGAGCAGCTGGATTATTGTCAGTGGATGTTTATGCACGTTGTGTGGAATTGGAGAACTGTTGACTTATTAATTGCCATTAAAGTTGCCTAACTGAAAACTTTTGGGACATGCAGTACAGTATGTAGTAGCAATGCATGGATACTTCCCTAACATACTTTTGTAGATTGGCTCACAGTGGGTCAAAGGAAATTCTCTGTAACAAGTGAAGAATATTAAGTGCTACCATTGTCTACAGTATAAGGTACATACTCTGTGTTTCATTGTCTAACTCAATATGCATGTCATATGTCATGCATATTTACTTGTCACTCATTTTCTCCATCTGTCTTTTGTCAATGTTGTATTTTTTCATTTTTCAACAATTCCCAACTCCCTCCTCTGCTGTACCTTAACTCATCCATCCTCCTCTGTGCATTCACAATTGAAACGTCTATCCACACTGACTACATACGTCTGTGATACTTTCCCTTCTACTGTCCTTGCCTTCACTGCCGATTGGCATCTCCTCTTTTCATTCTGTCACACTTTTGTTTTTGATTCCTTTGGCTTTTTTTCTTTTCTTATCCATCTGTCCTTTCTCGGATTTGTTCCTTCTTTTTCTTTTCCAATTCCTCTTTCCCTCCTCTCTGCCCCTGTCTTTTCTCATCCCTCCCTCCCCCATCCTCTCCCACCTTCCCTCCCTACAGTAGGAAAGTGGCACGTAGTGAGAGTGCTCGCGTGGACAGGCACTCCTCTCGGCGCCGCGGCTCTACCCGGGTCAAACAGTCCCGTTCCCGTAGTGATGTGGATCTCCAGCAGCCGATTTCTTCCACGACAACATCACCTGCCCCCCTCACTCCCCAGCACCTCCATCCGTAAGATGGACAAAACCCCACTTAACCCCCTCTCTGATAGAGAGGTGCACAGCAGAGACAGACAGGCTGCCAAAGACTGACATAAGAAAAACAAAATAAATATTGTGTTTCAAAAACAGGAGCAGCGCAGCAGTCCTGAAATAAGCAGATAGAAGTTTGAATTGAATAATTATAATGGTATACTATAATGGGAATATTGATTGATCCAAATCTTCTGGGCCATTCAAAGTTACTGAGTAGATCTCATTGGGGGCAATTTAATAAAGAAAAGTGATGATTAATGTGGGTAAGTGAAAGTTATTTTTAAAGAGCACATATCCATTGTAAATTAATCTGGCTGACACGTTTACTGACTCACTATTGACTCTCAGACAGATCTGTTTCTTAATAGTTGCCCTGTGCTGTGACTGACAGGAAGTGAGTAACAGTCGAATGGCTCTTATTTTCAGACACTTAAATCTTTAGGGGAATGATTATTGAGTCAGATCAACATGGGCCATTAGGTAAGCATCAAGTGCCAGCCCATTATTAAAGATTATAGGCTTCTTGCTGTTAGTCAATTATAAATCCTGACAACACTGTCAGAGGTACTGTGTTAAGAATCAGAGGGGAACATCTCGAAACAAAAAAGGATCCTGAATAAGCCAACAGAGGTCAAGCTCATTCAAAGTTTTTATTCCATTTGATCATGCCCAGTGTATGGCCATAGAGACTTTGCATTTGCATAATACATATTCTTATTCATTGTAAGAATATTGCATTGCTACCTCATAGAAGTCCAATCGAGAGCTGACTGTGTGCAAATAAAACCATAACAACCAGGATAGAAGAGGAGAAAAACATATGCACTCTGAATTCTTGAATTGTAGTGGGACAGACTTGGGTTAATTCATAAATGACATAATTGAAAGTGAATCGCTTGATGGTGACTGTGCAACAGCAATCTGCTGTGGTTTTTGTACTTTCCCATTTTGACCACAGCTTCACTCTTCACGTTGTAGCTGAAATACTTTAGTTAACCTACTGTTTTAGCAATAGCCACTGTAGCTCGGCTGTGGAAAAAATAAAAGACGTATAGCTAATCTACTAGATGCCCTGGTTTACATTGTCGAACGTCTATTCAGTGGAGACAGCCATGTTGTATATTTGCACAAATGCAACTAGCTGTTAACAGCTGCTGTTGTTCCAGTGTTCAAGTGTTTGTCACATCACCTGATAGCCTCCTGGTTCATACTTGGATTAAATTGTAGTAACCCTCAATCTAAACTAATTCTTCTCCCATTTTCTTCCCATTCCTCAGTATTGAAGGGCCAAGTTTAGTTTTTGAGGGGCCTGGCCCCTCCCCCACCAGTCCCTCCCCACAGCTGGAGGAGATGGACCCGCGCTTCCAAGAGTTGGAGCAGGACCCGCCCAATTGGAGGGAGCTGGCCCCTTCTGAAGCCCTGTCCAGCCTCAGCAAGAAGGAGACCAAGAGGCAGGAGGTCATCAACGGTGAGGAGAAGAGAGATGAAGCAGCACATGAGAAGATGTGGACTAAATATCTTCTATGAAGAACGTGACAAATTAAACAAGATGTCCCTTTTTGAAGATCTTATCAGCATCTCTTATACCCTGTCAACTTCCTCTCTCCTCTCTTAGAGTTGTTTGCTACAGAGCATGCTCATGTGCGGATGCTAAGTGTCCTTCAGACGGTCTTCTCCAAGCCATTGGAGAGGGACGAACTCCTGACCTCCACTGAGCTGGCCGCCATTTTCCCTAACCTGGAAGAGATCATTGAAATGCACTGTGAGTACTGCTGCAAAGAGGCTATTTCTGACTTGTGTTTGTATCCTCCCAGAGTCAGACGCATAGAATAGGAAACTAGTGCTCTCCTTCAACACAACAAGCAAAGCATCATGCAGTGAACTAGAATTGTTTGAAGTTGCTTGTTATTTATTGGTGGAAATTATATGTTTTTATTTGTTGCTGGTGATAAAGTTGGGGAGCACAGTCAAGAATAATACAGAAGTCAAATAAAATCAGTGTTTTAGCACCCAGGCTGCATCAGTACTTTTGTGATTGCTGGGAACTTCTTTGAGCTGTTTCAGAATTTGTTTATAATTTCGACTGATAAAACAAGTGTACACAGCACTGATGCCTACTATTACAGTACTAGAAATGAAAAGTTGCTCACTGTATTTTAAAAGTAAACTGTGTGTTTGTTTGTCCAGATACCTTCTATGAGAACCTGAAGAAACTGCGTTTGGAAGATGGCTTTATAGTCAAATCCATCAGCACCACAGTACTCAACAGAGTGAGTCATCATAATCTTTCCCTTTATCTCATCCAATTTCTCTTTTCTTTCTGTATCTCTGTTGCTTTTCAGAAGACTGATATATGCTGACCATATAACTCAACATAATTTGGCAGTAGTTGTGCCAAAATCTGATTTTGTTGACAAGACAGATGCTGATAGCTATTGATCTACAGTACCAGTCAAAAGGTTGTACACAAAGGAAAGTGTGTATGAAAGTAGAATATAATAATGTTGTAATAGCCACACAGTTATATTGGTTATATTGTGTTCGTGTGTGTGTTCCAGTTTGGTGGTCATGAGGGGGAATGGTTCCAAAAACTGACAGCTCGATTCTGCAGTCACCAGTCGTGGGCCCTGGACCAGATCAAGAGCAGGCAGAGGAAAGAGCCACGCTTCAACTCTTTCATACTGGTACTATGCATATGTGCACTCAAACACATACACATCTCTCTGTCTCATACACACACACACACACACACACACACACACACACACACACACACACACACACACACACACACACACAAAAACTGTGTCAAAACCCCCCAGAAAGGTATACCAAAAAGACACACATGGATGCACTCACAGGTTTGATGTGCAAGAAGTCACATACGTAAACGATTGCCACCAAACTGATCACATACAGTACATGTACACACTTTCTGACTCTGAGCGTTTGTGTGTTAATCCCAGGAGGCAGAGAGTAAGCCCCAATGCCGCAGGCTGCAGCTCAAGGACATCATTCCCATAGAGATGCAGAGACTGACCAAGTACCCGCTGCTGCTGGAGAATATTGCGAAAAACACAGGTTTGTATTTGTTTCTATATGTCTCAAGCCCATTTGTGGCTTGTGTGTGTGTGTCTGTGGAATATGAAACAAAAGTCAGTATGCTGCAGGCTTATTTTAGATCAAATTTTACACCACGTTATTGATATGCTGTATTTTGGGATGTGATACATTTTTTGGAGAATCAATTGAGAAATTGTTTATGGATAAAATAATCAGGCAGGATTGTCTGTATTTGGCTAATCCAACAAATTAAATACTTGACAAATTAAGGCACCCAATGCAAAAATCATACGGTCAACGGTCTAATAGATCCACAACCACAGTATAAACCATATGACAAAATTTCTGATGGCAGACAAATTGAAATCGGTTCATGGTATGTATCATCATATTGCCCACTACTAAATGTGAAAATCTCACATTTCTTATATATCTGTGTTTAAATTTGAACGTGACAGAGGATCATCCACTAACGACTTGATGTCTGGTGTTTATGTAGACTTTGCAAGCTGATGCATGGGCTTGTATTTGTGTGATGATCTATTTGTTTGTTTTCCTTCTTAGGAGTATATTTGCTTAAGATGCAGAGGATTATTATAGTAATGTTCTTAACCATGTGTCTGTTTCAGAACACAAGATAAATGTGGAAACTATCTGCTCAACTAACTTAAGCACACTAGAACACCCAAACATTTGAACAATCGATTACTGTTGTCCCAGATTCCCCTTGTACACTCATGATTTATGGCTTTTGTTTGGGCTCTGCTGTGAAAGCTGTATTTACCTCAGCTCTGTGTTTTCTGTCTCACCACAGAGGACCCGACAGAGAAGGAGGACATCCAGCAGAGCGCAGAATGCTGCAGAAAGATCCTCAACCATGTCAATGAGGAGGTCAAAGTGATGGAGAACCTATTGGTGAGAAACACACAATCCATCACTCAACACACTGTTATGTAGTGACTGAGCACCAATTGGATTCTGGTCAATTCATTTTGAGACCTCTGAAGGTTTCTGCTGCTTCTACTTCAGAGATGTGCTGTCTGTCCTCTGTCTGACCCCCTAATCTTTTTCTGTCTATTTCCAGACTCTGAAGGACTACCAGCGCAGACTGGACACATCAGGGCTCAAACCAAGCAATGAGCTTTATACTGAATATAAGGTAAGGTTTTTTCAAAAAAATGTGTTTGCACACATGTTACATTATACAGATTTTAGTTCTTTGATGGTTTTGTTGCAAGAAATGTTCTTATTATTGTTGTTTGAGCTGTTTCATCAGTCTCCCTCTGTCTTTTATAGAACATTGACCTGACTCAGAAGAAGATGCTTTATGAAGGCCCTCTGACTTGGAGAGTCACCAAGGAGAAGGCAATTGGTAAAGACATGTTTGTGTGCACACTGTTTCCTGCATTTTTATCAGAGATGAACATTTCACAGACATGTTTTTCTTTATTTATCCATTTAAACTGGTATTTGATAAAATTCTTTTAGGTGTCATTTTTCTGTTTCCAAAAATTTTAAAAATCCACTTCAAACAAGGGTTGAATTTGCTGTTTACATTTCCCCATTAAAATTTGTAATAAAAGGAAACTGTTTGAGATCATGGTGGCCCATTGACTTTATTATTTGATATATAATGACTAACTTCTCTCTCTCACTCCCTTCCCTCCTCATCTCTCAGAGGTGCAGTGTGTGTTGCTCGGGGACCTGCTGGTGCTCCTGCAGAAGCAGGATGACAAGATGGTCCTCAAATGTCAGAGCAAGAGTAACATTGCCATACAGGAAGGCAAGCAAATGCTGAGCCCCATTATCAAGCTGGACTCGGTTTTCCTTCGTGAGGTGGCCACAGGTCAGTCCCACACAGAAGTACAGTAGTTAGAAAGAGAAATATAGGTAACTTCCATTGTGAGATCAATATCACCCAAGCTTACAATTTCTGTTGTTTTTTTCTGTTCTGTCAGATCGAAAGGCCTTTTATGTTATATTTACTTGGGACAGCGGTGCTCAGATCTATGAACTGGTGGCTCAGTCTCTTGGAGAGAGGAAAACGTGAGTGCATGAGGACTGATCTTTTTTTTTTTTTTTTCAGTAGGTAAACCATATAATAAAATTTAATCTAATCTGTGTGTGTTTGTATTTTATAGCTGGACTGAAGTGATAAAGTCAGCAGTGGATGATCTGAAGAAGAGTGGAGCACCCATGAAGTTGCCACTGCCTCCTGGAGTTGGAGGAGCCCCGTTCAGTCCAACGTAAGTGTCGATATGTGTGTTTTCAAGCAGCAAGATATATTCATCGCTTGCCAAAGTTCACCCATCTCAAAATGAATTTCTTTTGTCATTTTCTCTCTGTCAGGCTGACTGCCCCTCTGAGCCCGACTGAGAATGGAAGTTTGAAAAGCAGCAGTGGTGAGACCACAGTGCTTTATCAGCTGAACACTTAATAAAGAGTACAAACTTGTTATTGTTACACATTTCTGAAAGCTCAAGCCAAAGTTAAGCCATGTGTCTGTCTCTAGATCGAGATAAGGACAGCTTGACGGATGAGAAGTCGACAGACCCCAGGCACACGCTGATTGATTTCCTGTCAGATAAAGGCTTTGACTTGATAGGCCACTCCAACAGCGATCAGGAGAAGGTGGCCAATAATGCTTTGGATGAAGGTGAATAGGGGTCTTCCATATACTCCTATAAATGCATTTTTATAACTGTATTGTCGGTCTTAATGAAACCACTGAATCTGTCTCCTCTGTTAGTCATGTCGCTAAAAAGGCTGTTGGTCGGAAGCATCAGTCTATCAGAAGACTCACAACCTGATGAAGAAAACGGAGAGGAGCAATCAGAGAGGCCCAATCTAGACACGGATAGCTGTCAGTCAACAGGTAGGCTTCTGGAATAATTTGACATTTTAGAAAATGCACTAATTCCCTTTCTTGCAGAGAGGTAGATGAGAAGATTGATATGATTAATATGAAGCTAGAGCTTGCTATGGCTTGCTACCATTAGCTTTGCTTAGCATAAAGACAGGAAGCTAGCGTGGCTAAAGGTAAACATGTTATATCTTGATTGTTTTATCTGCATTTCGGTTTTAACAGTTAGTAGTGTAAAACATCACTTTTACTGGTCAGTATTTATGGACTGTAACTGAAAACAAAACTGGCTGCTGGCACTTCTAAACTGAGTCTTTATGTCCACAGAAGAACACAGTCAGACAACAGACAGAGGAGCGGAGGAGGAGAATGAGAACTCTTGTGAAAAAGAAGGTGCAGGGACGAAGGGAGAGGAAGAGAAGAGCATCAGTGCACCCCTGGTGTTGTCCCAGGAGAGGATGGAGGAAGTATGCAGGAGGCTTCACAGTCTGGAGGAACAACTAAAGAGACTACAGGTGAAGCGAGTTGAGCAGAGAAAGATAGATGAGAATATAGAGAGAAACTCTGTGTGGGGAGCAGGTATGACAGGGGCAGATACAGATGAGACATAACAAGAGAAGAGAGCTGAATAGAAAGAGACGCAGAGTTGGGCATTGAGGATTTCACTGAGGATAACTTAAGTAAGGAGCGAGCTTGGGTATACTTTGGACAAATGGGGCCAAAATGGCACAAAAGAGAAACTAGAAAATAGAAAACCATTTAACCACTGCTGTTATTGCTTGGCTGAAAATTGCCTTGTGAAATTGGACTTCTCTGAAAATGGCTATTATGTCCAGCGCTTGCAATGGGATGTGTCAGAGAGGGAGGGAGACGAAGAGAGGATGTTAAGAGGAGGGGGTTGAAGTAGGTGTGTGTGTGTGTGTGTGTGTGTGTGTGTGTGTGTCTGTCCTCAGTTCTTAAGGTGATATTGATTTTGTGTGTTGCAGACCGTAGAAGAGGAGCACCACAGGCTACAGGAGGCCCTTTCCAAGTTCTCACTGGAGGGGGGTAACTTCCAGTAAGACACCATCACGCCACCTGCTGGTCACTATAGGTAAGACAACTGCATTAGATAATTGAAGTGGTGATACTTAAGAAACTTTCTAGTATTTCGGTATCATGTCATCTGAGTGTGATCATTCATATCACACTCGGGGGGTCGTAATAAAAAAATTGCGACAAAATTGTTCAAATCACGCGTTTCATAATAATGTTAGTACAGTAGAATATTAACTTGTAATAAAAATATATATAAAATATAAAATATATTAAAATTAAAGCATGCACAGCAGCTGAAAGAACTTTTTTACAGCCCTGAGAAGTGTCTGCAGTATTCCTATCAGGCTACTTACAGTCCAAAAAACTTCCATAGATAAGATGGGGCAGAGGCCTGAGAGGCGAAGCCCGGGGTAATAACTGTCTCCAAATCACTCGCTGCTACTGGTAAAGTTTAATTGCTGTGGGCTCATGGTAACAATTAAAGGTAACCTAGAAGAGAATATCAACGCTCAGCTCTTCTCTCTTCTCTCATGGATATTAGGGCCTGGAAAGTCAGAGAATACTGTTTAAAGAGATTTTAGTGAGCAAATCAAATTGAAACTGCAAAGGCTTCATGTTCTTATCTCACATTCAATCATTTCTTGTCTTTTCTTCTGTTTAGATTCTTACTTGTGGCGGTTTGGAGTGCAAGAGTGACTTTCAGAGGTTTTTCCTGGAAATACCTAAACCCTCATAAGTCATGCCTGGGACCCTTGCTGCATTATTCGTGTCACAGCTTTTTGCAGCCATGCGGGAAAATGTTCTGCCTGACGGAGGGGGGAGGGAGGGCTTTGTGGACAGTGCAGTGGTTCAGTGATGGAACATGGGAGGTGTGTGCATGTGTATGTGTGTCTGTTTGCGTGCATGCTTGTTAGAGAGGTATACAAAGAAAAGAAAAAAAAAAAAAACGAGACATCCTACTTTTGAGTGGGATGTTGTTTTTGCAAAGAAAGATGCCCAAAAAAAAAAAAAGAAGCAATATTTTTGCCGTGAGAGAGATGCTGCCTAACAAAATGTAGTGATTACGATCTGCTGTAACACACATACGCACACCAGAGACATGCACGCTAGGAAATAATTTACATTATTGCAAATAGCAGATGTATAGTAAAGGAGGAATCTTATGTTTGCCTGCCAAGTTAGCTGTACCAGACAGAAGCCTCAAGAGGCCAATGTAGCTGTACCAATGTGTTTTGAAGATGTATTGAAATACTACTGCTGATATACTGTATAGTGTTATTTCTAGTCTATGCCAAAGTACAACAGAGATGCACTTTTTTTCTGATCTAAAAACTAGTTCAAAACACACTCAGTATATTGCAAAATTTATTACTTTTACACTATATTCAGTATAGTTTTTGAACAGTTTATATAGGCGGCCTTCATTTTGGAAACTGCATGCATTAAAGTGTGTGTATGTGTGTTACAAAGTTTTTAATTAAGAACATATTTGTTTGGAGGGTTCTTACTGTAATTACGTCACATAGAAACATTTATAAATAGTGGCACTATAGCTAATCATGCTGTTAATAATGGAGACTTGTTTGTATTTACTGCTTTTATTTATTCCTCTGAGTCCTGTTAGGTCAGTGAGTTGTCAAAGACAAAAAGATAGAGCAATGTGTGAGAGATGGATGAGTCAAAAAAAAAGGCAAACTTAAGAATGTGTAATAGAGATCAAAGTAGTGAGTGAAGAAGAGTGATGTAAGGACGGGGAGTGAGTTTAGAGGTTGTTGTTTATTTGAAGCTGGCGTGAACCAGACGGTCGTGAGAATATGTGTGGGAAAACATGAGATTAGGATTTGTGTTGTCTGTACTGAAGAAGGAAAAAAAAAAAAGCAGAATTTGAGTAGGTCAGTGTACACAGACACACAGAGATGATGCACACACACACACACACATACACCTACAACCACTGAGGGCCAAGTGCTACAGAAGTGTTCACAAAGGTCAGTCAGTGCCAGCATCATTTCTGCTAGCATGTTCGATTGAAATTTTTTTGCCGTGTCAGCTTCACCTAGTAAAGTTTTACAGCTCCTGATCCAAAACATGGACTTAAGTTGGGTTTATAAATTGTATATGACATTAGATACACGTTATTAGAAAAAGATTCTATTCTTCCTTCGTAGCAGTATTTGTATCAAAATTGAGCTGTCTTTGTATTTTATTCAGCAGTTGATTGTAATTATAATTATGATGATATAATTTCTGAGTAGTGGCATAACTGTGGCCGTGCACACAGGACCAAAGACGTAACAAAGCACCGTTAGATCCTCATTAGAGCTGTAATATTCTTCATGACATGCCTCTCCTGTATAGATGATCACCTATGCAGCCTGCAGCTGGCTGCTTTTCCTCTCTCCAAACTCCCAACGTGCCAGTGAAGTTAAGTGAAGGGATTTCAAAATCACATAGAAGAATGAGGCATCAGTTGTCATAAATAAACTGGTTTTGATTCTCTGATGAATGTAAAAGTGAATAACAAGATGAAGAATGTTGGATTGCCCTAGCCTTATTATGACCAAACTTGCATACACTTAAGGGGTGAAAGGAATGTTTTCATTAGCAAAAATTATTGAAAAAGTTGTCTTCAGTACCTGTTTGGGTCTGTGTGAGTAAAAGCCAGTGTGACTGCCACAAACTCTGCTGTTCTGATCTGCAAAGAGGACTTGAGACCAAGCACTGTTAACCCCTCTGGTACAAAATTGAACACATGGGACCTGTTAAAGAAGCAGAAAAGGACAATGAAGCCTGATAAAGATACAAAAGAAACATCGAAGGCTCGGAATAAGGAAAGCTGCAGGCTTATTCTGACGTCGCTCTTACCAGTACTGTAATTATGATCACTTCCTGATATGCATTCTCATTGTTGTTGCCACAACAACAAAAGCCCACTATGACCCTACTGAACCTCAGTATGAAATTATGCAAATCATGGTGCCATTAGTCATTTGTCACAAGTTGCTAAATAAGTACATGTTTGAACATTACTGCCATCTTATGATGCGTCTTCCTCTTAGAAACTGTACATAAACGTTTGCTTGAAGGAAAAAAATGTTTAAAAAAAACTATAAAATAATCTCCCCCTCCCTCCCCCCTTTGTGTTTTTAAAGCTTATTAGCTACATACACCTCTCGATAACACCCTAACCTCTTGTAATAGCATGATCACCTCTCCTACCGCACAGCTTTACCATATGTTGTGTATTTCATTTGATTTACTTTAACGGGTCGGGGAGGTTTTTGTTACTGCTTTTTTGTTTTGTTTTTTGGTCAATGTTTATCAAAGAAGCTTTTGTAATTATGTACTATGCATTTGGCCGTAACGGTGAGAGAGACAGGTCTGTAACTTGTCTACGCATGAGTGAACTGAACAATTATGCAAATATTGTATCCATGACGTTGTCTTTGGGGCGTTCATACCCTCTCTGTCTGTGCTGTGACTCTCCAGCTCACCAATGGGAAACATTTAAAGATATCATCTCATCCAGGGATTTTTTTTTTTTTAACTATTAAAGTGCAGCAGGTGAATCCCAGTTGACACCAGCTTACCGCGATACCAGTGATACTTTGCAGCGACTACCACAGGCACTTACCGCTCTCTCTCGTCCAGATGCTTTCCCTCATGTATGCTATATACAAATACTGAGATGTATAGAAAATGTATTTATAGATCGGTGCCTTGCTTTGACAATCATGTTGTTTTCTTCATAAAGGGCTCTTAAGTCTACAAACACAATCAGTTGTTTTGGTTGGGCTGTCTTTCACGGAGGACGGCGAAATTGACCTCAGAGAGTAAGAGACAATGACCAAATGACTAATAAGAATTGCAACATCATGCCAGGAATTTAGGTTTTTATGTCCATCTCCTTTACAGCAATAAGATTTGAGCCCTCCACCAACTCTGCCAGCCAGTCAGTGCCCTGTATAAAAAAGACACTGCTCCTTGTCATACAGACATCTGCTATCTTGTCTATCTATAAACAATGAATATACAAGAACTATACTGTGTATTTGGGTTTTGATTTTATTGTGTAAGAGGCTCTTACAATGATGTATACTTAAGGAAAATTGTGGTACGTTCTGTTTTTTAATCTTCATTTTTTAAATAAATTGGGGAAATAAATACCTGTTTTGTCATTTTATATAGATAGTTTTGAGCTAATAGTTATTTTTGATTAACTTAATGAGCTTAAGGTTTGGGGTTGGCTTTACATGGGTATAAAGATAGGGTTTAGGATCCTATATTGATTCCATGAACCATATCCTATATTTGTGTGTCCCTTTTTAAACACACAGCACATATGAAAAGGAAATTATGGCTCTAGTCATTTTCTAAATGCATGCAGCTTTAACTTTTATGCAAATATGAAACTGCTGAAATCCATTCAAGCGTAAATCCTGACAAGAGAAAAACAAGACACCAATTTGTCGTTACAGCAGCAAAGACAGATCAGTCTTGTTGTGCAGGGAATTTTATCTACATTATTGCAGCAGAATTTTTTTATTTCTGGACTGAACATTTGTAAACGGAATGGCAAAAGTTACAATTTTTCTCCTCTGCAGCTTTTTTGGTGAGTTGTATCAATTTATTTAAAGCAATATCTGAAATACTCTTTGGGTACAACAAATAAAATATGTGTTGATATAAATATTGGTTGGGTTATGTGAAAAAAAGGCGTTTATATCAGTTCATTAAAGCTAGTATATATGTGTATACTCTATATGACTTTTTATATTTAACTCTTGAGTTCTGCTTCAGTGAACCGTATCTCCTGTCATGGCTGAACTTTAATTTTACATGTTTGTTAATCTTGGTTCATTGTGCTGTAATTTTGTTCTAATTATTCAACTTACAAGACATTTATTTCATTTATTACAAATACAAGTTATGTTGCAATCTCTGCCATCATTATAAACTGACAAATGTTGGGTTAAATCAATAATAATGAGGGCACAAATACGTGTCCTAACTGTTGCTTCTTCCGTAGTGGTTTTTGCTCAATGTGAGGTGATTTTAGAGGCAGACCAGACCTGGTTGAGGGTGAAGCTCTCTGACGGTGCTACCCTGAAGTGCTGCTACAAAGTCCGCAAAGGATCAAATCCACTCAAATTCACTTGGATCAAACATGTTAAAGGGTTCAACAACACCCAAAATAAAGAAGTAGTGGACATTTCAGATAATGTGACTACGAATGAGAGCGAGGACAACAATTCTGTATTTTGTGGCGAGCTACTCTTCAAATCAGTCAAGCTGAATGACACTGGGCTTTACCGGTGTCGTCTGAATGACAGTGAAATCCTCACACATGGCACCTACCTGCAGGTCTACGGTGAGTGTGTATATCTGTGTGGTGGTGGTGGAAAGGGTCCTCTTTGCTGTGCAAACCAATCAGAAATGCCAGTGTGTGTGTGTATAATATGGAGAGATGGACTCAAGTGAGCTCTAAGTACTGCTAACACCTCATAAGCCATAAATCCTGTTAACTTTAGTCTATCCTAGAGCTGTATGAGTGGCAGCATCCTTGCATATCCTATTTTAGCTAATCTTTGCATCATCAGGATGGTCTCATTGCAGTCTGCCGTCCAGTCGTTTACTTAAAATAGCACCAAGATTAGATCAAGTTGCAATCACCCTAATGTGTAGAGGGATTTCTCACACTGAAATGTCTATTTGCATCCTAATCTCATTAAATGTAAATGGTAGATGTGGAAATGTAAAACAACGACTAAACTCCTATTGGGATTATGTGTGAGATAACCTGCATTACAAGAACACGAGTACCCTTACCTAACAATGCTATCAATTGTTTATTCATCTATTTCATATGATAGACTGTGTTCTTTACACTAAATAGTTTAGTTATATAACAAAACGATAAGTCTCGTAATAAAATCTCTAAGTAAGTCTTTAAGTATCAAGTAATTAACCAGTTTTCCTGATTCTTTTTTATACACTCCAGCTTCCTCTTTCTACTGTGCTCTCATTTGTCTCAAAAACAAATTACCCAACTACTGTTATGTTGTTTCACCTCTGAACCCTGTCTGTATGTCTAGAGCCATTGAAGAAGACAATAAACCTCAGTGAAAGCACCAAAAACAAGATCCTGACTGCTGAAGGAATCCTACTTTTAATCTGTGTCCTGGTGCCCTGTGCCACTCTTCTTTGCAAGGTCAGAAGTTCACATGATTGGGAGTAATTGCACATTGCCATACACTGATCTGTCATTCACCCCTGGCCCATAGCATTGCTGTTAAAGTCATGGTTAATTTCCAAAGTTTCTCAATAGCGGTATTGCCTTCTTATTCATGTCAACACACTAGAAAAGATTACAATCCCTAAGAGAGCCCTACTTTGACTTTGACTTTGTTCCCACCACATTCAGCATTAAGTGTCTCAAATTATTTTTTTTTGTGTGTGTGTTTCCTGTCCTTATTTTCAACGGGAAGTTGCATCATTTCACAGCTTTATCAACTTCTGCTTTCCCTTCACAGTCAAAGAAACTACAGCAACTGGAGAAGAAGAAAATGAGCAGGGAAGAGGAAAACATTTATCAGGTAAAGTTTAAATGAGTCACATCATCTCTGAATCAAACACGTCATGGCAGGCATATGTTGTACTAAAGCAGAAATACTTGTACAAGTATCACTTTGTTGAAATCAGGAACAAAGATTATCTTTAACCCCAATTCAAGTTAACATGAATATGTTTCATTGATTTTTGTGTGTTTACTTGATTTCCATCTTCCTTATCTCACCAACCAGGGGCTAAATCTGGATGACTGTTGCACAACATATGATCAGATTGAACGCTCCCAGCAACATGGCCCCTACCAGGATGTGGGCAATGTTATGGAGGATGACGAGGAAATCCAGCTGGAGAAACCATAAAGGGAGGGGGAGAAGGTTGAGTCTAATGTTAGAGTTTAAGTGTGTGATATTTGAATATCAGATTAATTCTTTGTTACACACGTTGGAATTTTGCATTTAGCCTGCAGTCATAGTCGTAGTATCTGACGACATATTTTTTCTTTTCTTCTTTCTTTAATTTGTGATTGTAAAATTATTTTTGACCTTGGAAATTGCAGCTGACAAAACAATCTCACCAAAATGTCCACTCAATAAGCCGCTCCACTCCAGACAATTTTGAAGAAACCTAAAAATTCTGTAAAAATGTCTATTAAGTTTGGTTATTTTTTCCATGTTTGATACATTTAACTGTTCTTGACTCTTAACTGATCCCTGCACTCAGTTGGCTAGCTGTTCTAAACTTTCTATCATATCACATGATCTTCTTCGAAATTGAATCTCAACTTTTATGCCAACATGTAGAAGAAGTCCTCAAATTGTTTAGAAAAATACTTGAACATCTATAATTCAATGACAACAGGGCAACTTCATCTGCTGAGGAAGATCATGTGATAGGATTGAAAGCCTTGGAACACCCTCTGCCTAGACCTTGTGGTAACATTGTTTTGTCATCAGCTTCTTTAATGTGTGTGTGTATGTTTGTTTGTTTTTTTAAAACAGAATATTTTAATGGATTTCTTGCAATTTACTAAATGACCTTCTGATGTGTCACAATATATTTGCTTAGTGCTATTTGTGTGAGTGCTCAAAGAATAAAGCTGTGAGAAAAAAAAAATCCCATAAATTGTGTAAAAACACACAATGCCCCTCTTGTCTGTGCTATGTGGATTATGGCTCTTAATTATTATTCCCTACCAAATTGTACAACCAAGAAAAGCGGGGCGGGAGCCTGTCGATTTTAGAGTGTCGTGATTGGCTACTGAACCGCGACGCAGACACCCATTGGCTTCCAATTTGGACGTGGGCGGGGCCTCGGCATTCCCAGGCAGGTATGTAGGATAGACATGAGAGGCGGTGCGTAAACAGAGCAGGCGAAGATGGCGTCGAATAAGAAGAGTGGTGGGAATAGCAGATTTGAGAAAGGTGTGAATGGAAGACGGTCATCCAAACACAAAGAGGGTCCAGTGGGTGAGTTTTTCTGTGCCGTGCCAAACTCGTCACAGCCCCCCGCTTTTTTTGTCGCCCTCCCCTTTTAGCCTTTTAACGTCTCCCTTTTTTGACGCTCCCTGCATTAGCAGCTACGTTAGCTGGCCTCGGTCGGCCAAATTGAACAGCCAGGATTTAAGCCGCTGGGTCTGTGTCAGCTGCTTAGGTCCTGTGATTGTTAGACGACATCAAAAACGATGGCATACTGAGGAAATTGCTTAGAAGACAGCGCCGTGTATCTTCTCCTTTGCTGGCATATCCACAGCTCCGGGCATCCCCTCAGACATAGATACTGTAGCTACAGTATGTGTACCATTAGTTGTAGAAGTGGTAGTAATGTCAACGCTGTAGTTACAAACATATATGCTGTATTTATATTCACCTTTTCACGTTCTGTGTCTCAGCTGACAGTGACTGGACTCACCTGAACAGGTACCTAAAACATAAACAAGAAGGCAGGGGAGGGAGTACAACTAGATATTAGATTTATCTCTCAGTGTGGCATTAGGAAGGGAGAGGAGGGAGGGTTGTTGGAACTGTACTGTGCATAAATCGATTAAGCGAATTGATGGGGTCACTAGTGACGAATAGACAGCCTTTGTAAGGTGGCAGGCAGACTTGACATGATGCTGCAGGCTCTGTGATCTGCTGTTATGACTGAACAAACTCCCTCTGTTGTTTTATTCTCCTCTGTTAACTAGGCCACTGTCTCAATGTAGCTGGAACAATCCAACCAAAAAGGCTTCCACAGCTTAGTCAGTAGTCTAACAATATACCATACATTGTGTATATTTTTGCTACTAGAAGAGTTTTTGCCCAGTCTTACTTGTTGTGTGAGGTTGCGAACACACTCATTTTTCATCAGATCTGAAGATCGGATTCATAATTATCTTTTCCATCAAAGGTGTTGCATTATAAAACTTGAAGGGAAGCCATATGTGTCCTATGTGAAAGCCCATTGTTGCTGGTTTCCTGTTGTTCAGTTTGGCCTTGTGCGTGTGAAGGTGCTCTGTCTGTGGGGGTCTGAGGGGGGGTGGGGGGTCGCAGCTTTCTGCCCTAAACATGACACTACAGAGCCCCTGCGGTTAACTCTTCCTCTCGTCCATGCACTGCTCAAAGTTTGCTATTTTTAAAGCATGCTTCCTGTAGACATGGCATTTGTAGGGTATCAGATATCTGGCAAAGTTCAAAAACACTCAGCAGATACCATATCTGGAAGAAGAAGTGTTGAAAGGCCAAATGGAGGAATTTTTACGTTAAACACCGTCTGGTCACAACACATGACGAGTGTTGAGACTTTTCTACTCGCGTAGATAGATGAAGACACTGTGACGGTGAGTTCCACTTCAAGAAACAACCACTATATTTTCATATCCTTTGATTCACATCTGCTCAGGATGGGTCTGTTTAGGCCTGATAAAGAAAAACACACTCATCGGTTAGAAACGGCCCAGACAGGATCAGCACAGTTAATCATACTGACATTAAGAGGTAACTCCAAGACCACAAGAGTAATTTCTAAACATTTTCTCAAATAGAATAGACATTTTCTCTCACATCGCTCTTATTTCTAGCCATAAATGTAAATGAGCAGGTTTTTCCAGACAAAAGAACAACTGTTTGTTTGTGCCTCTTTGTACAGGATGTACACTTTTTTTAGAGCAGGATTGAAAAAAAATCCTGCTTGCATTTTGTATGTCTACTTCACTATACATTGGAAAATAATAGGAACCACAGAAAGATCAAATGGATGAAGTGCGTCTGTGTCAGATTAATTATTAGCTATGATCTTACTAGGACACCACAAGCCTATCTATCACCTCCAAATATGATCCAGAGCACCTGCTACTTTTTTATTCACTAGAATGAGAAAGTGTGTCCAAACTTTTGAATATATATATATATATCTAATCTAATTGGCTTCCTCCCAAAACACAGCACCACCAACCATGTATATACCCTTCACACTTTAATTAACAAACATGCACACCAAAAAAAAAGGGTAAAATATTCACTTGTTTTATTGATTTCAAGAAAGCTTTTGACTCTATTTGGCATGAAGGGCCCTATTACAGACTTCTACATTGTTGTACAGGGGGCAAAATGTATGATCTGGTTAAATCAATGTGTTTGGAAATTAGGTGTGCTGTTAAAATTGGAGACAAACAAAGTCCAACTTTATTTAATGTGTACATAAATGAACTTGTTGTTCAGCCGGATCAATGTGCTGTTCCTGGAAAACTAAAGTCACGATTTTTCAAAAGAAAGAGAGAGAGAGAGCTGTAATTCCTGTTTCCACATGTTGTTTTCCTAGTCAACAGTATTACAGTACAGTATAGTGTTACAACAATGCAGTATTATGAATTTGACAGTAATACTGTTTACACAACAGCCCGACTGTTCCTTTTACCGTCCCATCAAAACAGCTGATCAAACATTAAACTGATTCCGATAGAGGGGGTTTTGCAGTCTGGTTTTAAAAAAAACTCAACTTTCACACAGGATACACCTGCAGTTCCTCACTCCTCGTGTCCTCTGAGACCTTCACCTGTGGTTTTCCTATTGTGACATGTTAAAGACAAACAAACAAAAGGAGCAGCAACTGAGACTGAAAACACAAGACTATTGACTGAGTTATCGAAAGCAACAATAAGGAAAACCACAAAAATTAAACGTTTTCATCAAAGTCCTCGTGGTGTCTGTGTCCTCATGTGTGTGGGTGTGAGAATATATTTGTTTGTCCCTGTATTTCTAGCAGTGGGTGAGGGGTCATGTCTCCCTTCCCCGAGCTATGGGACTGTCATGCGTGGTATCAGCCAAAAACTGAGGTCATTTTTTTTTTTTTTTGCCAGGAATAGATTCACTGAATTACATTTCCACCCTTTGTTTTGGTTTTGCATGCAGTGTCCATGTTCTCCCTTCATGGACAAACATTGGTATTTCTCAAGAGTTGGCACACACATCACTTTCCTGCTGAGTAAACACTCAAATGCATGTTCAAAGGTGCTATATTCATACTTTTCAAGACTCAAAAGTCTAATCAGGTTTGTTATTTAATTGATTAATGTAAATTTAGTGATTAGTGACTTTGAGTATATCCTTCCTTTTCCTTGTTTGTTCTTGTCATGTGTGTACCTTTGGGTTATTTGACAGTTGAAAAACAGGTAAAAAAACACAGTGCATTTATTATTTCAGTTTTTTTAAAGATTGAATTGCCATTTTACACTTAATGATATATTAATTGATAATTATTGATTTTACTGCTCTTTGTTTACATTTGTGTTTAGACCGTATTAAATGTGGAATGGAGTACAGAAGGAACATTTTAAGAAAAACAGCCACGATCTTGGAATATTAAATCATCTCATGTTTGCAAGGTTGAATCTTGCAAATATCTGTTGTGATCTGCCAAATGGGTGGAAGGTCGCAGGGAGTTGCACGCTGAACAGCCAATGGCAAAATATCCCACTGTCACAGGGAGAAGGTTAACTGGGCCGGGTTTGTCTGTAGCTCCAGTACCCTTTTTAAAAGAAGCATAAGAGGGACGAGCAGAGAGGAAAGAAAAAGGACAACACATTACCTCCTGACAAGAATTGGTTATGACAGGCTGACATAAAGACACTGACAGGGGAAGAGCCATAGTATAAAAAAAAAAAAGGAACGACAGATAGTGAGAGGGAGAACAAAACCAATTGGGAAACCGTATCTCTTTGCTCTCTGCCACCCCTCCCTCCCCTCTCCATCTCTCATTCTGTCTTTCTTTCCCTCCATGCTCTCATTGCTTTTGTGGAAGAGAGGAGACAGACAAGGACAGAGCCTTGAACTCAGATGCTGGTAAACACTTTTACTTTGTTTTTCTCTTCCAGCTTTTCAATAGTTAGTCCATACAATACATTGTGTGCTTTGCCAGAAGCTGCCTGCAGGTAGTTTTTTTTTACAAACACTCAATTCACACTGTCTGTGGGCCCCACAGGAGTCATTATATGTCTGTAATGTCGCTACTGTTGGTTGTTGTACATGACTTATTAATACCCGCTCTCATTTATCTTTAATGTGGAGAGACCAGGTGTTACATTTTAGTGGTTGCAGTTCGGTTTACAGTGACCACTTGTTTCACTTTCACAGGAAGGAATGATGAAACATGCTGCTCTGTATTGACATACGTGGCCTTTCATAGACATGTAGAACATTTGCAGGCCGTTTTTTTTTTACATGTGTAGAACATTTGCATGCCTTTCATACATATGTAGAACATTTGCTTATCTTTCATAGATATGTAGACGGTTTGCTTGTCTTTCATAGATATGTACAACGTTTGCTGGTGTAGAAAAGGCAGAGGTGATAAGACGTGTAGGTGAGTCATGGTTTTCCTCCTAGTGACTCCCATTTATCGTCTATCGGCTGCTATCCTGACTTCACTGTAGTGGCAGTAAAATTGGTCGTCTGTTTGAGACATTATCTTTTGTCAAACAAAGGTGAAGTCTTCACCGGGCAATTGCAGGTTTGAACTCTGAGTGAGCTCTTGATAAGATGGTTCACCTAACTGCGCTCATTTGCATCGTTTATGATATGCTCCCTACAGTTTGTTAGGGGTGTAATGTGCGTCGGCTTCATTATCATTTAGCAAATTCTAGAGCAACTTATGCTGATCCAGGGGTTCATAAAGTTCATGCTCAGCTTACTCTGTCAACATAAGGCTTGTTGGCGTCCCCTGCTGAGAGAGTTGTACCCCTAGCTGTAATTAAGCAATGCAATTTTAATTTTGGCCTTGAGCCCAAACTGATATGACTGCTATATAATAGCCGGTCCTGCAACATGGCATTTCGGTGACTGCTCGACCAAAGCAGTCATTGTGTCCCCTTAGGTCACACTGCTATAAATGTATTTGTGCAGACGGATGTATTTGTATTTACAGATATTCTAGTTCTTTTATGTTTGTGTCCCCTGATGTTTCCAGTTTTTGCTGATGTAATGAGTTGTTTCCTGTGTTGTCAGGTTTAGCACCTTCACAATCTCTTAGTCATCCGCTGGCTCTTGGCTAAATCATGAGATGGAGCAAGAATCAGATGGAGTAAGAAGTCTGTAATTTTATGTGTGTGTGTTTCTTGTTTGCTATCTCTGTTTGACATGACACATGCAAGTACTGAAGGCGTCCTTCATCGATATTTATGATAAATTTGTATGATTGTTTGCGTGAGTGGATGGAAAACTCAAATTTTCCATCTGTTTCGTGCCCCCTGATCCCTCTCTCCTTCTACGCTCTTGTTTTCTTTGCGACTTAGCAAAGCTAACATCCACCCAAAAATATAATTCATGTTTTTCCATAATTGTATACGACTCGGTATTGATAGGAAGTCTCTCTAAGATGACAGCTGTAAGGTCTGAATTCTTGTTTAAGTAGTTTGGATAAGAATTCTGTGAGCCCACAATGTTAATTAATTGTTAACGTTAACGAATCAAACTCAAAAAGCGTCTGCGGAAATCACAAATTCAAGTCTGAGCGAGACAGTTGGCTATATTTGTGGATTATAACCTCACATAATTTGAATACACAATGTAAATTCTGTTTTAGTGTGGAGTTTTCTTTGAAGTCATGGGATGAATTTATGTCAGATAGAGTATTCCTTTCACATGGTTGAATCGATGTGAAATTAGGCCCCAAGCTGCTTCATTAAGCTTTGCAGGAATAGATAGAACTTGATATTGTAATGAAAAACCCATCCCTACTGCAGTGCTGCTCCGTGCTGTCCAGTCATTTGGCTCTGCAGATTTGTTTTGGTCTGTCCTTATATCCCAAGGCCAAGAATGCCTCTTAAATTCAACGGGACATTTACTATGGGCTCGGTGGCAACATCACACACGCATAAACACAGGGTTTCCTGTTGTTTGCAGATAATTAAAACAGTTCGGCTTGTGGCAGAAGCTCACAGGGGTGACACGTGAATCAGCACATGTGTGACATAAAAAAAAAAACATATTTATGAGTGGCTCCTTGATTTCTGGTTTGTTTAAAAATGTCCAAATCTGTCTGTAACATTCGGGTGTGTTCAGATGAGACGATGTTTTTTAGTGCCAACTGGAAGGAACAGCTTGGCAGAATGGCTTAATGGAGCACGTCTGGATTGGGTTATGTGTCCTCATCTTTTTTTTTTTTTTTTTCCGCATAATTCAAGCCAGTAGCAAATTGCTCAATGCCATGGTGGACAGTATGCTGTTTTGCCAAGTCCAAAAACATTTTAGAGGAAATCTTTATGACATGATTTGAGTATTCCTCGCTAAGATTTTAATTGAGACAAATAAACATAGCTGCAACAAAAAATGTGTCAGTCGAGGGGCATCTCGCCCTATAGGACATGTTATAAAAGCTCTCCCTGAAAGAAAAATGGTGTGAAAGGCAAAGACAAGACAAGGCAAGAAAACGAGAAGACGGGCAATAGCTGAAGAGATTTTTCATGCAATGTGTGTGCTTGAAGTTGCCTGGCTGATAAATGTCTCTTCCCAGATGTCAGGGGGTTGTGATTCCTCCCAGCAAACTGAAATTGCCTCTCCCATTACTCTTACTGAATAGCAGGGAATAGCAGAATAATTGTGCGATTAGGGCTCCATTATTTCTTTGACCCTCTAAACAATATTTCACTGGTAGAATCTGTTCACTTTTTAGCATGCACAGGCAACCTCTGCTCTACATCCCAAGATGTCGCTTTGGGGATGTGCATAGAAAACTCTGTGCTCTTTCTACTTTTATTATTTTATTTTTCTGTATATGCTTTGTTGCAGTAGCCTTAGGAAAAAAAAAAAATTGATAGCAAAAGTTTGGGTAGGGTGGTTATGTCCAAGGGTAGCTGATATCATTGGGCTGTTCATTATGTATGCATGGTTTAACTACAGTTGATTCAACTCAGCAGAGTCTTTCTTTAAGAGTAATTTTAAACTGATCATTATCTATTATCTCTCCATACTGGCCAAATGTGTTCAGGTCCTGCACAGTAATTGGTTAAAACTCATCCATAACAGAGAAATTATTTACCTTCCCTCTGTCTGCTTCTCCCCTAAATTCTCACTTTCTCATCTGTCACTTCTGTCTTCGTTCCTGTTACTTTGTCCACCGTACCTTCTCCTCTGTCCTCTGTCTCTCAGCATGCCAGTAACTCTATACAGTAAGTACCAGCTAGTCCCCAGAGTTCAGTGTTGTGGAAACAGAGGTCTCAGATAACGCGGCAGAGGAACAGTAGGAATCCAGGGGGAGGGGGGGACATTGCATTGGATCTTTGTTATGCTGCATTAGGGCGCAGATATGAGAACACTTGATAAACACGTTCCGCTGTGTGTGTTGTCAGCTTTATACCTCCCTTTGGGACTCTTACGTGAGTCTTATGTGTTTTTATCAGTGTATGACTAATTTGTGTTTGTTCCCAGCAGCATGACGTTAGCAAACGGCCTCTGCCTTCTCCTCCTGTTCCATGCATATCTGCCTAGATCTTGGTGGATTTTGGATGCTTAGCCCGGATTTAGATCATTTAATTTCAAGGCTTGCTTAACACGTTTCAATCAATGAGCTTCCATGCACCGGGCTATGGGGGATTAGTTAATAGGAGTAAGAGAACATTATGTAGGATATATCCAATGATAGATTTGGTACAGTGTTTACATGCTAATTACAGAGATGGGAGTGGCGCTGAATAGGGAAAAGAGTGCTCTTTTTACGGTCAAGTTTTTACAGCTACTGAAAATAACTATGCCTTTTCTGATTTTAAAATAAAGGCATAATTAGTGAGATCACTAATAATCTGCCCTGGTGAAAAGAGAATTTCCCTCCTGGATACATAAAGAATAATATTAATAATATATCATTAAAATGAGTATCTACCCTCACCACAGAAAATTCATTTTCATTCCAACCTTTGCCTCGCTTCTTTGTCCCAATTCTCCTAGTGATGGACACCAAGGCTGTGTTTGCGGCCCTTTACAGCGTGTGCGAAGAGAATGCCACATTCTTCTCAGGAGGGGCCAAGGGATCGCAAGGTGATGCGGCGAAGCGGCTGGTGGACACCATGAATCTCATCCAGGAGCACGCTCGCAGCCTGGAGCCTGTTATCTCCGGATTTGCTGCGGTCTACCATCATTTTGACTTTGATCCGCACATACCTGCTAATGGTTATCGCTCATTGGTCAAGGTAAGCTGTGGGATGTTGTGAGGTCTGTTTGTGTCTGTTTGAGTAAAGTCTTAAATCTGTCTGTGTTCTCATTTCAACCCAGCGCAGCTTTGAGAATAATAATCTCACATACCGCACTACATTCTTATCAATATTCTCTACACTGTGAGAAACCGCTCACCAGCCCCTCTTTGCCTTCATATCGCTTTGTTTCAAGGTCAGTCCATTTGTTTTACAGATTGATTTTATGTTGCAAATCAGGTTAGATAAATTCCTCCAGCTGCAGAATATCTACCCGTACTGTACCCACTGTACTTTATCTTCTACAGTTATTGATGAAACATCATGACCTCAGTGGCTGCAGCCCACCACAACCGAATGAATCTAGCAGAGCAGCAAATGAATGCTGCTCTGTTTTCTAGCCTCTCGATTTCCACATGTTTAATCCTTCTCATCCCCACAGTGGTACTCTGACTAATCTGTAACACCCTGGTGAAGCAGCAAGCTTTTCACATGCTCCACATGCCCGCATTCAGGCATGCTATCACACATCGTTTTTTTTTTTTCCTTCAAGCTTACCACACTAATCTCAATTACAACTTAAGCAGGCCCAGAAGACCTGCCCCTTTAATGATTATACAATTAAAGAACTGTGGTTTGCTTTGTTACAATGCAAAATGTTGTGTATTCATAGAAAAGGAAAAAATGACCTAAAGTTTCTCTTTTATCTCAAGAATACATATCATTACATATTGTATCATTCTGAAAATCATTTTGTTAACTAAGGACTTAATTTATCTAATTTATTTTAGTTAAGTTAAAGATTTAAGTTAAAAACCAGAGCTGATTTAAAATTGTTGTATGAAGAACGTTTAATGGTTGGTTGACTGATCACATTTTGAAAAATTGGATAAAAAACCTTCTTTGTACTTTTCCAGGTGGTGCGTTGCTGCCTTCTCCACATCATCCACAAAGGGCGCTACATCACCGCCAACCGACGCAGCATCTTCTTCCGAGTAGCTCACAACGCGGGAGAGATGGAGGCCTACTGCAACGCCCTGTGCCAGCTGCGCGCCCTGCTCTACCTGGCCCAGCGCATGCTACATGACAACAGCCATGGCAACCTCTTCTTCCAGGATGAAAGTGGCCTCAGCGAGAGCTTCGTCCGCGAGTACTCATCCATGCACAAGGGGTGCTTCTATGGACGTTGCCTCGGATTTCAGGTGGGACGAGCTGCGTAGTGTGGGGATAGGTAGCGGGAAAGATGAGAAATAGGAAGAGTAAGGAATGGGGAGGGATAGAGGTAGTACTCAATGTACCATCTCTTGCTAGATAGTTCAAACGTGGGGTTTTTGTGTGATGCAAAAGTGGAGACACTAGGGAGAAAGGCAGATGGGAAATAACTTAATTGTGCACATATTTAGCTGCTGTAGGTAAGAGGGGATTAGAGAAGTATTCATTTCCTACAATAACACATCTCTCAACAATACAGAGGAAAGAGGAAAAGCAACCTCAAAGTCAGTTGACACATACAGACAAGCAACTGAATGTAACCATATTTACAGTTCTGGGTTACATGTTACTTTAACTGTTATATTAGTTTCCCATAGCCCATCAATCAAAAAGGATTAATCAGTTTTAAAAAGCAATGTGTGACCTGTTGTTATCAGAAAAACCTAAAAATAAAACACCTGTGCCAGGAAGTTTGTTACCAGGTCATCATACACTTACCCTGAAGAGGGACGAAAAAGGTTTCAGAAATGTAGCACGTAAAAGCCAGGAATACAAACCTACAAACTACTTCTGCTGTCTAAACTTGGAAGTAAAATGAAATGATGAAAGGCAGTGGATGGGCGGAAGGAATGCTCTTCTTCACAGCCATGGCATCTGTTCTTAGTTGAGCTTAACGAGAAAGGTTGAACTGTCAGCGAACAGAGGTCAATATCAAACTGAAGGGGAAAAAATGATGAAACCTCCCTAGTACTGCCCGTATAAATTTATAATGTCTTAGACTCATCTGATATTCTGATATCTCATCATCTATGTTTCACTGCCTCTGTTTTGAATTATTCTAGTTTTAATTGTGGTCTATTTATCGTTTTTAAATGCAACAGGAAAATGTAAAGTCTGTCTCTGTTTTTTTTTGCCCACCCCTCCATCCTTCTCCAGTTCACTCCAGCCATCCGACCCTGTCTCCAGACCATTGCTATCGGCCTTGTGGCCTTTGGAGAAAACTACAGACGCCATCAGTCAGGAATAGGTCAGCATCATCTCTTCTACCTCTCATCATCGAGCCACTTCGTTGTCATTCATAGATCGTACTCATGCCCACATCTCCTCTACGTTGCTCCTTGGCCCCTGACGATGTACCCTTTTGATGTTGTGTGTTGATGCTCTTTCATCCTTTGGAATTTAGAGGGCTAGCTGGTGTGCTTCTTCTATATTTCAGAATGTTTTGAGTATGTACACAGTTATGTGCAGCGGCAGAGATAGAAGAACATGTACCATCATATACACATTTGCACCATGCACGCACACAAACACACACACATAATTATTTAACATTTGAAAAGGGATTATTGGACTCTTATGGTTTCTTGTGCTCTCTGCCACACCACAGTGGAGGCAGCAGGTATTGCACCATACGGTGAGTGTACTGAAACCCCCACCCCTTCCTCATAGTCCTCTGTAGTAAACTGAGAGGTTATATGAAGAAGTTGCTTCTTTTGCACAGCTCCTTTCTTCCTAAATGGTTCTGCACACAGCGCTGTAAGCTGCATTAGCTGTCCTGTGTCTGTATTTCAGTGTACAGATCGTAGTCTTAGGTGCAGTCAAATTGCAAACCCAAATCAATCTGTGACATCTTGCAGAGCATTGAAAACAGGGTAGAATCTAAATTGTAATCAAATTGAAATGCTTGTATTTCAACATGTCACAAGCGAAATAAACTTGAATAATTTATGCGGCAATAAGATTATAGTGCTGTGAGTAAGTAAAAGCCAATTCAGCCTGAAGTTTTACCCATGTTGTGGAAACTTCTGAGGTTTGCTGTGTTTTAGCTTTTTTTTTTTCCCCATCATGACTTTCTCTCCGTCTATCCTTTCACCTTCCTCTCGCTGTCTCAATAAGTTTATAATTTCTAACGTTTTTTCATGTGCTTGTGTCTAGTGACTTATTGCAGCATTAATGTGCCCTTATTCCTGCCCTCCTTCCTACTATTTGTCTTTGTGAAACGATTGTTTTCATTTCTATTGCCGTGATTACTTTTCATTCTCATTTTCACCACCTCCTAACCATACATTCGTCTTTTCCTGTCCCTTTCCTTTTTAATTCTACTACCGCTGCCTTTCTTGCGTTACCCTTGTCTCTGGCGTCTCCCGTCCATTGACATACCCTCCCTCCCTTCCCCAGGTGTAGCAGCCAGCTCTTTCTTTACCTCAGGAAAGTACGCCATTGACCCAGAGTTGAGAGGGGCAGAATTTGAACGCATCACTCAGAACCTGGACGTCCATTTCTGGAAGACCTTCTGGAACATAACTGAGACCGAGGTGCTGTCGGTGAGTAGCCTGCCGATGCTTCTTTTCACACACTCAGACAAACACACTCTTAGACATCTGTAATCTAGCCATGTTGCCATCACTAACCCATGCACGCAGATAAGCACACTGCCCGGATTTTAATATTAAAACTGTATCAGGGATATTTTACTTTCCTCTGGTAAAAGTACCTTTCTATCATTATGCATTTTGGCCTACAGGCCGTTAGTAATAATAGAGTGGAGTTCAATTTATTCAGTGGGGTTCATGGTTTATTCATCTGGTTTCTCTTTCTCTCCAGTGACCTGACTCGCCATATAACTTGCACTCTTTCTCTTTCTGTCTCTCCTTCTCAATTTTTTTTTTTCTCTCATTTTCTCTCTATGTGTGCATCTCTCTACTATCATCTCTCTTTCTCCAGAGTCTCGCCAGTATGACATCCACTCAAGTGAAGGTGAACCGTGCTCTTTCTGTGCCTCCCGTGCCCTTTGACCTTCCCCTGGCGGCCAACCACAGAGCGTCTGTAACTGTAGCTCCACCGTCAGCGCACATCGGCACTGCTCCTGTTCAGATGAGGCTCATCTCTTATGACTTACGTGAAGGACAGGTACTTAAATCATCATTCAGTTCACACTATAGTGGCACAGTGGAAAATGCAATACGAAACGCTTCATTATCTCAATTTTCATACCAACGAAACTTGCTCTTGTCTTGCACTAGTTACAAGGAAGCCTGTCTAAAGATTAAGTATTTGTTGTATGACCTGGTTTATCATAGTTTTCCTCCACTGGGTCTTTTTGAACCAACTTGCATATACCTGTTATACAAATTCTTAAAACATTCCAACAGTATTAAACAGCATATCACTGGTATTTTTCCTTGCTGCTAAAGTAAACTACAACTTCTCCTCATCCTCATGGACTTAATCCCCTTCATTACCTCTCTCTCTATTTCTCTCACTTTTCTTCACTGCCTCCCTCCCTAATTCTCTCGGGAGACTCCCTCTCCCCATCTGAGCTTGTTCTCCTCCTTTCTTTGTAGCCTGGCACTTAACCAGACATGCTATCAGCAAACACTCTTAGCCATTGATCACGCTCCAACAAAACAACAGCGTCCTTTATAATGTCGCAAAATACAAGCCTGCATCAGCGGAAACCCTCCCTCTCAGCCACAGCTCCCCTCCCTCCTTGTTTCTGTTAATGAATGGGAATTAGTGTGCGTCCATGCAGGCGCAGGAAGGGCTGGCAGCAAGCTGCTGCAGAACAGCTAGTTAATCCTTCTCTCAAAGGAGCCCTGTTGCTAACACTAGCAATAAAATAGATTAACAATGAAAACAAGGCTTTGTTTGCAATGTACACAGTCATCAGAGTGATGCTTCACAATCTGTCATCATGTTTAGTTTTTAAACTTTAAGGTTTAAAAAGTTGATGTCTTTTATTCATCGGTCAGGTTATCCTCTTTCTGTTGGTGCATTCATTCATTCCTCTCTCTCCTTATCTGTCCCTGTCTCTTTCTCTCCAGGACAGTGAGACTCTGCTATCTCTCTCCCGATCTGAGGGGGGCGCCATCTCTCTGTCACTTGGGCTCAAGACCAAGCGCCTACCTTCATCTCCCTGCCTCCTGATCCACTTCCACGGGGGAGGCTTTGTGGCCCAGACCTCCAAATCCCATGAGGTGAGATGATACTCACCAACATATCTGACTCAGTTTTGCTAACTGAGAGGGGATTTCCACATTTTTTTGCTTGACAAACTGATTCCAAAAAAGTTTATCACATAGTATTTTGACTCATCTCTGTATGCAACAGTATCTGATCTATTTGGGATATTTATAATGGAACATTTGATCTGAATGCAAGTGGTATAACATGTAATTGAGCACCTACAGCACATATCCAAATACTGACAACATTACACCACACTTTCACAATCAGACACCTGGCTCAGGTCTTGTTTTTCCATGATTTGAGCTGGTATCATCATAGCAGTCATCCAGCTCGGTTCACCCTCTCATCCCTTACTTCTCTTACCTCTCATCCAATATTTCAACTTCTGGCTGTGTTTTTTCAAACTAATTGCAATTGAACCCCAACTAATTAAAGTGTTGAGGAAACAGAAACTAGTTGACAGCGGAGGAGCAGAGGGGTTACCAGTCTGAGTCCCCCTCGGTCAATAGTGTGGCACGTAATGAGCCGTTAAGCTAATTATTTTGTAATTAATCCCTGAAAACTTTGAGACACTTTGCCCTCCCTCCACACCTTCTTTACCAGAGAGGTGCACACGCAGCTGGCTTTTCTCTTACATGTAAATTATTGCTTCCTGTCCTTCAGTCCTCCTCAGCACTTATTTTCTCATTGAGCAGGAGCCCATTTCCCAGATTTAATTTCTAGATCACTGATAGAGAAAGAGACACTCAAAACACACACAAGCGCATGTCTTAAAAATTGTGTTTGATCTCTTCTGTCATTGCTCTGTGAAGCGCTTAGAGAAAATCTTGTTTTGTCAAAAAGTGACAATGCAGAAAATAGTAGCAGGAGGACTCATTTAACCAGCTTAGTACATCCTAATCGGAAAGATTGTTTCAATGTGGTTTGCGCCGTGGCTTCTCCCTGTTCATCCTGCACAGATGTGGTCATCTGTAGCTGTGTGTGGTCTTTATGTGGCATCAGGCTTCTTATAGCTACTGCAAGACAACGCTCTGTGAAATTGCAGATGCGTAGCAGCTGCGTAGCAACCAGAGGATGAGAGGGAGCAATCAGAGAAGGGGGTGAGCAGGGCTGTCATGTTGAATTAACGGAGAACTGTACAACCCCGCAGAGAAGGATTACCCTGGGCACTAATGGAAGACTTGTCAGACTATCCTGCTCTCTTCTTCTTTTGGGCTCTCCTTTTTTTATTACATCATCCCTCTCAATCTTTCTACTATCTCACAAATTCCTTTTTGTTCACTTAATGTCCTTTTTATACTCTTCTCTGTCTTATTTGCGCACTACGTACTCGTCTTCTTCCTAATTTTACCAGGTGCCTTCTGTTCTCTTAATTCCTGAGGCAAGGCAGAGTGAATAGATGGAAAATTTCTCTGAGGGTGGAGGGTCATGCTGTCCCCTGTACTCCTCAGTACAAAGTGATGATGCTGAGATCACAGGAATGTTTGTACTGGCATCTGTGCATTAAGCAACTTGGGTGGGCCACATGTACATACACACACACACACACACACACACACACACACACACACACACTGTGTTTGGGCAGAAGAGGTATAAGCTTGCAGATTAACTGCTTTGCCTGTCTGAGAATGAGTGGGACTGCAGCTCCCATTAATTCCTGCTTAGAGAACAGATCTAGGACCCTGTGTGTGTGTGTGTGTGTGTGTGTGTGTGTGTGTGTTTCCTTAATAGGATGTGTATGTAGTAGGAGAGTTTCCTGAGTCATGTAAAATTAACCAGCCTTGGGCTCAGCCCCAAAAGAACACACAAACAGGTACCTCATCTTTGCCCGGTGGGACATTTGTTGTGAGTCCTTAGTTCCTTTCATGCAGGCAGATGATGAACTGTCTGACTGGCAGACCTGACCATGGACTCTGGCACATGTTGACACTCATTGTAGACTGGCAACAATGGTTGTTGTTCACACACAGCTGCACACGCACACACTCCTTAGAAGTACCTTTGCTGATTCGTACAAACCCACTCTGCCTGACCTGAGCAGTGGTTGAACTGCACACACTCACTTGTCAGCAGTCTAACTCTAAGATTTATTGTGACAAGGCTTTAAGACAGCACAGCTGACTGCTAGAGCTGCTACTTTGTTTTTTTTCATTCTGAATCACTGGTCGGCGAGGCGACATACTACCATACACACACATAGCTTTTCCTGTCATTGTGAATGGAGAGCTGTCGCTTTCACTACCAGCCCTGTCATAGCTAGTCAAAAAGGTGTTGGGAGATGATAAAGACAGAGGAGGAAAGGAGGAATGCTTTGTAGGAGGAATATTTTGTCATGACAAGTTTTGATGCCATTCTCACATTTCAAGGTCACTGCATTTCAGTTGAGAAGAAAGGACTTTCCTTAGGTTGGGAGAAGAATAGTAAATACTTAACTTGACAGTGGCAACAACACAAGGGGAAAAACTCAGTATTCTGACAGTGAGTTTGTTTTTGTGGACTATCCCTGTAAATCCACACCATTCTCCTGTCTTTGTGTTCTCCCCATATACACAGCAAAGTAGGACATGTGTTCACCTTTGTTATTAACGTATGAGAAGAAAGAAAATGGAGGTGACTGTGAGGGTACCGCTCATTCTCCTTTTGTCTAGACAGTAAGCCAAAAAGCAGACAGATGACATCAGAGGGACACATAATTTTAATAACTTTTTATCCTTGCTTCTTAATGTTCACCCCCACGCATCTCTCTCTCTCTCTGACCACATTTCTTCCTCTCTCCATCTCTCTGCCTCAGTGTTTTATTGTGGCGGCTTTTGTTTCTCATAAATTTAACAACATATAACATATTCACTGTGAAACTGAATGTTTCTCCATTCATAAATTCTCTCCCCTCCATACCCTTACCTTCTGTCTTATGCAGCCCTATCTGAAGAGTTGGTCCCAGGACCTCGGTGTCCCCATCCTGTCAGTGGACTACTCTCTGGCCCCTGAGGCCCCCTTTCCCAGGGCTCTGGAGGAGTGTTTCTATGCCTACTGCTGGGCTCTGAGGAACCACCACCTACTAGGTACGCACACATTTCACAGCGTTGTTTATACCCAAGTGCCTCTGTTAATGTTTCTGTAAATCATCATCTGTTATCCCTGACACCTTTGAGATGGGCCCTGTCTCAGTAGAAAAAGTAATTAAAGTGCAATCCTCACTATGTACAAACAAAGCAACTGGCCTGGATCTTATTCCAGACAGATTCTTGACGATAGCGCCAGTGTCGCATGTAGAGTCATTGCTCATATTCTGAATCTGTCTTTAAAGCAGGGAAAAGTTCCAAGTCAGATGAAAATGGCCAGAGTTTTCCCCTTGTTTAAGAAGAACAGCAGGTCAGATGTAGGAAACTATAAGCCAGTATCAATCCTACCAACTATATCTAAGCTATTGGAGAGGGTAGTGTTTGATCAGGTTGAAAAATATCTGACCCAACACAGCCTTCTATATGAGCTTCAGTCTGGCTTTGAACAGCCTATTCGACCAATACCTGCCTCACTCACTTTTGTGATTACATCAGACAAGAGAGTGAAAATGGTAATTACACTGGCATGGTCTTGCTGGACTCACAGAAAATGTTGACACAGTAGATCACTCCATACTTTTGTCCAAACTGCAGTGTATGGGACTAGGGTATACTGCTATAAACTGGTTCAAGTCATACCTCACAGGGAGAACCCAGGTCTGCAATGTTGAAGGGACCCTGTCCGACCCGAGGGGTATAACATGTGGTGTGCTGCAAGGCTCAATGTTGGGGCCTCTTTTATTCCTCATTTATGTAAAAGACATGCTGGCTGCAGTAAAATGCAAGCTTTTATTGTATGTTGATGACTCTTCTAGTAGCTGGGAAATATATACACCATATTGAGGTCACTCTTAGCAGAGAGTTAGAAAATGTAAGGAAATGCCTCATAGACAACCAAGTGTCACTGCACCGGGGCAAAACTGAGTCAATTCTGTTTGGCATTCAGCGTAGGCTGCAGATGGCAAAATACTATACAAAAGTGCCTGTAAACTCAAGTTCTCTATTGCAGAACAAGGCAGTTTGACATTACAATTTAAAAAAAACTCCTTGTAACAACACTGATACGGTGCCATTTTGATTATGCCTGTTCTGCATCGTACAGTGGTTTGACAGTGAAACTAAGGAACAAGAAGCAGCTTATGTAAAATAACACCATTCGTTACTTATTAAATGTACCCCCTAGAACTCATGTTCTCTACTCATGCTTTTAGGACATATTTATTGTGACTAAAAAGGGAAGATACTAGGACAGGGATTGAAGTTTCATGTCTGTTGTTTTTATATTAAGATTGTCTTTTTGTTGCTTATCGTTTTAGAGGATTCTATGGATGTCATGTGTTACTGTCTGTCCTGTTTTTTCTGACATCAGAGACCGTGTTGGAAACAAGTGTTCTCACTTTTACATGTTATCCCTTGGATTCATTGTCTTCTATATCCATGAATAAAATCAATCAATCAGTTTATTGACTCCCTGTACTCTTCGAAAGGATTCATTCATCACCTTGAAAGAAATCATTGCTGCTGCATTATGTCTTGCACTGTACCCGATGTTGTGCAATATCACACAAATTGAGATGCTTAATATTCAGGCAGAAAACAAAAGACATCTGGTTGATTTGGGGTACATCCGGCCACTGAAGCACGCTGTGTCAAATTAACAGTGATTGCAGTGCAGTATGTTAATGATGTAGTACAAGAAGACAATATCACGGCCATGAGGCAGACAGTGAGACAACAACCCGTCACAGCAGCTACATATTCAGCTGTTACGGAGGAGAAAAGAGATACTATTACTTGATGCGTGTCACACTGCTTATTTGCGCCTCAGTGAATTTCATGATGCTGCATAAAAGGACTTTCTCTCCTCTTGTTACTTTTTAATTCTTCCCCTTGTTTCTCACCTCTGTCCTCGCCAACCCCTTTTTATCTCTCCAGGCTGGACGGGAGAGAAAGTTTGTCTGGCTGGTGACAGCGCGGGAGGCAACTTGTGTGTGACGACGTCGATGCGTGCTGCAGCCTTCGGTGTGCGAATGCCAGATGGCATCGTGGCAGCCTACCCGGCTACCCTGCTGACTGCCTACGCTTCACCCTCCCGTCTGCTAACACTTATGGATCCCCTGCTGCCGCTCAGTGTGCTCTCCAGGTGTCTCAGCGCCTACGCAGGTAGGAGTTTGTGTGTGTGTGTGTGCTTTTAAAGTGAGGCTAGGATTCTTTTTTTATCCAGAGAAATTAAAATCTACTTTCCCCCTTTTCTTCCTCTCAAGCACTTCTGCATGCCTCTAGACATGAGGTATTGTAATTGTAGATTTGATAATAATCATGACGGTAACAGCTTCCTGTTTGGCAAGCTAAGATGTGTTTTATTTTTACTTTCCAGGCTGCAACAATGGTTTTTAAATAACCTATTCATTGTTTCTAGTCCAATATCCTTTGATTGATTAATATAACCATTTTTTCTATTAAAATAGCCCTACGTGATGTCTTGAAATTACTTACATAGTCTGACCAACAGCTAAAACACAAAAAACCTGTATACAATTTACAATTATATGAAACTGGAAAAACAAGCTTTTTGTTTTGGTTCATGTATGCATGTGCATATGCAAGTGCATTGTGAAAAAGGGCTGGGTGAAGGTGAATATAGATCAGCAGGTGTGGCAATTATTAAATACTCTCTCAGCTAGTCACATCACTGGTGTCATAGCTCTGAAACCATTGAACATTGTAAGGACAGCTCAACAAACGGAAAGTTTTTATTCAGGAGACATCAACACACATCACCACAAATCTGCACCCAAAGACAGATGATCATCAGTTACTAAAACAATGATAGAAATAAAAAATAAAGAAATTAATTTGGTAAAGCCGTTTGTATGATTATATTGGACCGACGCTATTTCAGCAATAATGCTAATGTATCTCAACTCGTACATGGTCACATAGTTTAGTAATTAATGTTACACAACAGCGTTTGCACTGCAATTTGTTTCAAGGGTAAAGCACGAGACGCTACTTTTGTTAAAAAGAAAGTTGGAAAAGAGGCTGATCAGCCAGTCTGATGGGTGTTGAAGTGTGTGTGGTTATACTGTAGCAGCCTGGTGTCGTTTTCAAGCGATTTAATGAAGGTAAACACAGTGAACGGCCGTGCGTAACGGCACTGCGCTCTGGCACAGCCTTCAGATGCTGCAGGAATTTAATGAACTCAAGGAGAAGCTTTCATACAATATAAAACAGCTGTGGACAGCAGATACTTTAAAAATCACCCACATTCATTTATAGATCAATGCAGACTGATTTACTGACTTTCCTGCTTTAACCACATTAAACATTATTTTCTGTGCCGATTTTGGTTGGAGAGTGTTTAATTGAAATATTTATATTTTAAGCATGAATCCGTTTTTGCAGCACCTGCGCAGCAAGTATTCATTTTCATCTTGTTCGTAGAACCACCAAAGCAGCAGTGGGTTGACATTGCGCCACATATAGACATGATTCTGAGATGTCTGTTTTCAGGGCAATGTCTAGGACCATATTTTAACCAAAATACGACTGTTTCAACAACTGCTGCTTCATTTGAACGAACCTCCCACCTGTCTGCACCTCTCCTCCCACCTGTGCACTGGTCACCAAAATAACACAAAGACGCGCAAAGCAGGTTTCAAGGTCAGGAAAATGCCAAACAGTCAGAGCGCTGCGTGAGCTAGTCGTTGCGCCTCCATGAAAATACGGCCGTTTATGTGTATAATATATATAAAAAATTTAAATTATAATATATGACCAAAAAAAGCCTTCAGTACTATATCCTGTACACTATCTGAAAGTGATCATTTTCTAAAATATTTTCTCCTATGTTAACTATAGCCATAACCTTCTCTAATAGCAGCTCAACTTACTAGCATATAGATTATTTTCAATATGTTGCCATCAATGAGTTAGGGTTAGGGTAAAAAAAAAAAGCAGGTGTAATATTTGTCTGACAAGAGGAGGAGAAGTGTGGAGGACCATGATAATTGGCCAACAATGCGTAATTCTGACAAAGAGATATTGTCTGTCCTTTGTTTACTTTCAATAACTGAAATCAAACACTAATGGTTTTCAATTCACTCCTATTGTCATCACTATGTATCATTGTCTGTACTACAAATTGCCTTTTGGCAGTATTGAACCTTGTCCGTGGTTTTCTTTACTATTATACATTACATATTATTGCTTTCCCATCTTCTGTTGTTACTTATTCATGCATGCTCAAGAATAACAAAAACACCTCACTTTGTCATCTCCCTTCCCCTCCCGTCTCTGTTGTACATCTGTCTTTCTCTCCTAACCCTTCCTTTATGTCTCCTTCTCCAGGCAATGAGCCGCAGGCAGAGAAGCAGGTAGAGAAAGTGAGCACACTGAGCTTGGTGAGGAGAGACACAGCTCTGCTGCTCCGAGATTTCCGACAGGGAGCGACCAACTGGATCCACTCTCTGCTGGATCCCAACAGAGCCTCAGCCTCCCCCAGCACAGATGCAGAGGCGGCACCGGGAGCCACTGGTATACCACCCGTCTGTAATTGCTTGTAGGGGTGTGTTTTGTGTGTGCATGTGCAGTCAGGTGGGAGAGTGTGGGTAGCATAAATGTGTTTTCTATAGGTGCAATCTTCTTGTGTCTTTGATCATGTCTATCTGCTAGATCTCAATGTTAGGGTGTTTGAGTTTGAAACACCCACAATTTCAGTGTGTTCATCAGGCTAATTTATTTAAGTGTTATGAGTGCAACAACATCAACCGCCCCAAAGTTCATTCACCCTACCCCCCCATATGGAGTAGATCATCGACATGGATACCCTTTATTCAGCATTTAACCAACCAATTATCGCTGTATCCCACCCTGTTGCATTACACTCATGTAGTCCAATTCATATCAATTCACCTCTTTGGAACAGCAGGGCTTTGACAGTAATTGTTAATTGTAGCCACTGTAAATCTGGTGGCGAATCGTAATTTCCCTGGTGTCCCCTTAGCTAGGTGACACCCCCACAGCTGCAATCCCAATCTAATGAGAATGTCATTGGTAGGTGTACATTATTAAAAGGCCATCATGGCGCTGAGATGGTTTATTATTAAAGAGAGGGGAGATTGGTACCGCTTTGTGAGGAGGCCAGCCATGACGACTCTTACAGCTGTGTTTTGACGGCTGGGGGCGGGCGAATGATATCAGCATGACAGCGCCATTTGAATTTCCTCCACCCACTTATCCTTTTTTCTTCCTAATATATTCCAATTAGCATTTTAGGCTTTCAACTGTTGGCTGTCAACCAGAGACATATGATATAGCAGTAGAATAAGTGAAAGTGATTGTGCACTAATATCAGTGTTTGTGTTGTTTTTTTTTCCTGTGTCCTCCAGCTGCTATTGGCCCCAATCAAATTTGAGTGGCCTCTTTATCCTCTATACACCCTGTAATTTGGATGGTTTATAGTCATTTTTTTAATGAATGTTTTTTTTTTACTGTTTGTCTGTCTCAAATATTTAGATTTGTTTTGCAACATGTCCAATTTATTATTCTTTTTCCCTCTCCCTCCATCTTGTTTCTTAGACACAGTGAGGAAGAGCATTTCAGAGGCGTCCATTTCTTCTCCTCATGCAGACCCCCCCGTACCATCAGAGTCCTCTGAGTTCCTCACCAGGAAATTATCTGTGAAGAGCCAGACTTGCCAGGACTTAGGATCCCACAACTCCACCTCCCACAGTGCACCACTGCTGTCTGAGCGCACTGTATGTCACGTAAACATGTTTACATTGAGATTAGCATGCTCTCAGATGATTCTTTTATCCAGAAGAAGTGAACAGTGTCTAAAGCTGGCCTAAATCTTTTCTGTTGTGTTAACGCACATTACATGTTTTAACTGGCCTCTCTGCATGGCCAGAACCTGCAATTTTTATGCTCACATGGTATGGATCAGTTGACCAGCCACAACTTGGGTGCTTTATTCAAACAAGGGAAGCCCATCCTCAGCAATGTCATGTTAAAATCAGGCTTTATCCGTATAACGCCGGCACACTGTTGCTTATAAGAACACTGGGCTGTTTGTAGGGATTGTTGTGGTAACTTGACCTGTGATTATGGAAAAGTCTGCACTTTGCTGATGATTATTGCACCAACGCAGTGAAGAGAAATCACACCAGTCTCTTGCATTAAAGGATTTAACATACAGTTGTAGCCTGTTTAAGAGTATACAATATAAGTGTCTGAACATTATTGCACCATGGAGATATTTTGGCCCAGTATCATATAGTGCGGTCTCATCATGTTTCACCTTGATGAACTCAGCTAAGATTATATCACCCATGCTTCCTAAACGGATTTGGCTATAGAACGCTGACTGAATATCAAAACTTTTTTCGTTGTGTGGGTGCTGGAAAGGTATTGCAGATTATCCTTGCATGTATTTTCACACAGGCAGACTGGATTAGTGGCTGGCTTGGGAAAAATAGCTAGCAGAGGTGACGTCAGATTTTAAATATGCTTTTCCTCCTTGAAATGGGGATTGTTCAGCCAAGACGCTCAGGCTCTGAGCCAAGGTTTTTAGAAGATTTTCACAAGGACAAAGTGTTTTGTGTGTATGTATATGTGTGTGTGTGTATTTTTTAAAATTTTTATCTCTATCTATCTATCTATATATGTGTGTATATATATGTATATATGTATGTATGTATATATATATATATATATACACACATATATATATATAAGGAATGCAAAAAAACAAAAGGAGAACAAATAACATTTAATAATAACAAATGCAGATGCTTCAACACAGGTGCACTGTATCGTACAATTAAGCAATTAACATCCAATCATGGATGATTGGAGGTTAATGGAAAGAGGAAAAGATCTAAGTGACTTTGAAAGAGGGTTCATTGTTGGGTCACGGATGGCAGGAGCTTCAGTCACAAAGACTGCTCAACTGGCTTGTGTTATACAAGGAACAGTAACTAAAGTGACATCTGCATTTGGATCTATGGGACAGACATCAGTAAATAGGGTCAGAAATTGTGGTCGACAGGGCACGTTTGATGACTGTGATGCTCATGCAATAGTGCGATATGTAAGGAAAAACAGAAGAGCAACTCTTCCTCAGGTGACTGAGAATGTCAATGCAGGATGTAATCAGACTGAGTCAGCAAGAACAGTCCATCGACAATTACATAGAGAAGGATATTATAGTAGGGTTGCAGTGCATAAACCCCTCATTACAAAGATTAATGCACATTTGAAAGTTCAGTGGTGCAAGAACCATAGGTACTGGTCTACAGAGATGTGGAAAAAAAGTGATATGATCAGATGAGTCATCACCACCATGTTCTCGGCAAGTGGGTGAGTGCATGTGTGGCGCACACCAAGAGAACAGTACAGGCCTGAATGCTCGACCCCTACGGTGAGGGGATCTGGTGGCTCTGTTATTTTGTGGGTGGCATTTTGCTGGCATGGTTTGGGTCCACTTATCCCCTTAGAGGGAAGGCTCACTGCAAATCAACACAAAGTTGTTCTGTGTGATCACCTTTATCCTATGATGAAACATTTCTATCCTGTTCTTGTTGTGAATAATTTCTCGTCTCTTCTTTTATGTAGCCAGAAGATGTAAATTTCTTCCTCTCCAAGGATGCCGATTCCTCTATTTCCAGCGACCTGTCTTCAGTGGCCATACCACCCCCTGCTGGTGAGGAGGGATCAGAGGGGAGGGAGTTTCCCTTGGGGTTCGAACCACTGCGCTCAGAGCAGCTGGCTGAGATGAGGGTCGAGAGCTCTCCAGTGGTCAAGGATCCATTCTGCTCCCCTCTGCTGGCGCCCGATAGCATGCTGAAAGGACTGCCACCTGTACACATAGTGGTAAGAAGACGCAGCAGGGGCATGTTCATACAGTTAACCCTACATAGGTCAAAGGTTACTCACACAATTTTATTGTTGAATAATCTGAGAGAGCCGAACAAGAAACAAAGAAATTAGCAGATAGGATATGGTTGCAGGAGTAGATCAGATTGAAGGTTTTTTTTTACTATGGTTTAAAGAAAAGTTCACCTCTCTCAAAATGTTGAGAAATAAAATATCAAAGAACATACACTGCATACCGTTTTGTATCAGAGTGAAATGAAGTGTGAAGGGAGAAATGGGTGAGGTTGCAGCCTGCTTTCTCCTGTGAGAACAGTGTTAATATGAAAATGAAGAAATTGGTGTTGATTTTTAAAATTGCTCAAGTGAGTCTGCGAGAACGTAAAGAAAGACGGTGACAAAAGAGACTGGGAAGCTTGGTTTCCTTTTCTTCATCCCTTAATTAAGATTCTTGACATGTCTGAAGGGAATCCTAATTTGCTTTCCCCATTCCTTCCCTTTCCCTCCCTCTCGCTTCTTGTCTCTCCCGTTTCAGGCTTGTGCATTAGACCCCATGCTGGATGACTCTGTGATGTTTGCCAAGCGTTTGAGGAACATAGACCAGCCTGTCACTCTCTGCATAGTGGACGACCTCCCCCATGGCTTCCTCAGCCTATCGCAGCTCTCCAGGGAGACGAGGGAGGCTGCTAATGTCTGCGTGGAGCGAATTCGTGCTGTCTTTACCCAGAAGGAAACACCCCCTGAGCCACGCAAGCACCGCAAGCTGGAACGGACCGATAGGGGTGTGTCAGTCTCTTCTGGGGAAGCTGGTTCTCTCTTCGTCGGCCCCATTGAGGGAGGCGAGCTAGCTGTTGGGAGAGGGGCTAAAATGGCTGATGGGGAGGACTTGGTTGCTGTGGCAGCCCAGAATAACAGTGATGCTGGTGGTATTGGGGCTTAAATAAGGTTAGATTTAAAAAAAAAAAAAAAGAAAAAGAGAGAGAGAGACTGCAGTTCACCCGAGGAGTGAAGGGAGAAAGAGTAGATGAAGGTCAGACAAATTTAGGCAATCCAATGCCTAAAAGGAGAAGAGAGAAAGCATCCTGAAAAACAGTTAGGGCGGGTTGTGTGTGTATCGGGAGGGATGGGGTGGGGGGCAGTCTAGGAGACTGCTCTGTGTTTGAGAGACAGAAAAAAATAGTAAAGAAGCACTGAAATACAATTTCCTCTGCTTTACAATCCTTGTCACTTGCCTGTGCACCATCATGCACCGACACAAATCTGGCAGACGAAACGAACACACCCACAAAAGACTGCCATGTTTTAGAATAAAATGGTAGTTGTAGCGACTACTTCGATCAAAGACCAGCACTCACCCACGCATGCAGCACACATACTTAACAGAGTTGCTGTTAGGCAGCAGAGTCTCGGACATAAGGCAGCACAGAAGATTCTTGAGACAAACCTGAATGGGTGATTCATCTAGTCCAAGGCAGTCATTGAGACTCTAATCAGATAGGGGAAGGCACACTATATGCTTCTGTATAGAGTCATCCCCATCAAAATGGCTACTTGTCCTTTAGGGAGCCATTCTAAATCACACTTAATAACTTCACATTGTGTTCTCCATTACGCCAGTTTGGCAGTCATTACAGCTCACTTTGTGGATAGTAACTCTGTTGACTGTCTTCCAAACAGATTTACGAAGCTAAAACACAACAGACTAAAAGGCTCTAAACTGGATGAATTGATTTACTCGCTCCTTGAGATTCTGTTACAGTTTTTAATCTTATTATTAATCCTTGCAGTAGTATTACTTTTGTTATTTATATCAGTTTTCTATTGCTGTATTATTATCCCTGAATCATGACAGATTTGTTTTTTGATTTGTACACTATTTTGTTAAGTGTAATCTTATGCTGTTTATTCCACATTTTCGAATGTGCTCAATATTTACCTCTGCTTCTTAAGCAACAACTGCTCTGACGTCCCTGGCCTTTCCAATTAAACTGAAGTCCTACTCTCAGTAATGCATACTGATAAGATAGAGTAAATGTAGAATATTACACAGGGACAAAGTGCCCTCTCTAGATGCTGCCTAGTGCTTTTTTGTAGAGGCGATATTACTAATGCAAAGATTATATTTTATTGATTGCTACAGTGAAATTTGTGGAGATGCACTGAGATGCATTATTTTATGATCACAAGTACTTGAAAACGTGGGTCCCATCTTTATAAGTCTTTCGAGAACAGTCCTAGCTGTCAGAGCTTCTGTTAGATGCAAAATGTTTTTCATTTTTATTATTTTAAAACTCAACATTCCCCTACTGTAGAACTGGAGTAAGTGAGATAGGGGCAGCAAAAAGCCCAGCTTTCCGCTATCAATACACATTTTAAACTTCACTGCACTGATATCCTCTCAGGTTGTCCCTGTTCCTCACCAGGCGTTATTGCTCACTACTTCTCTGCACAGTATGCAGTGTGTCAAAGTACCATTTCTCTTAAGCCAGGGGATTTCCTGCCTGACAACTTGTTTCTACAAATCAGAGGTTTTTAGGCAAAGCTTAAGGGCCCTGAGCAAGAAAAAAGATTGCAAGAGTGTAAAAGCTGTTGAACTTGTATTTGGCCAACTAAAAGTGGCTGGTGGTCCAGATTTTTTTTGCTCCCCACCATCACATTTGGGGTTGTCTTCAATAAACTGAAGCCGCTCCTCTGAGCGTTTTTGCCACTGAAGCACTTTGAAGTACACAGAAACGTCCTTTGGAGGGTCAGTCCCTCTATCAGGTCCAACTAAATATAGATGCCAAAATGCTGGCACTGTCCTGCCCTTGCCTGGTAACAGGGTTGGGGTTGCCAGGTCTGTAGAGAGAGATGCTGTGTGATGAATAGGATTTAGCTGAAGCTTCGAGTGCAAAATCCCCCCCCCCCCCCCCCCCCCCCTCCCTTGTAGAAGAGCTGAATTTTCAGCAGCAAAGTCATGCTACCGGATTAGACCATGCTCGGTTCTGTCAGATCGGAGTACTTACTGCAATATTTTTAGTCAGATTGATGGAGAAAACCAGGGCTGTGAAGAGGAAGAAAGTAATACACTCATCCTCTCTGAGATGCTGGGCTGAAGTTTGTACTTGCTTTACTAGCCGCTGTTTATGCTCACTCTGCACTTTTGCAGTAGTTGGTTTGTCGATCTGTGCAAGTTTTTTTTTTATTTTTTATTTTTTTAGGCTTGAGCTTGTATACATGTCACTGTTGTTTTTTTTAAAAAAAATCTTTGCTTTGTGCCTGTATGTGTGGCTGGATCAAGTGGAGTCTGTGTTCGTTTGACCACTCACTGCAACAGCACAGTAGTCTCTGGCGTGAGGAACATGAGCTTACACATGGGCACGTCCTCTTTTGTTTGTGTTGTACGTTCACACAAAGACGGGAAAGGCACTTTACAGTCAAGAGACTATTCATAGTATTAATCATCTGTTGTTGAGAGCAACCACTTTGATGTGTTCAAGGCTCTTTTTGTCTGTGATATACATCAGCTTGATGTCATCATACTGTAAACACCACTGCACATGAAACTCAGAGTCAGTGGTCGATAGCACTTTCTTGTATGAATTATGTGAGCTGCGAGAAAACTTTTTAAAAAAATGTGTCAAATCCATTCACTTGCTGTTTATTGACCTCCATATGCCTCTTACCCTTGATGATCACTCATGCATTAGGCTTAATGCAGGTGACAGACCATTTGGTGTTTCGGACAGTTGTCCTACATGTCTGCTGTCATCAGTTTTACTTGTACTTTTGTCATTTCCTGGCATTTTTGTGGATTCAGCTGATGCTTTAATGCTGCCAGCAACTTTGAGCTGAAATGTTTATTCAGTATTGTTTTAATTAATGTTGCTGCTTCATGGGGTGTTGATGATCCACAGAGCAACTTTATAATCACAAATCGTCCTTGTGAGTACAAACTAGTTCTGGTAGTTCATTGTAATGCTATTTTTATTTGGAGTTGTTCAATTATCAGGTTGTACTGCATACCTCTGTTGTTTTCCTCTTTAAAAGCTCTACTCTCTTGTGCTTTTTTTTTGCCCCAGGCTGATTTAGGTGGAGTGCAATGCAAAAAAAAAAAAAAAAAACTCTAAACAAGAGCTAGCTGCTTCAACCATTAGATCAATATACACGAAAGCTATGCAGTTACACGCCAGAAACACGTAATTCTTCTTGTCCGAGTCTTTTTGTTTCCTCAGTCAGAAATGCAGTGATGCCGTTTCATGCTGTGCAATGTGTTTGTATAAACTTTACAAGATTCCTCAAAATCTAGTTTGGTCACAAATGCATCAGTGCGTTAGACCGACCGCAACTACTTCTAGTTGACTAATGAGAATTAGTCATTTTATTGATCGGTTAGATATGTATAGTTAAAGTTAAAAGCAGAACCAAAGGCTGCAACCTGAGTTGTCATAACAGATGAACTTTCTTTGCCGTTGAGTGTTTGCTGTAAACTGGTATCATTTAAAAATGCAGGTGCTGATCAATGTTATAGCCTGTCTGCAGTCCATATGTTAATCACTACGCACCGTAAAATGCAATTCTGATGTAGACTTTGATTTAGCCTTTTAAAAAAAAAAAAAAACAAGCCATAGACTGGAAACAAAGCTGTTTTTAAGTTTGTTTTTGTTTTGTTTTTTGTTTATTTTTATCTACTTTTATTGAAAACACCACAAGTGCAAACCTGTGAATAAAAAAAAAGAATGTATTTTAAACATTATATGATTCATGTAGATATTTTTACTTTAAGATTTGTTAATCAGATTGATTGCAGATTGATTTGACTGCATTTTCTTTGCAGGTTTCATACTAGAATGTTATGTGTGACATGCCACGAGCAGACTGGTTCCTCCTTTGTTGATTTTTATCTAAATAAATATATTCTCCCATGAACCTGCTGTTGTGTCCATGTTTATGAATCAACCCTTTTCTCTATATTGATCAGACAAAAGGTCAACTATAAGTCACTGAGAATAGAGATAGATTATAATTCAATGTAGGTGGCCAGATATGCTTGGTATCTCTGATGGATTTGTTTTGATGTAATTATAATTTAAGATTGCATTTGTGAATACCAAAAAGTCTTAACTTAATTTCACAAGTATCTTGATTCAGCCAGGACCAGCCAAAGCTGACCTTTGATAAACATATTAAGCATCTAAAAACACACAATGCTCAGAAGCCTCTGATATGATTGATTGATCTTTATTTCTCTACACAGTGGGGGACAAGAAACAAGTATTGTAAGTAAAGTTTTGAGGTAGTTTTCATTTGATGCTACTCTCTACATTTGCCTGACAGTTATAGTTGTTACTTTGCCGACTCAAATTTGACATCTAAAACATGATTTTATAAAATTATGCTTCTGTATAGATTAAATTACCATATAAATAAGCAAATATAGCTCAATCTTGACCAGCTAAAACTAACTAAAATCCAAAATGATAGATAACATAATATTACTTCATAATTCTTAATAACTTTTGATACTTTTGCTGCTGAGCCTACTGTTGTATTTGTACTTTGGTAAAATTTTGAATGTTTTGTAACAGATTATTTAACATTATGGTAATAGACTACTTCTACTTATAGACACAGGATTGAAGTTAACATGTAATATTTTTCAAGGAGTAATACAACCGATTACGCCTGTTGATGTGTGTCCTGCTGATTGGTGATATAATAATTTGCAGCAGGAGGCCGGGCATCATCTGTCTCATTGCTACTTCATTAGAGGTGTGTGACCTCTGGTGAAAACATGATTGCAATCACCGATGGCATTTTTAATGTGCGGACGTGTCGCATTCTCAAAGCACGAGCGGAACCGGGAGCGCGCACTCGGTACCCCCCCTCCTCCTCCCAAACAAACACACACATCACCACCATCCAGCTTCAGCTGCTGGAGGGGGCCACATGCATCGACAGGGACCAACGTGAACGCGTCCGGTTCCTCTCTCCCCCTTCTCTCGCGCTCTCTCCTCGAGCCTTTCCACGTTGCGCGCTCCCGCACAGAGACAGGCTTCAGGGAGCCCAGAGAGCAGACGAGCGACAGCGGGGGAGAGAGAAAGATGGAGGTGAGGGTCGGGGAGAGACTCTTGTGCCTGGCCGTGCTGTCCAGCGTCCTCTGCGTGGACTCAGTCCTCGGGAAATACGTCAAAGGCATCGTCAACACCAAAGAGGTGAGCGCTGTTTTCCCATTTACCTCTTTAATTTGTTGCCACTTGCGACATTGTCACCGCCACAGGCTGATAGGAGTGGGAAAGGGACTCGACTGCGTATCCGCACGCAGGTCTCGGTGGTGGACTGTTCCGCGGATAGAGGAGAAGGCTGCGACCAATTCACCGTTAAGTTGCATTAGATGTTTACATGGTTGTTTATTGCCACCATATGAAACACGCGCACCTCTATTCTGCCTTTCATTTGCGCGCCATCTGCGTGCGTGTCATCTGTGGCGTATATTTTACCCTCATTATGATGGTCTTTGGCATCACTGTAGCCCCAGTAAGCGGCATCCCACCAGTCCGCGGTTTACCAATCGAGCCTCCAGTTATGATTACTCATCTTAAAGCGAGATCCAGCTCTACAGAGTGTGATTTTCTTTGCATGCTTACGTATAAATTAGCAGTGATATTTATGTCTTTGATGAGGGGACCCGTTACAGGTGTGCGTCATATGGCTTGTGGCGCGCAGCGGTGGGTTTGTGGCGTTGAGCCCTCAGAAAGAGGAGCTCGTCAGGATTGAGAGTCTGTTTTCAGACAGATAAGCATCGACATCATCGCTGCCCTGACAAGATCTGTTGAGTTAAAATGTCAACTGTGCGGCGGGCAGATAGCTCGGGACTGTTTTAATTCTGGAGGCTCCCACCTGCTGATGTTCCACATCTCTCTGGTTTCTATTCTCACGTGTGTGCGGATCAAGTTTGGCATAAATTAGTTGTACAGTAAGGATGTCTTCCATCTTGTTGTGAGTTGATGCAGACTTAGTAACCTTTATAAAAAAGAGCCAGAGTCTAATAATCATAAAAAATCACATTGGTTTGTTTGATTATATTCAGAGCATCATCGTAATTCTGTTGGAATTTCTGCAGAAGCCGAGTTTATTCATCTTCCCCCGAGGTAATTTGATCCTGCACCCTCCTGTGATGCAGAGTGGGGTCAGGTGTGCCTGGATATTCTGCTCATGCATTAAAAAAAAATCAGTGTTTATCAAACATGTAACATGGAAAATGTAAGAAAAGCATCCAGTGGAGCTACTCAGTGGCCAACAGCAGAGGGCTATGTGGTTGCACTGGGCAGCTCAGGTCACTGAAGGAAGGTGTTGTTGGAAAAAAAAAAAACCCAGAGAGAACATGCATTTTCAGAACAAAAAATGTTTCCCTAGATAAACTGAGGATATTTTGCACTAGCCATGTGCACTCAAGTGTTTCATGTACCTCCGATTCTCAAGTCTTGCCAAAATGTGACTTGGCAGCAAAAAAACACCCCGAAAAAAAAAACATGGAAATACTTCACTACCGAGGAGCTATCTAGTATATCACCTTACATGTATATCACCTTACTTGGCTCAAAAAACAAAGAACACTGTCCATTAGGCACTTGAGCTAACAAGCTTTAATTCTAACTTAAAATTGCTGACTTTTTATGCTCAAACACCCTGAAGACTCACTACAGTAAATTTAAAAATGCCTGAACTGAGAGATTGAAGTCATCAGTTTGAATCCCCAGGGATGACGATGGGGGTCAGGAATGGATAAATTGAACAAGAGGCAGTCATTCATCCATCACTGCTGTTGAAATGCCCTTGAACACAGCACGGATCTCCACCTGCTCCAGTGGAGCTGCTCAGTGGCCAGCAATAGGTTGTACTGGGCAACTTCCAAGTTGTTAGTGTGTATGTGTGTGCATGACTCTCAGGCTCCTGAGTAGAATGGCATCTACTCTTCTCGTCCTCTGCAGTAAATAAGAATATAGTTTCAGTCAACCTGCCTTCTTATGTAAGGGCTCAAATAAAAGAGGCTTTTGGAAAAATTGAGAGGTAAAACGAAGTGCTTTCTGAGACGAATTAGAAAGAAGAAATGAATTAGATTAGAGTAAATGCAGAAAAATTAGAGCCGTGCACTTTATTTCATGCTTTTCAACATTTTTGTTGCATCTTATTGACGGTTTTCTCTCCTTTCTCCTGTGTTACTGAACCGGTCAGGGATTATTTGACAATCTAAGCAAAACAACAGAGCACTCTGAATGACATCAGGCAACACCGGACTTGACATATTGATATTGTGTAAGTGTGTGTACAGTTTAACACATCATCAGTCTTGCTCATTCCTCTCTGCCCCAAGGTCACCCACTAACTTGCACACAGAACAAACCCCAGCACTCATCCACACATAAAAAAATCAGCTTCAATCCTGTGATGCTTTAGCTGCATCAGTGTCCAGAGAGGAGAAGGCAGACTTTGTGCAGAGCTGTAAATTGACAAATACAATTTAACCGCACTGTGAGGGATGAGCTGTTGAAAATGTGGAATAGCCAGAGAAATATAGAGAGACATATATGAAGTTATCCAAAGGCACTGGTGCGGCAGACTGGTCAACAGCTTTATTTGGGCTGGTCGATGTGTACAATTAGTCTAAGTGGCTCATGGTGTGTGGAGGCACTGATAAAATGTCCCTTCGAGGGCCAGTTGTGGCTTTAAGGTCAGAAGAAGGTCATGGAAAAAACTTGGCAGGGAAAGGAATAAACTTTCCTTCAGTAGCCAATAAAAGTGGACACACACTCTGCTTCAGGCGTCTCCTGTCTCAATGTCTGTATAACTGTATGAGTTTGCAGCAGGGTGATGTTGAACATTTACAAAGTCCTCGTCTAACCTGAGGTTGAGCTACGGTGTTGCTCGGTTACATTTTAACAGCACACACTCACTGTTACAGGTGTCAAACCTCAGTTCCCCATAAAATTAGAGCTGCAACGATTAGTCGATCAGTCGAGCAACAGAATATAAATCAGCGACTACAATCGAATAATCGTTTTAGTCCTTTTGTTAATGAAAAATACCAAACATTTGCTGGTTTCACCTTCTCAAATGTGAGGATATGAATCTTTTTTGTGCTGTATATGACAGTAAACTGAATATCTTTGGATTTTAGACTGTTGATTGGACAAAACAAAACATTTGTTGAAGTCATTTTGGGCTCTGAGACAATTAATCGAGAAAATAAGCATCAGATTAATTGATAATTAGTTGCAGACCTACGTAAAATATATAATTGTGATTTTTCTGGCGGATATTGTGATTGCAATTTAAGTTAAGATTATTTTCTATGGCTAATTTGTGTTTATGCGTTGCAGCGTTGTGTAACCCTGACTAATTAATCATTTCTGCATTGTATTAAATAAGATTGAGAATAAGATTTTGTACCAATCATAATCACTGTGTGTCACAATCACAATGTATCTTGTTTCTATATGAATATTGTTGAGGTCGCTCCAGAGTTCTTTTTCTTTCAGTCAGAGAAAAGTCACCTTCAAAAGTAAATCGGGTTTGTTTTCTATGGAAAACTTGACCAATTAGCTCACATAGTAACCTACATTTAGCCCAAGCTTAATAAAAGACATCAGAATTCAGAATAGGGGTGTGCCATATCGTATCGTTCACAATAATATCGGTATAATTTTTAATATGATTAAAAAAAATCATATAATGATAAGAATGATAATGGCAATATTCCAACTTGTTGACGTAATGACGTCATACTGTTACACACAGCAACAACAAGGATGGCTGAAAGTGAAAGTAACATTACTACCAGCTCCACAGTGGAGGAGTTAGTACCAAAAAAGTGGAGCGACCTCAGTATTGTAAAAGTAGTTTGGTTACAAAAGATCAGATGTACAACAAACCACAGTAATATGTAAGAAGTGCAAGAAGACTGCAACAACAAAAGGAGGCAATACAACAAACTTATTTCACCACCTCAAGTAGAAACACCCGGTTGAGTATGAGGAAAGCCAAAAATCCCGCAAGGAGTATTTTGTCATATGATCAAGAATATCATTATTGCAGGATTACCTTGAATTATTGTGATATTATATTAGGGCCATATCACCCATCCCCTAATGCAGAGTTTATTAACTATGCAACAGCCAAGTAAATATGCTGGCAACAGTTGTCTTTATAGCTAGTTTCTTCAGCTTGTTGAAACACTTTTAAGTATATAACTCATTGTCAAAATTGCTGCTCTTGGGATTTGAAAATTGCGTTCTTTCAAATTGCGATTCTGCTAAAAAAACATGAATCATTCAGCCCTAGTTTTCAAGTGTTTTCTAAACTTTCTGAAGTATTTCTCTCAGAGATTGGGGCGAGGGGTTTACAGAATCAGTATGCGATGCCGATTCTGTAAAAATGTGGCTATAGACAGGTTAAAATGTCTTTGGTCTTTTGGTCTCCACAGTTAATGAAAATGTGTGGATTAGACCAGAAAGGCCTTTAAACTTTTGCCTTTTGAAAATTAATGAAAATGAACAGATGCCCTTGAAAGTTCTTTTTCTCATTTAAAAAATGTAGCACCCATATTCATCAGTGTTCCTCCTCTCTGTGGGCTTTTCTCTATCCCAAAATCAACATCTCTCATCCTGAGGGAAAACACTGTGATGGATGTTGGGTTGATATAGCAGCAGTTTGGAAATGAAGGATTTCACCAGGACTTAATAGGATCATGACGTAAAGAAGCCTACTGTATGATTTATTATTTTAATTAGTGTCGTGTCTTATCTTAAAATATGCCAGTTCTGAATTCTTGAATTTTACCAAACAAGACTTTGAAAGTCACTGAAAACTCCTTCAAATTGACATCTCAGTAAGTTTGGGAACCCTGTATGTGTAGAATTTCCAAGTCGACAACTCAATCAGTTTTCCTGCAGCTCTTTTTAATGAGAGCATTGTGGTAAAACAAAAGAACTGTGTGTATGTGTGTGCACAGGTGTGTGCGTTTGTTTTCATGTGTCCATATGCTTGCTTGTGTGTGTGTGTGTGTGTGTGTGTGTGTGTGTGTGCGCTCATGTGAAACACCAAGACAGACAGAGAGGGACAGAGCTTGATGCGTGAGTGTGTTTGTCGGTGTGTGAGCGTGTTTATGCGTCGCAGCGTTGTGTAACCCTGACTAATGAATCATTGAGAAGCCCAGCAGTCCAGGGGTGACTTGACTAGCTGATTGGTAATTAATTGTTAATGAGGCTTAGCAAGCAAACAGAAAAAGAGAAAAAGACAGAAAGCTACAGATGAAAGGACAGAAACTGTGAGGGAGGAAAGAGAGAAGAAAAAAAAAAAGCGACAGAGAGAATGAGACGGAGAGATGCTGAATTGACCGGATACTGCATCAAGGCATAGCAGTTGATTAATGGGGTGTACGTACACACACGGGGTGTATGGGAGTGACTCTGCATCACAATGCAGCGGCCATGGGGAAATAAGACGACTAAAAGGGGATTAAGGTAGACACCTCATCCACTGTTGCTGTTCTCCAGGGCTCGGTCTGTTTCCTGCTCTCCACTGGCACCTCACACTCACACAGATACACTCACAGCCAAAAACACACACACACACACACACACAATGAGCTACACTGTGCTGACTTGATGTTGGTGGAATAGCTTGACCCCAGTGGTGAATTGTGCAAACAGCTATGTAAGGCTTGCTGATTCTGTCTTGGCCTTGTTAGACTCTGCTGTCTGTCTTTAAACTAAACATACCAGAATCTCCTTCCAAAAAAAAAAAAGAAAACACAAACAGTGGCCTCAAGTGTCTATTGTGTAGAAATGTGTACTTAACTCTATAGGGCTTCATCATTGATTAGTCTCTTGATTATTTGTCAATGAAGTGTTTAATTGATAAAGTGTTGAAAAACACTAGTGGCAAATTTCCAGGTTGTGTCCAAGTTGATGACTTCAAATGGGTTGTTTTTGTCCAACCAACAGTCCAAAACCCAAAGACACTCAGTTTACAACCAGGAAATATTTGCCATTTTTGCTTGATAAATTAAATGATTAATTATATTAAGTTTTTGTCAATTGACAAGACTTGGTTACATGACCAAAAATCTTAATAAATATTTATAATATATAGAAAATAGATGAATTATCAGATGTACCTAAATAATGATAAATGTGCCAGTACGTTTTTATACATCAGTGCATTTACACTGTAAATGTATGTTGTACTGTTTGGTATATTTGTTTGAGGCTATTTTTCATGTTTTTTTCCAGAGAACTCTTAATGCTGCAATGACAGCTGACATTTTGACTTGTCATAGTAGGAAAAACACAGGTGTTAATAATAACATTAACGATATGGCTTCTTTTCAAATGTGCCAGTAAGCAATGACAGTGTGACAGTGAGCCAGCATGCACAATACCAGCAATGGAAATCAGCCATCATTAATTATATGGTTTACACCTCCTCACTGTGACATGTCAAAAGGGCCTATAGTTCTTTCAACACTGTGGCAGCAACTTCTGGAAGACCTTTTCCTGTTTTAGCATGACAATGCCCCCGTACACAAAGCCTGGTCCATAAAGAAACACTTTCCCGAGTTTGTTGAGTTTGCTGAAACCTGCACAGAGCCTTGACCTCAACCCGTATCAAACACTTTTGGGATGAATTGGAAAGCCGACTGCGAGCCAGACCTTATCATCCAACATCAGTGCCCGACCTCACTAATGCTCCTGTGGCTGAAATGGAAGAAAAACTGTTGAGCCAGGTTCCAAAATCTTGTGTAAATCCATCCTAGAAGAGCGGAGGGTGTTTCTGACTGTGTAACAGCATTTTAATGTCGACTGTTTTGAAATTAGATTTTCCAGAATCATGTTCTTAGTTGTTTATAGGTATTTACTGAGAATTGTGACACGAGTGAACTAGAGGGCCAGTAAGAGATTTATTTACATGAAGTCTGTAATAAGATACATTTGGTTTATTTTCCTGCGCTACAGATTAATTTTCTGTATATTCATTAATCAACAGCTAAGTCTTTCCATAAATTACTGTGGTAAAACTCTTCATCATCAGTGTGTGTGTGTGGCTGCTATATGGCTCAAAGAATTGTCTCATATAGCAAGAAGGAAGTCTGACTAATTATCGACTCTGAACTCAGTGCAGTCGGAGTTTTTCTACTCCTGGGTTACTGAGCAGGTAATTTGAAGGATGAACGTATGAGAGCAGGACAAAACAAAAAGTGTTTGTGTGTGTTGTGAATGACTGGCTTGGGCTTTTGATGTTTCTATGGCAGCTGCAAACTAAGGCATGCTGTGGTTGCTATGACAATAACTGGGGGGGACTGATATTTGGTGCAATGTGTGTGTGTGTGAAGTGTTGTGTGGATGAGTGTGGGTATGTATGTTTGTTTGACACATCAGCCATGGCATGCTGTAAGAGTGTCTGACAGATGCTCATGGGTAATTCTATGTTTGTGTGTGTGTGTGTGTGTGTGTGTTTATCCAACAAGGGGGTCTTTCATAGTCCTAGCCTGTGGTGAGTTAAATGATACCCTCTTCCATCCCAACCAGACCACCCCTCTCTCCTCTCTCCTCTCTCCAGGGATTCAGCTCTGGGTCAGCGCTTCCTTATGCTGCCCTGGTTGTCATGGTTATAGCCTTAAGCATCACCCCGGACAACACATGGGTTAGAGCGAGGCTCGGGCTTCAGTGACTTTTGGAGTTTACCGTGAATTATAACCCAGAGGCTCCAGGGGCTGAAGCAGGCTGGCTTGCCAGGGCTGAAATATGGCTGCGGTTTTGTTTGCCGTGATATATGGAGGCAGCAGTGCTGGCCATGCTACACTTCTCTGGTTGCACTTTATTTCTCAGCACAGAAATTACTGTGCTTGTTTATGTAGAAAGAAAACAGGGCAGAGGTAATTACAGGATAATGGTGCATGGGGAGTTTTGTTGGTTGGTTGGAGATCAAGCGTTCATAACAACCAAGCTTAAGGCTAGTTTTAATAAGGAAGAGGAGAACTGTGCTCGAGTCCTTGAGGAGGCTGAAATGTGCAACAGAAACTTGTGTGTGGTTGGATGAGTCAAAATATAGTGTATATCAAGTTGTGGTCATGTTTTGGATCTGCTTGTTTTAACATTCTAAGAGTACAATTGGTTTTAGGGCAAGTAAATATTGCCTGAAGCAGAACTTGGAGATAACTTGGAGATTAAAGAGGTTTGGCACACTTAAATGTCTTTTTTGAGCTGTAAATTAAATTATATGACTGTACTGTGATGAAACACATCAATGCTGGTGTTAATATTGACATTGACACCATATTATAGAAATCAGCATTTCATGGGTTGAAAATGGCTCAACCTGTCATCTGCTGTTTAAAATCAGCCCTGAAAAGGCGGGGCAAATGCTGACGTAGAGTGGACCGTTTGGGAGTTAATGAAATTTATAATGTTAATGTTAACGCCCACCTCCCCCGGCCCCCACCCTTGAGTGTGAGTCTGTTAGACAGACTCAGCAGCTAACAGCAGCTAACAGTAGCTAACGGTAGTACTGACCTGCTGGAGGAAATCTCTCTATCTGTGACTGTCCGCGGGAGGAAACACGGCTGGCAGTCACAAAAACAACAGAAACCTTCTCCGCATTTCGTCCTGTAGCTCTTTAACTCTCCGGCTGTCTGTTCCTGCAGTTTTCAGCTGGTAAAATATTGTTTTAAAATGTTAAATTGTGGTGTAACCGGAGCTCGACCGTTACTGAACCTGTTCACTGCAGAGCAGCGGTGGACCACAGCTCTGTTCCACAGCAGACAGTCACAGACGGAGAGATTTCCTCCAGCAGGTTAGTGCTGCTGTTAGCTCCTGAAGCTAAAACTGTCTTCATGTGAAAATAAACCAGGTTTAGTTTTTATGTTTTCCTGGTCTTAAAAACTACTTTGACTGTTTGTGTGAAATGAGAAATGAATGGTTCTGCATGTTTTTTCATATTCAAATTGATTTAATTATAACCTAGAATAGTTATAATTGAGAAGGGTCACATACCAAATCTAGGACTGCAACCCACGATTATTTTCTCAATTAACTGATTAGTTGTTTGGTCTATTAAATGTCAGTAAAAGGTGAAAAAGGTCAATCACTGTGTCCTTAAGCCCAAGATGCAACCTAAAATGTCTTGTTTTCTCCCGACCAACAGTCCACAACCAAAATATATTCAGTTACTATCATAGAGGATTAAAGACACTAAAAAATATTCAAATTTAAGAAGTTGGAACCAGAGAATTTCAGCATTTTTTCTTAAAAAATGACTCAAAATGATAAATCGATTATCAGAATAGTTGGTGATAAAATTTTCTGTCAATCGACTAATAGATTAATTACTAATTGTTTCACCTCTAACCAAATCTTTATCATAGTAGGAAGTAGTGAGAGGTATCACATCTCAATACACTTACTACTTACTATTCTCAATACTACTGAGCAAATTGTGTCTTTATCATCAGATATAAAAAAGGCTGAAACTAATGATTATTTTTTTAATTATTGATTAATCTGCTGATTATTTTTCATTAAACATTTCATTAGACATTAAAACAGTGACACATTGACAAGTATGGGAATATTTTGTTAAATAAAAGATTTTGGACAAACCCATGTTTGTTCTTAAAACTAAGGTGTTGAAAAATATTGTACTGGTATCTGTACCAAAACGCAGATGTTGTATTGGCATAGTATTGAAAAATCTCCTGCCTTACTTACAAAGATACTACAAAATCTCACTCAGTAATCATCACCCAGCTCTAACTTAAAGTTATTGATTAACAGTTTGTAAAATGTAGATCTTCTGGTTTTTTTCAATTGCCATCATTTAGTGAAGTAAGCACAGTTACTGATAATAAATAAGAAAATATCATACCACTATGGATCAGCTTTGTGACTTTAAGGCATTTATTACAGTAAATGCTGCAGCCTGGTCTCTCGACAGTCACTGGGCTAAATGTAGCAAAGTAGGGTTCCCACACACCGGGTCTCAACCTCTGGTCTCCCAGACCACAGACGACTGTGCTAACCACTCAGTCAAAGGGTCAACCTGCTCACTAAGGGCCAGCGTGTTTAGTCATCCATGGTTGTTACTCTCTAGAGGGAACAAGCCTGACGCTAAAGAAAATGTTTTACTTATGTCATTTGTTTTTAGTAATTTTGTAAGACTAGCTGATGTCTCATTTTGGTTCAGATCTTTACTCGTTCTGCCTTAGTAGGGCCTGCTCACACCGGGCAGTCCTCCAGATAAAGAAAAGTGTGTGTGTAAACAGTATGTAAGTGATGTGGTGTTAGTGCTGTGTTCAGCACTATGATCCATATCTACAGAATGTGTCTGCTCACAGCTGTATAGAACATATACTATATGTATATATAGACCACCACAGACTGATTCGCCATGCCGATGCTGCAGTGCCTTATGTAAGCTCAGTGAAGTACATCATCAGCACTGTTATCTAGTCTCATGCTGCCAAGCTTATAGCTGAATAATATTAAGAATGGATAGTTTTTTTGCTACAGCCCCCCTTCCTCCTTCCACGTACTATACATCTCCATACTCTGTCGGTTGGTCGGTCCACCACTTTGATCAAGACTGAAATATATCAACAACTATTGAATGGCTTGTTATGTAATTTGGTACAGATGTTTATGGTGCTCAGAGGATTAATCCTAATAGAACTGTTGATTTGTTGACTTTTCCTCTTGTGCCACCAGCAGGTCAAAGTTTTCACTTATCTAGTGAAAGATGACAACAATTTAATAGATGGATTGGCAAAAAATATTATACAGACTTTCACGGTTCTTTTTCCCTCTTGTCATCTAGTGCCACCAGGACACTTGTTTTGAGCTAAAAATTTTGAAACTATCGGATAGATTGCCATGAAATGTGGTATAGGCATGAAGGATGAAGATGGGGTCAGACAATAAATGCAAATGAATTTGGTGATTCCCCTGCTTTTTATTATCTAGCACCATCTTCAGGACAAAATTTTAATTTGTCTTATACTTTAGTTCATGACCAAATAAGTGAAAAACTAATGACAATTATCAGAAGTACTGTGTGTTTAGTGCTAATTAGCAAATGTTAGCATGCTAACATGCCAAATTAAGATGGTAGAGAAGGTAAACATTAAACCTGCTCATCAGTATATTAGCGTTGTCAATGTGAGCCTGTTAGCATGGTGACATCAGCCTTTAGCTAAGAGCACCCAATTAAAGCCTCACAGAGCTGCTAGCATAGACTCTTGAACTTGTTGATATCTTGTTCCAACCATGTTAATTGTTATTTATTCACTTATTTTTTTCCCTATCTCTTCTCTTTCTTGACAGGACTGGGTTTTTCTCACTCGCTTCTGCTTTCTCACCGACTTTGGACGTCTGGACTTCCGGTTCCGTTATCCAAAGGTAGGGTGACTTACTGTTGTTATGGTTGGAAGTGTGTGTGTCTATTGTTTTACATTTATTGTTTTCATTCAATTTCCCCACATTAACACAGCTTGCCCACACTTTCTTCTTTGGCAGCATAACTGTTTTACATTTTTTCTCTCATCATTCTTTCTTTATTTCACATTTTCAACAGTTTCCCTCTCTTTTTCTCTTACCTTATCTAAAGCAGTGCCATCGCTCTCTTCTCTCTTCTACTTCTTGCTCCGGTTGTTCCTGCTGTACCCGCCCTGCCCTCTTTTTCAATCCCCATCCTCCTCCTTCTCTCCTCTGCTCTATCTTTCTCTGCGTCTGTTTTGTTCTTCCATTCTCTTTTCTTCTACCCATGCCTTGCTTTACTGTTTTAGCTTGCAGAATTTGGAAACAGTTTTTGTTGTATATCTCAAACCATCTCACTGCCTCCTCTCTGATCTATGCACACCCCGTCCCTGCCTTTCTCCTAATCTCTTTCTCTTTTTCCGTTCATGTCTCCCTGTCTCTCCTCTATGCAGTCTCGCTGCTGTCAGAACATATTGCTCTACTTTGATGACAGTTCTCAGTGGCCAGCTGTGTACAAGAGGCCTGAAAAGGTGAGATACTGACACCAGCTGCATCATGTCTTTTTACAAGCCATTATTAAAGAGAAATACGGCTCTGTTTACTAATTCACATGTCACTGTCTTAATGAAAAAGCCTCGTGACTCAAGATTTGTTAATTTTCACATTTTGACTTCAGCTGAAGGATCACACGCAGCTCACGCTGCTCAGAATAAAACAACGCTGTCTTTTTCAGTTCCTGAAAAGTTGACATTTTGGAAATAGAGGGTTTTTACTCACAGGCGATGATGTATTATTGATGATGCAGTGATCAAGGATGGTACAATCCATATTTGTGAACACACAGGAAGACATCAGAGAGTTTTGCCTCAACTGCAGCGGCTCCACAGAAAATGATAGCATGAAGAAGGTTTTCTAGGATAATACTGCCATTTACGATAAAATCCAGAATGGTAAAAATCTGTCACTCACATTGTTTTTTGTCTTGGCCCTGTTCTTAAACACATTAGATCTTGAATACAAATTTAATTAAATGGTTAGAGTGCTTTCTATCAGCTTTAATTTGGGGGTGTTTGCATCTATATAGGCTGAACAGTGTAAGACTTAGAACCCTGTCATTTCCCTGCTGCACTGTTCATTAGGAGGGGTTGATGTACAAAAAAGGCACAGGAATCCTACACTGTTCACCCAATATTACCCCGACATCCCTTGAAATTTAAAGTCAGCAGTTTAGCTTCATAGTCATTGTTTTACTTCAAATCCAATCTGCTGGAATGCAGAGCCAAAACAATAGAAAATGTGTCACTTTCAATAATACATACCAGCATAACACTGTGTGTAACACTGTAAACATTTGCAGAAATTTGCATTTGGTGGGTTCACAAGCTGATTCTTCTACCCGCTGTTTGTTTAATGTAAATTTAACATCTGGTTGTTACTGTAATTTTAAGTCTTTAAGTCTGAATTGACTTTTAGAGAGAGTGGATTCATGTAATACTGGTCCCTCAGCTATAGGAATAGCAAGTATTCAGACTCAAACTGTGTTGCGTTCACGTGTATATGCCACAATCAGTTGGTATTGTGACATATAACATGATGCAGTCTATAAAATAAACATTAAATTGCTTTCATAACCAATGAATAATGTATAATGTGACAATTCATCATAGACAGATCCCCTCCACTCACTGCTAAAATGATTTAGCACTATAAGATAAAAAAGTAACATTGACCATATACCTTGCATTTCTTGGCCTATGTAGTCATTTGATGGTGTTTTCTTCTGACATCTTTCAACACATAGTGTAGATGTGACATGATGACGAGATATTTCCAGTACAGCGACAAACATCACAGCATTTCACAGCTCTCAGATAGATTTTGGTGTCAGTTTCACAGATTCAAATAGTACAGCTTTCATGCTAGACTCACCATCTTTCACTTATATTCAGCAGACACACAAGGAGAAATCCATCCAGACACAAAGATATCAATTTTATTTCCACTTCCAGCAGCTTCAATAGACCAGAAGGCAATGCAGTCACTTTTTCAATTACATTTTAATTAAACACAGTGCATTTTACTGGACTGGAAAAATGGTCTCTTATGCTTTTACTGCTCAGTTATTATTTAAGCTGTGTACAACTTAATATGGGTATAACCCGGAGCTGAATGCAACATGTTTAGGCATGTCCTTAGAGCTTAATTGAAAAGTATTCTGTGAAGTGTAAAAAGATTGAAGGTTAAGTAAATACAACAAAATATTTAATGTTAATGTTTTCAACATTGTTCTGATTTTGTTTTATCCCTGTCTGCTCCCGTCAGAACTGCTACCAGAAGGAAGCGGTGCTGAGGCCTGAGAACAACCAAGTCATTAACCTTACCACACGGTACACCTGGTCAGGCTGTGTGGTAAGAACACACACACACACAAATACATACTTACGGTATGTATGCATACACTTCTACTGAGCGGCATCGTTGGTGTCAGCAACCATCCATACTGCCACAGTGTTCCTGAGCAAAACACAGAATCCCACACCTCTGTGACAATGACTAAAGTCGACCTTTGGCCTCACTGTGTATCAATATATGTGTGTTCTACAGAGCGTGACATTATTCCTTTTCATCGCCAGAGAGTTGAACTTATTTTCATCTTTCCAATTGCATATTCTTTTGTTATGCAAAATAGGCACAGAGTTACGTAAAAAAAGGAAAACAAATACAAAGAGACACAGAGAGAGGGAGAGAGTGCGAGCTAATGGCCTGTAATGTGTTTTTGTATTACATTTTACTGATTCATACATTTCCACTGTCGATGATGTATCCCAGTCAGCCGAAAAAAGGGTCTAAGAGATCGTTCTCCCCCGTAACACCTGTAGTGGATGAACCTAGGACAGGAGCATAGGAAGAAGTTGAATTCTTTCTATCTTACTGTTCTGCTAGTCTATCTGTCAGTATGCAGGAGCACACACACACTCTGTGACCTCTGGCCCCAGGGCATGAAGGATGTCAGGAAAAACATTGAACAGAACTAAAAAAAGCAGCCTTTCTCACCAGCCACAAAAGAAAATTGAGAGTTTTGGAATCAATGGTTTTGTCTTCTTCCAGATACAGGCAGACTACAGCAACCTACTTGCTCACACTATCTCTAAAATCATAAATTTGTAGACAAGCCCACATTCCTTTCTAAGTGTCCATCTCTTTCTTCCTCTCCTTTTTATTCACAATGATAAATAGTCAGAAATGCCTACTAAACTATGTAAGTATATGTATCTTGATTTGTCTAACCACTGTTAACCTTTATTGTGTTTCAGAACCCTTTCATTATTCTGAAAGGATAGGAAAGTTCAGAATCTGCTTCAAAACCCTGTTAATTTACATGGTACCACATTGCCACTTAGTGACCGTGTCATTAACAACTTTCTAAGACAATGATATAAGTAACACCCTATTATTGCATTGATTTATTTGATATTAACCACCAAGTGTATTATTTAACTATGATTTGATTGCTAGGATCATATAGATCTTAGATGTGTTCAGCTACAACATAGCTACAGGTTAGAAAATGAAGGTTTATTGATTTTATTCTTCATTTATTTGGTTAATCAATATTATGCCATTTCTAAGTGTGTCCCACTGGTTTTCATGATATGTCAACATTGACGACAGCAATGAGTGGGTATCTAATTGCAAGCACGTAGCCTTCAAATATTCTCCCTTGAGTTAGGAATAAAATTATTCCCCTTTTACTTGAAGACGTTTTTTTTTCTGTTCACACAAAGAAATTAATTAGCAATCAAGGCGTTCCCTCAAAAAGAACTCCAAGGATCCTCTTTCCTCCAAAACACGCCTACTAGAATATAAAAACTACAACTCTTTGTCTGGGCTTCTTCTGTTTTTCTCTCAGCCTTGCTAGCCGTGATGGCCCGTACATTGCATTTCAGATGTCTTTTTCACTTTTGCTGAGAGCTGAAAGCTCCAGAAAGAAACTCTCAACTAAGAAGAAATACTGCAAAGATGCCTAAAGCCACAAGCCAAGTATCAGTTTAGCCATTGCATGCCGTTTGCCATTCGAAGATCTATTATTTTGTAATCTCCTATTTTCACCATGTAGTTAATTTTTTTCAAGAACTATTGCAAATTGTTTCACACTTAAGGCCCTCATTGTTTCATAATTGGAGTTGCTTCCTCAAAGTCTGCAAAGAGTGCCTTCAAGATTTTTCCAAGAACCTTTTTGTTGGTTAGAGCACCAGCATCAAACTCTACAGCCTGCAACTGAACACATTAAAACCTGGCACACACACCCCTGCTGTGTGTTTACTATGTGGTCTAAACTAATCTGAGCCTATCCAACATTGGATTCACTCTCCTGAAGAAGTGCTGAATCAGAGTGCTTCACCCTGAAGATCACCAAGTCTGCCTCTCCACACTTGGTGCTCTTTGGGAGGTTTGCCTCATCATCAGCCGTCCGTCACTACGGAAACAGTAGGAAACTAGCTATCTTTCATGCATTCTGTCTAAGACTTGATGCAAAGAGCTCGATTCTAAATTATTTTTTTATTGGCTTTAGTTAGAACTATTTGCATCCTTGTTGTGCTTTGACTCACTTTGATTTTTGATAACCCTCAATTTCATTCATTCATATATGATTAATTCCTAATAATTTAATTTCTCCATTCATTCATTCAATTCGTTACCTATTCATCCATATCCCTTGGTAGTTCAGTAAATATCTTGATATATTGCCAAGTCATTGTATTTGTGTATTCCTTTACAGCAAAGATGGAGATCCTTGTATTCGAGAGTTCACGACTTTCAGATATAAGACTGTTTAATTTGGTTTAATTTTCCCTTCCCATGAAGGGTGGTCTCCCATTTCTTACAAGTGCAACATTAAAAAAGGATTGAAAGTAGTAATATCCCTACACACCCTTTCATAAACAAAATCCTTTCGTCCCTTTTCAATAAACAACATGACTTGTTTGTTTATCGCATTAGGAAGTGTGATTGCCAGCGTGACTCTGTTGTTATGGTGGTTAGTGGATCTTGTTGCCACATTTCAAGCTATATTTGGGTGTGAAATATATTTGTATCTTCATTTCTCAAGCTCCCACTCTCCTGTGATAATTCAGTGTGTCTCTGAGGTAAAATGCGCTGCCTTTTTGGATAACAGCATCCTCTCTTGCATGTCCCCTCTCTCCCTCCCTGCATTTCTTTTATCTGTCTCAGGTGGAGGGAGACGGGAACGAGGAAGTTCTGAGCTGTGTGGGCGGCCGCAGTTTCCGCTCGGTGAGGGAGAGATGGTGGTATATCGCTCTCAGCAAGTGTGGGGTAAGCACCGACCTCTGCCCCCCTCCCATCCCCCCACCCCCCGACCCCTCTGGCTCTTCCTCTCTACAAGGGCAAGTGTACTACCAGGTGGTTGCCATGGTGACGCACACCACTATCGCACAAACAGACTCTGAGGGTTAACACTCATGTAGTCACTGTGTTTGCTTTCTGCTGCTCTCGGACACGGCTATATTTCACTGTCCAGACAAACAAACGTCATCATTGTCCTCATCAAATATGGAGAAACATCTCTCCTCAGGGCATTATGTACATACACGATTTAAATCATAGTTTTTGCAGCCAAGCAAAAAACTGATTTTTCAGGTGTAAGCAGCAGATATTAAAATAGGAAAGCAAAGGTGAATTTATACCTAGCACCCCCTAAGGAAGAATCTGTGAAACACTGGATGTTTTAAGGCTACTTTTTGTGCTGGCTCCCTTTAAATTTTAAATCAACTTGAGCATAATTTTTTGTCCCTGTGCATGCTTTCCCATTTGAGCACTTTGCACCAGGCAACGTATTAAATTCTAGAATTAAAGTAATCTAAACTAAAAAAATAAATAAAATTCCCATGATTTACAGTAATTATCCAAATGCCCAACCCTTATACATAGATAGATAAGTAGATAGATACCCTAATAACCATTAAGATGCTGTTGCATATGTTACAGCTGATCCTGTATCTGTGCATCTCTCTCTGAATTGCCTCTGGATACAGTGCCTTATCTCTCTCCATGCCACAAATCTTTGTGCACCAAAGCACAGAGACTCTTAATATGCGACTCTCTGCTTAAACTGTGCTAAACATACCTTACAAGGGTTCCACTGTAGCCTATTGATTAGTTAGCTTCAGGAACTTTTAAGCATTGTGTTGTTTAATGGGACTTACTGTTGTGCTAATGGTGCACCGCAAGGAAAAGAGCAAAGTGGTAGCTGTGGTGTATTGTTTGTTGATGTGAGTCTCGACTGGGGCCCTCGGTGAAGAAATCATGAGCTTGTATAATGATAGCTCTGCTCAGTGATCCATCATCAACATCCTCCTACACTGAGGGCTTCAGTCAAGGACGAACCCCAGGAGTAGGTGTGTGTGTGTCTTGTTGATTTTCTATGTGTGCATTCTTTTGGTTTTTTTTGAAAGTAGGTGAAGAAAAGAGTGAATAAGTAAGATTTCTTCTAATTGTGTACGTGTATCACTGTATGCCTGACAGCCTATCAGTGTCACACTCTCAGTTACATCAGTGTCATACTCCTGGTAACGATTCTGTGTGTATTTGTGTGTGTGAGCATATCCTTGCATTTTTTTTGTTTTTGTACTGTTGGTATAGAGTGCTGGCTGAAGCGGGATATGATTAGAACGGATGCTTCCTGCAGAGTGTGGTTTAGTGTCACGCCAGCGTCCGCTGATAGACATGCTGCCTAACGCTGTTGGACTCAAGTATAAAAGCTCGTCTCTAGTCCCGGAGACATATGCACGCCGTGCCCCACAGCCAATTTCCACCTCTCGTCTCTCACTGCTCGCCTTCTAGCTTTCCTTTCGTTTTCACACCTCTCTGTCTTTCCTACCTCTGTCACTCACAATCTTCGGCTATGTCGTGCTCTCTTTCAACTCTCTGTCACCAAGCTGCAACATGCTACACGCCATTTCATATCTATGTACCTCTCAGTCTCCTGCTCCTCTTTGTCAGCCTGTCTCTAATTGTGTTTTTCCTCATCTCCTGCCATCTCATCTCTCCATCTTGGCATCTCACAGGTCTCATGTCTTCTTTGCCTCTCACTCACTCCATGCATTTCTGCATGCATCCTCACTTTTATCTGCTAATGCATATTTGCCCCTCTTTGTTCGTGTTTCTCACTTATGCAGCCCTTCTTTCATATACTTCCTATCGCAATCTTGACCTGTGTGGAAGTGAGTATAAAGCTCATCAGCTCATAAGCTCTTAAAACTGGAGGATGTCTACACTCAATCTCTAGATGTATACTCGCCTGCACCGAGTGGTAAAATGTGAGGTTGATTGTTATTTAACATTTGCAGAAAATTTAACTTTATTAATTATAGCAGGAAACCTCAAGGCAGCAAATAATCATTATTTCATCATGGGGAAAAAGATTAGTCATTACAAATAAAATTCAGGTCATCACAAATTACAGTGCAGAGGACCTCTGGCAATCAGGATGAAGGTTTTTCAGACAAGTAAAATCAACCAAAGCTCACTAAAATTAGTACGCTTGAGTGTTTTTTTTTTCTCCTGCGGATGAAACATAGATGTCTTTGTATAGATTGTATTTCACTTGAAAATTTACAGTTTTAAAAACTTGAAAAACCCTCCCAATTGAGATTATCATACATACAGCCAAGCTATACATGCATTTTAGAAGCGGTGTACAGCTACAAAGTTTTGAACAGGCAAATAAAACATATTTCTCTCATATTGCCTTTTATAAAACTGTTTTGATGAGTTACGGTAACCTCTGTAGGGAACCAAGATACGCTGAAATTGGACTGGCTGTTGATGGGCGCAGGCCACTAAATTTCTCTGTTTATCTCTCAAACTCACTTTTATAGAACAAACAGTGTGGAAATGTTTAGGTGCTCAGTCGAATTTCTCAGAAGACTTGAAGACCTGTCACCTACAGGTGAATGATCATTATCATACCCTTCTGTTACCAGATAAGGAAACATTTTTGGGAAACATTTGGGGCTTTAAAAAAGTAATAATAACAGGAGAAATTGATGTTCCAAGTCTTCTGAGAAATGAAATTTTATAAGAAATGAGCAGACCTGCTGATTCAATGATTGTGTATCTCACAGTGTGAACACAAAGTGCAATACCACTAGTATATTTGTACAGCACATTATTTAATATACAATGATATTTTATACAATGGTGGGGTTCCAACTTTGTGGAACAGTTTGGGGAGGACCGTTTCCTGTTTCAACATGACAGTGCCCTCCATGCACAAAGCCAGGCCCATAAAGAAATGTTTTTTTTATCACTCAGGCACTCATAACCCTGACACTTATAAAAAAAATAATGATCCAACAGTCTGTCAAAGTTATAGACCAGTTTCCCTGATAAATTGGGATGCAAAGATATCAACCAACATTTTGGCTAAAAGGTTGGAACCTTGGTTCATCCGGACCAGGTTGAGTTTATTTGTATGTGTAAGTCAGCAATACAATATAAGATTCATTGATATCATGTTGCATGTGTGAGACAAACAGAATCTTATGGCTGCCCTCTCTCTAGAAGCTGAAAACGCATTTGATAGAGTGGAGTGGCAATACCTGTTTTTGACTTTAAAAGCCTTTGGATTTGGCGATAACTTTAAATGGATTTGTCCTCTGTATACCGAGCCCAAAACAGCTGTTCTTACAAATGGCTATATTTCATCTTACCTGGAGTAAGGAACAAGACGGGTGCCTTCTCTTCCCACTTCTTTTTGCTGTAGCATTGGAACCTCTAGCAATTGCTATTCATCAGAATTCAGACATATCAGAAATAACTATTGGTTCAACTATTCATAAATTAACACTATATGCTGATGATGTACTGGTCTATATATCAGACCCTGAAGTATCAATACAATCTCACCTAGCAACTATTGATCCTTTATCTAAATTATCAGTGTATAAGGTAAATTGGTCCAAGAGCAAAGCCTTATCTTTGACATCATACTGTCCATGCTATCCACTTTTTCCTGTAGGCTTTCAGTGGCCAAAGAAGGGAATCACATACCTTGGAATCTTGTTTCCACTTAAATTATCATATTTGATTTAAGTTAATATTGAACCTCTCCTAGAGCACAGATATTGAAAGGTGGTCACTATTTTTTTCTGTCATTATGGGGGAAAGCTAATGTCATTAAAATGAATACCCTTCTGAAATTCAATTATGTTCTTCAAGCTCTCCCCATCTCAGTCCCTTTATACCATATTCGGAAAATTTGAGAAAATTTGCAGAAAGTTCTCATGGGCTGTGTCATGACCTGGCTCACCACACCAAAGAGGAGAGTTAACAAAAGATAAGGTAACTCAGATTAAACCAAATTAAGCCAAATTAAAAGTGTAACTAAATATTTACATGTATACTTGATGCATGAATGGAGTGTGTGTTTGTGTGTGTGTGCGTGAAAGTAATGTAAATAACTAATGCAGCATAACTAAACCAAACCAGAAAGAGCGCCTGAAGGGAGAAACAGCAGCAACAACAAGCAGTCAGAGGAGGGAGAGCGTGAACTGTGCTGCAGCCAGGACTTGTATAACCAGTTGTGCTAACAATCTACTGCAAAGATAGAGCAAACAGGCAGGTGAATCACATTGCAAAACAAAAGTGACACCAGGGGTCATTACAGCTGGCAAACGACCTCGTCTTAGTATGGGTAAATTACAAAAGCCTGTTGACCAAGGAGGACTTGGACTACCAAATCTTCTGCTGTATCATTATGCCCAGTGGATGCTTTCCCCTGAACAAGTGCCACTGTGATATGACATAGAGAGCCATAAATGTAATCCTCTCCCTCCAGTCAGCTACCTCCCAACTGCCTGATCCGGCGAATACAAATTACATCCGATTATCGCATTTCTGAAGTGGGTGTGGGACAGAGTATTAAGGCAGTTTCATTTTAGTTCATATTTAAATACCTCATCAAGTTTGTGGTCAAACCCTGAACTCTGTATTAGTGATTCCTCAATTATATGGATGGTTTGGTTATATTGTGGCATTAAGATGGTGGATGATTTATATAATAATAATACTCTGAAACCTTTTACAGATCTTTGTCAAGAATATAATTTACCAGCTAATCAATCATAGTGATAAATTCAAATTCATAGTCTTTTATTGCATGCATTTGGAGGAAAGCATGCCTCCACAGAGAACAAAGTTATTGATCAGCTATTAGGTGTATTACGACTTGGTCATGAGGTATCTAGATATTATCTTGATAAATAAGTCTATAAAATGCCCCGCTTTAAAATCAGTATGCGAAAAAGACATTAATGTTTTATTTACAGATAATGAACTAATTTGTTGAGGCACTCCAAACTAGTATCAAGGGACATAAAGACTGGACTTATTCAATTCAAAATTATTAACCGTTTTTATTGGACCCCCTCAAAGTTATTTAGACTCAAGCTGAGAGAAAACTCTCAATGCTGGAGGTACTGGGGTAGGGCACTCTGCTCCACTGTCTATGGGAATGTTCAGTGATACAAGAGTTCTTGATAGCAATTCATGATTGTGTCCAAAGGATTGTAGGTACAATACTCATACTCAAGCAAACTTTATGTCTTAGGTGTTGATTTGTCGGTTTGTCTTTGATTCTTTGATGGCTTATTTATGCTTTTGATTGATAATATTCCATCGACTGGTCTGCCATTATTATAGTATCCTTATATATCAATATTTGTATACCTTGTTGATGCTCAACTAACTAATAAATTGCTGATTGTAAAAAGAAAAAAGAAATGGTTTTCTGTGTTGGATGTGAAAGAAATTGACTGTTTTGACCTCAACTCCATCGTACACCTTGGGATGAATTGAAAGCCGACTGTAAGCCTTATCTGTTGCCCAGGGGAGCACAAGATGTACAAGACTGCACAGATGTTACGATGAGAACACCTTCACTGTGTGATATATCAGTACAGTATATCAAAAGTGGATGTCTTTCACACCTAAACCCAACAAGCAACCCCTAAAACCATCCAGTGACTCCCTGTTTGTCCCACAGACAGAAAGTCCTGCCGTTAATGTCTTCCCTCATCTATCCTTTCTCTCCTGTATCCATCTCTCTTTCCCTCTTTGCATTTGTTCCTTTTTCTTAATTCTGGCTTTCTTTCTACCTGTTTTTTTTTTTAACTTTTTCTATCTCCACATCTATCACTCTCTTTATCTCTGTCTCCTTGCTCTTTGTGTCTGTATTGATTTTGTGGCAGTGCACGCTCCATGCTTCTTGCCCTTTTTGATAGAGGGAGTGAGATGGAGTTTCAAGCTGCCAAATGAAATCAAAGTCTTTCTTTTTCTCTCTCCCTCTTCTCTTTTCCCTCGCTCCACCGCAACAAGCGCGAACTCCATCGGCTTTGAACTTGTATGTGTGAAATGAGCTCTCTGTGCTCTGATTTGCTCTGTCCCCTGTCTCTTGTTGTCGGCTCTTTTTTTCACCTCCTTCCACCTCACCCGTTTCAGTTCAGTATGACACTTTTTATTTGTGCGGCTACCAAAAATCAACAACATTCCAACAGTGGTTTACCACACAGGTATGTTAATTTTCTCAGTGGTATTCCTCCTTTTCTGAATCTTTACACACCCAAATATTTTATCTTTCTCTCTCTCTGTGCTGTATTTCACAACATTGCAATGTCGAACAATTATATCACAATGATAAATAATTATTATGAGCTTAACAAATAATTGATGATAAGTGTGTCACATTATCTGTGAATAATTCATGACAAGAATACTCTGGATTAAATTGAGAAAACTGTTGCTATGGATATGATCCATCCATCCATCCTCCCTGTTCATCTGGGTCATCCTCACATTGGCAGCACAGGAGGCAGAGCAGCCTAGATTCCTTTCTCTTTCTCCAGTAACTTCCTCAACACACCTGGGGGATCCCGAGGCGCTTCCAGACCAGCAGGGAGACTCGCTGACTATATGGCACAGTTGCACCAAGCAGTTAAACCAAAAGTGTTTGGATATTTTCCTCCTCTTGTAACAGGGAAAGTTGGAAGAAATTGGAAGAAATCTGGGCTGCTCTTTAAACTTAACACTGTTGTAGGCAGGTAATTGTATATTTAAACATAATCAATTAAGTGATGCTGCAACACAAAAGAGCAGCCCATCCAGCGAATATAGATGCCATTCAATAATATGACATTCTGGTTTGAGGATTGGACATCAGAAGAAAATCTCTGCCGCACAAAGTGATGAATCAGTGAATGGGAAAGCAAAACTGTCTCATTATCAGCAGCGAGTGAGCAACCTAAGACAAAATTTACTGATGTGTTGATATGATTTCTCAATGTTGAAGTTAGAACAGAGGGATGTATTGATATTGTGATATGTGTCTAGATGTCTGCTAGGAATTTGAATTTTCCTGATTTGGTGGTGCAGCTTAGATTTTTGTTTTTCCTTATCTTAAAAGTTGCAATACTGAGCTTATTTTATCTTTCTGGGACAAACAAAAGCCTCTACCTGCTTTTAATCATCGTATCCGCATATTAATAGAGCTGGATATCAAACTTCAAAACTTTTTTTGGTACTGACTGAATAGCAGCAAATATCAGTATCGACCAAGTGTTTCACATTCTGGTCACATTTTCTAATCTTGTTTACTCATTCCTCTGTTCTACTTATTCTTTCAGATAATTCCTGATTAAAATATATATACAGTACTAGTCAAAAGTTTGGACACGCTTTCTCATTCAAGAGAATGGGAAGATGTGTCCACACTTTTGACTAGCACTGTATAATAACTGTTATTTTTTCTAAAGGTCTTGTTTGGTTTCTTTTGTTACTTGAAAAAAGATTTTTTTTTGTAGAAAAACATATTTATATTTCTCAAAGCCAGAAAAAGTTTTATTTGGGGTTTACTCAGGTGTCATATTGGCACTAGCGTTAAGAAAATTTCAAATGAAACCCAGCCTAATAAAAACCTAATAATGAATGATTTTCTTTCTGAAATAGTTTTTGTGTGTAAATATTCTATGAATGCGTCAGTGCCCATCTTCAAAATATTGCATTACATCAATATTTATATATAGATGCTATGATATTTGATTTTTGCAGTGTCATATTGCATACTGTTTGATAGTAACGTCCTGGTTTGGAGTCCAGCTAACAATCCTTGTCTTTCCCAAAAGATCCATTGTCAGCTTCATAACAAAAAATTAACATGTCATAAAATAATCTTTACAAAAAGATCTAAAGAGTTACTGCTCTCTGCCATTTTGGACCATCAACCTTCAGAATTTTCTAGTACAGCTTTTTTACAGATCATAAAGACTTTCACAATGTAAGAGAATACATTTTTAATCTCACCTGGTCCTTCTCCTCTCTCTCTTACTCCCTTTCTACCTCTCTGTCTCTTCCTCTTTCTTCCCTCGCAGGGCGATGGCTTGCAATTGGAGTATGAGATGAAACTGACCAATGGCCAGTCTTTCTGGACGCAGCATTTCTCTGCAGACGAGTTCGGTAAGACTGATTGGACAGAAAGAGATTATGGAATAAATCGCTGATGGCACAAGCCAACACCACTTAGCACGGCCAATAAAGCACACTGAACTGAACAAATTACAATAATGAAGGGACGGCTGAATGAATTAATGATGATAGATGAACCGAGAGGAAGAGATGAAAAGAAGAAGAGGCCCAAGTAGCTTCTAAATGAATTATTTCTACATCTCCAATATTCTCTCTCTCTCTCCCACACTGCTTCTACTGTAACTTTCTGTGTCTCAACTAATCCAATATCCTCAACACATACCTGCCTTCCTGTATTTTTCATCCATTCCTTTTTCTCCTTGTTTCCCTCCTCTTTCGTCCCATGTCTTCTTAACCTTAATATTCTGTGAACCATATTGACTCCTTAATTCCACTCCATCTCTTGTGTCCTTTTCTCACCTTACTCTGTTTTTCCATCTTTCTTCCTCATCAATTATTCTATTTCTTTCCTCGTCTCGTTGCATCACTTTCTCCACCCTGTCATCCCAGGAATCCTAGAGACGGACATCACGTTCCTGGTCATCTTCTCCATGGTGTTCCTGCTCTCCTGCTTCTTTGCCTGTAAGTACTGTCTTTTCCACTTTCAGTATCTCTCTTTCTCCCTCTTCTTCCATGAGCAAGCCAATTTATTCTGACTTTCAAAGCCCATTGCAGTCATGCCCCTTTCTTCAGATCTATTATAAAATCTACATGTTTTCTTGATGGGATAGGAGTAAGTTCTCATGTTTCCTCAGAGTAAGTAAAGGAGGAGCATGTGCCTATTTTCTCCCGAGGCTGGGAGTTTGTCAGAACAGAGCGAGAGCAACACAGAGGCAGGAGTGAGCGGATGGGGAGAGCGAGGCTTGGTTTTCGTGTAAAGGTGGATGGTTGAGTGGAGAAGGTAGCGTTATCCCTAAGGTTACTGAAGCGAGTTTGTCACATGAAGGTCACACCTCAAATAACCCAGAGCGGCCGAGAAAAAGAGCTCCAAGGCGTGACTTACCCCAAAATGAAGGTGGTTTTACATGCAGTCGTATACAGCATCTTCCTTCTTCCAAATGTTTAAAATAGATGGTTCACCTAAAAAATAAAAAACATATTTCTCACTTAAATCTGGTGTAGTGGTTCCCTACTGTTTTGGCTTGCAACCCCTTAAAATGAAGCAATACATACTTGCGACCAAACTTCACAATTTACGGCCTTCGTATGGACATATGGACTAATTTTTCCGTCTTAAATTGTTTAATTTGAAGGATCTTAATAATAATAATAATAGTACATTTAATTTGTACCACACTTTTTATTCATAGGGAAACTCAAAGTGCTACAGTATTAATAACATAGAACAAACAACTTAAAGAAAATAGTAATAAGAGTTCAGATGAAAAATCCTTCCTGAATAGAAAGGTTTTTAGGCCTTCCTAACCTCAGATGGTTAGGAAGGCTGTTCCACAAGTGTGATGCAGCAGAGCAGAAGGCTCAATCCCCCATGGTGCAAAGCTTAGTACTGGGGGCCCGGAGGAGCAAGCTGCTGGCAGATCTCAGGGTGCGGGTGGAGGTTTGTGGTATGATCAGTTCCTGTAGGGAGGCGCATGTCCGTTGATGGATTTGTATGTGAGTAGCAGGACTTTGTAGTCAATCCTGAAGGAGACAGAGACCCAGTGCAATGAAAACAGAATTGGTTTTATATGTTCATGATTTTGCACTCTCATTGGGATCCTGGCAGTGCTGTTCTGAATGTACCAGAGCTTTTGGATGCTCCTGCCAGGGATCCCTGTGAAAAGCACGCTGCAGTAGTCCAGTCTTGAGGAGATAAAGGCACGGACAAGTTTCTCTGCATCCAACAGGGTTAGAGAGGGGCAAGGTTTAGAGATGTTTTGGAGATGGTAGAAAGAGGTTTTGCATAGATGTCTTATATGGTCATCAAAAGTCAACTGAGCATCGAACCTAACAACCAGACTAGTGACTGAGGAGGAAAGGGGGATGTCCTGGTCATCAAAGGTGAGATGAGGTATGGTGGATGACTGAATCTGGTATGGAGCACCAATAAGGAGAGCTTCAGTTTTGCTAATGTTTAACTGGAGGAAATTTGTGCTCATCCAGGCCTTTATCTCCTTAAGACAGGTTCTGAGGTGTAACATGGCTGCAGAAGGGTTTGGGGCAGTTTTGATGTACAGCTGGGTATCATCAGCATAGCAATGAAAAGACATCCCATGTCTCCTGATGACACGTCCAAGAGGGAGCATGTAAAGGGTAAACAGAATGGGGCTGAGAACCAATCCTTGCAGAACACCACAGGTGACAGAGAGCATCCTCCCAGTGAGACATACTCAGTCCTATGAAACCACTTAAGTGCAGAGTCTGATAGTTCAATGGTGGTATAGAGGTACTTTGAGAGGATAGTGTGATCCACAGTGTAAAATGTGGCGCTCAGGTCAAGGAGAATGAGAGACAAAGGGACCCTGCGTCATCTGCCATCAGCAGGTCATTCACAACCCTCAGCAGAGGTGCTTCAGTGCTGTGTGCTGAGAATGGAGATGTATGATTTGAGCAGAGCTGTGGTAATGGGGTAAAGGGCACAAGTACAGGAGTTCATGTTGCTGAGGATTTCCTCAGTGTGGCTCTGCTTGACACCAGTGAAATGGAGTAGAGATGGCAATCTCCTAAAGAGAGGGATGATGACAGGAGGAGGAAGAGAGGAAGAGCTGGACATCAGAAAACAGATGTTGTTGACCTTGGCTCTGAAAAAGTCAATGTAGCTGTTACATCACTCTTTTGTACCTTCAACTGGGGAAGATGATTGTGGCTTAAGTAAATGATTTATGGTGGAGAAAGATGCTTAGGGTTACTGGGATTGTTATTAATTAGGTTTTTAGATGCCTGAAGAGTTGTAAGCATGCAGTATTTCACTTGTTTTTCTTTCTCATCCATTAAATCATCTTATGACTCCTCAGATTTATCTTGGAACACCATGGAGGGTGATATCTGCCCCAGTGATATCCAGCCATGCAGATAGTTTTGGTTTTATTTATTCAGATTTTTTTTTTATTAAGATTTTGATATAACAGCATCTGAGATTTCTGCTGCCAGCCCAATACAATCGAGGTGCTCACAGTTTTAAAAAAAATCATTTGATAAATTCAACAACAACGGATGCTGCGGATAATCCACAGAACACACTGTCAACAGTTTTTATTGGGATTATTCTTTGGGTAGAAAGCAGTTCCAAGAAAAAAAATCTGTTGACACTGAAGTCTGTGGATTATCCAGAGTCACGAGAACACTGATTCTGGAAAGAGATGTTGCTGTTGAATTTTTTAAAATGTACTTTTTTATTGCTGTGAGCACCACTAACTAAATTCCTTACACCTCCATTGGGCTAGTGTGGAGGAAGAGACGAATATTTTAACAAACTATCTGCATGGTTGGATACCTCTTGAGGTAAGTAAGAAAACATGTTCTTCATAATTCAGGTGAACTGACCCTTTTACAGTAAAAGGAATCTGGATGTTAAAAACTTGCAGTGAGACTGAAACTTAATCTTAACCTTGGAAACAGCAGTTGAAAACCAATCTCAATAATGGTCAGTTTAGTAGCTGTTCCAGAGCTTTCCATCGTATCATATGATCTTCCTCAACAGATGGAGTTGCTCAGTCGATGTAGATGATCAAATTTCTATTTTTCAAAGCTTCTAAATGATTTTTGTTCATGTTGGCTTAAAAATTGAGATTTAAAAATCATGATTCAAAGGTCAAGAATAAACTCCAAATCTCATTTAAGCCAACATGGACAACAAGTCCTAAAAATTCTCAGAAAAATGGAAATTTGAATATATACAATCTTCATCCCCAGAACAGCTACTAAAAACGGACCTTGTGGTGATTATAGATTTGTCAACAGCTTTCAAATTAATTAACTCCAGCAGTGTAATCCAAATGTTTGGTGGTCAAACAACTCCAAAAATGACTCCACCTACTCAGAAGGGTTTTTTGAGGACTTTGGCTGGATTTCGAAGTGGACTTGTTACATCTTTGAATAAAAGAGATTAGGGGAAGTGCATTCTTTGCTTTGCTTGCCATACTGCAGAAGAATGACACTACCTAATGAAGTGCAAATACATCTTTTGACTCTTGGATTTTGCTGAAATCTTATGGTGATTTTATGCAGATTGGGAGAACGCTTTCAATGGACTGCTGTAGCTTATTCACAATGTGTGTTGCTTCTGCCAGATTCACTGGAGTGTTCACTTCCACGGAGGTTTGAATTTTATTCATTTACACAATTTAAAATCAAACAAAAGACAGAAAAATAACATTGGAAAGTGATGTGCAAAGTTAGAAAAAAAAAACCCAAAAGAGATTTTCATTTTTGGGAGAAATGTTCCTTTAGCATCTTTCATCAGGGCACCTTTGAGGAAGTCATAAAAGGATCTCGTAGCACTTGGCTGGCCAAGCCTCAGGTTATACGGGGCATCTGTGAGTGTATGTGAACATTTATGACCGTTCCTCCTCCTTAAAATTTTCCCTGGGGCCACTGCTGTTTGTCTGTTTTGGTAGTAAATTTGCCTGCTTAAATACGCATTAAAAATATTTCCTCACAGATTAGGGAGGGAGAATGGAGAAGAAGTATAAGAGAAACACAGGCATTACAAGATGGATGCATACTAATGGTCGCTCCCCCCATTTATCTGGCCTGCTCCCTTGTTCTTTGTTTCCTTCTCCCTGCCTCTCACTCTCTGTACCTCTCTCGCTCTCCTTCGCCATCTGTTAGCATATCGCCATCCTTTTTATCTCTATCCCCACCAGCACACACACTCACATACACATACAAACACACACACCTCCATCACCTTATCTCATTCTTGTTTTTTTGCCCCCTGCAGACAATCTGAAGGGAAGACAGCTTCTTCACACAACCTACAAAATGTTTATGACGGCGGCAGGTGTGGAGGGTGAGAGCAGACACACACGCACTATAACACACACATATAGTAAAATGCTCACATCCCACACACACATATACAGGCGCTCTCCCGGTGAAAGATGACAATGAGCCTCTCGCAGGGCTGCAGCATCTCATACCTTAATCCCCACTTCAAGAGCGCAGATATTATCGCCCTTATTAGCCTCTGAATAGGAACTATTGCAAACAGCCGTGTTGCGCTACGGTGTTCAGTGAAGCATGCTGTTACTGATGAACACCCCCTCACTCAACTCATCCTATCCTCTGCTTTTTCTTCTCCCCCCCCTTGTCTCGCTTTCTTCTTTCTCGCCTGCTTGTCCCCTCTCCAAATCCCTTTTCGATTCTCCTGCCCCCCTAAATTCTCTTTCTCCCTCTCCTCCCACTCCTCTCAAGCCTACTCCTTTTTCATCTCGCTCTTTCTTCTCAATTTTGTCTTTTTTTCTTCTGTCTCGCTTCCCTTCTCCCCGTTTCTCTCCCGTTCTCCTCCCAATACCCTCCCTCTCTCCTTGTTATCATCTTGCTGTCTCTTCTGTTCTCCTATACCCCTTCACAAAAACCTCTGTTCTTCATGTTTCCTTTACTTCTTCTCTCTTATGTCTCCCTCTGTTTGAGCTTCTCTTGCTTTCTCCTCCTCTCCAACCCTCCCACTCCTCCCTGCTCTCCTACCTTTATCCTCCCCTCTCCCCTCTCCTCTCCATCCCTCCTTCTCCATTTCTCTTATTTTCCGATTTCTTTCCTTCCTGCATCTTTTCCACTTGGCAGTGCTCAGCCTGTTGTTCCATTGTGTCTACTGGGGCCTGTATGCAAGAGATGGAGTTGGCAACGGCAGCCTGAAAATACTCGGTGAGTTCCTCTCCTGCATCGGCCACTGACTGACTGACTGACTTGACACTGCCTCTGTGGTGGAAAATCACTCTCTGCCTGAGCAGAATGAATGAGTGGACGATGATGGATGTGTGTGCGGTTGAAGAAGTGTAATAACGGGTTTGACGGGCACAGGCAGGATCATGTGATTGTATGTGTGAGTGTGTGTGGTGACCTGATTTTATCTTTCGCCTCTGATATTACAGATTCGGAAACCACAACCTAATTACCCCTTCTGTCTTCTCTTTCTCACTTTCTGTCTCTCTCCACTTCTCTGTCCGTCTCCAGGGAAATTACTGTTCTCCGTCAGTTTCCTGGTGTTCCTTCTGATGCTCATATTGTTGGGCAAAGGTTTCACTGTCACCAGGTGGGGGGTTTGCTTGTTTTTTTAGTTTGTTTTTTGCAGCTTTTGTGTGTGTGTATATGTGTGTACATATAAGCCTGTCACCCTGTGAGGGCGTGTTTATGTTGCCACTGTCTCTCACTGTCAGGCCTCGCTGTCACAGTCATAACACTATCTCATGACATGACAATGTTAGGTGTCAGTCAGTTTCAGTTAGTACGCTGCCTCTGATACCGTGGATGAATACCTGATATGTCTGTGGGAGGTGAGAGATGGAAACATTGCTTTATTGAGATCCATGCTGCTGCTCTGGTTTGAACTACATCTGCTCGACGTTTTCACATTTTTATGGTCAAGGATTATATTTTCCCTGCAAAAGCCAGCTGACAAATTTTGGTTTGCTCATTGTGGTCTGGCAAGGCTTTGTGGACATTTGCTAGGGATAGGCATCCTTTCAGATAGCCTGCACAATAGATGATTTACCTCTCTTCTTTGCTGGAACATGTATCCATCCTACACCTGACTGGATGAATGCCCTACTTGTTCTGCTGTCATTGGTCTTTCCGGTTATCAAACTGCAAAAACCTGCCAGCGGTTTTTGAAATGTTATTGAATGTCCGCTAAGCTTTCACCTGAAGTTTCTGAATCAGTTTAAGGTGAGAAAGTGGCCATGCAGTTACACAATCATGCTTTTCAGAAATCTAAACAGCTTGTTTAAATGGCAGTTTACAAGGTTTTGAGCGGTGGTGAGTCATCATCTCATAGTTTGAAGATTGGTCCTGCTTCGGGCTCAATTGAATCTCAGTGGATGCTTTCCAGACTGAACTCTTTTTAAAGAAAACTGAGCTTGCAATATTTAAGCTGGCTCTTTCGACTCCAGGATTATATCCTCCTTTGGGTTGAGAAGATTCTGTGACTTATGAAACCCTCCTTAAACCCCAGTGAATAAACGTAAAACTGCATTACCATCAAGCTAAAAACATGACTGTTTATCTGCGGTAACTGATAAGTTACAGGACAGCTTTGATATGTTTTCTCTGGTGTGTGGTGATGAATTAGTCAAAAGGATGTTTGAAATGTTGTTGAAAGCGTAACGCTGAAATGCCTCTATTTGTTGACTTCTGCTTTGCAATTAAAAAAGCTTTAATTTTTGTGTTTGCGGACAGCTTTTTTGCAGCCTGCTGTGTCCATGAATTTGTGCCCATTTTATATTTATGAAGTTGAGCACATCAGTCCTTTGTGCTTTGTGGTGTTGAATAGCTGATTTCAGATTAAACTGTCTTTGTTTGACTATAAAAAACAAAATGCATGTTTTTGTGTGTATCATGCTTCCCTCCTTCTGTGTGTGTATCTTTGTCCGTGTGTTTGTTTCTTATCTTCCTCTAACTTATGTGTGACCTCTGACACTCTGTGTTTGTGTCAATGTGTGTCAGGGCGAGGATCAGTCACAGCGGGTCGGTTAAGTTGAGCATCTACATGACAGTCTACACAATCACCTACGTCATCCTCTTCATCTATGAGGCTGAGGTACCGCACTACACATTACATTATCCACACTGCACTGTGGTCAACACTGGGGCTGCAAGCCTGGAGAATGTTTTTTTGATTAATTGATTCCTGGATAAATCTATAAAATTTCAAAAAACTGAAAAATGCATCACAGATTCCCCCAAAACCCAAAGATATTTGGTTTAGAAAACAGAGAAAATCAAATCCTCATATTTGAGAAGCTGGGACCAGGGAATGTTTGGCATTTTTGCTTGATAAATGTTACAATAGATTAATCAGTTATTAAATTTCTGGTCGATTAATTCTATTTGAGCTCTAGACAACGTTCCAACTCTCTCTTCCACTTTGCTCATTAACAGCTAGATGTGCAACAGTTGTGCCAAATTCAGGTTTTGTTGGGTTTTCTGTAAATATGCCAAATGGGAAAAAATGTTTCCAGCAGTCACAAATACAAGTAGGAAGAAGTAGAAGTGTGTCGACTGAAGTGGCAGGTAATTCACAAATTAAAAATCACCAGTGTCAGTGTCTGCTTGTGTTGTTTTTTTCTGTCTATGATATCATGCTAATTGAATATCTTTAACAAGACAGAACAAACAATTTGAAGACATCAGCTTAGAAATATTTGAAAATATTCACACTCTCTCGCTTCTGACTTAAAAGCGGTATCTAAATTATGCCCCAAGATAACTGGGCACTAGATTTCTGACTTGACAATGCTTGACACTGTATATGCAATGCTATTATAGCTCTCTTCAGCTTTTTTAATAATCTCATAAATATTCATGGAAGAGTTGGGCCCACAGATCAACGTGGGCTGTAATAGCTTTTTCTGTCAAGTCACTCGTTACATTGATACATTGCTAATTATGAATATGCATCAAGTCGATTGTAAAACAAAATATTGAGATTCTTTGATGAGTTGCAAATTATGGATCCTGACAGGAGCAACCAGGCAATTCCCAACTACAAACACAACTAAAGAGGTTTGCAGCGCTTGTTATTATATGGATATACTGTACTTGAGATAATACATCTTAGATCAGTGACTGTTTCAATAGGATTTCCTGAGATTGGAGAGTTAGACTAAGCATACTGTGAGATCTCCACTTTTTAATTGTACTGTGTCTCTACAGTATGTTTCATATGTAAAGATGGAAACAGAATTCACCAGCTATGATGTTAAGCATATGAGCTTATGAATTAATAACACACTCAGGAGTGTTACAGTTACATGCATCTCTGCATACTGCAGAGGCTTCAACACAGTAAGATGTAATGATGGCACATTTAGGGACAGTGGATTACAGTCTTTGAATACAGCATGATAATGACCCAGTGGGAATAGTGCAGTGGAAGTATTCGTGCTATATTTAACGCTGGAGCCTATAGCCATCTCTCACACTGCAATATGTGGATCTGAAGCAGTGTAATTTATCTGCTGCCTGCCCTCTTACATGGTCCCAGCTATTAAAGAACCCAAAACTCAGGGGAGCTCCTGCTAAAAATAAGCCAAACTAGGTTACAATTGGAACTGAAATGAAGCCTTGAGAAGTGTTCCTGGTACTGGGCCTGCAGTTGGGAGTCCGACAGGCTCAGGTTGGATCCCAAGAAGCTCCACATCGAGCCATCAGACCTATGCATTATGTAGCAAGGGTAACCCTGTATGGCCAACGCTATCCAGTCACTGGACTGTGAAAGGCAATCTAGTGTCCGCAGATGCAAGCACACACGCGCACTCACAAACTTGTGCGCATACATGCCAATGACCTAGTTGTGGAGAAGTAGTGTCAATGTCAAAGACTAACAGAGAATGCTACAAACCGAGTTTTGGCTCGGTCATCACAGTGCGTTAGCTGAACCATGAGCAATCCATCTTATTAAGTAGGGCACAGGCTACAATGCGTATCTGAGTCAATCCGCTTCTTTACTACTTTGTATGAGAAACACACTGCTTGTTTAATGTGTGTGTACTCGTTTTGGCATAACATCTCATGTCCCTGTGACAGTTCTTCGACCCAGGTGAAGTGCTGTACGCCTACGACAGCCCTGCAGGGTATGGACTAATGGGACTACAGCTGCTGGCGTACGTGTGGTTCTGCTACGCCGTGCTGGTCTCTCTGAAACACTATCCGGAAAAGCAACCCTTCTATATCCCTTTCTTCACCACGTACACACTATGGTGAGACCCTCACAGCTTCCCCACTCTGCCCTCGCTGCGGATAATAGCACCTGAGCGAGAGATTGCAGGGGCAGAAAAATACACATTTCTGTGTTTGAGGTCTATTCAATTTGAATAATTTATGCCTGTCTGTAAAAATGTGCACAAGATAGCTGATGCTTTAACAGTCCGGGAATGAAAGTTGTTTATTTTACACTACCCTTTAACAACATTGTGTGCCCAACCTTTGTGCTCTGCTCATACTGTAGATAATTGTTCTTGAGTGAATGATTGCTAGAGGAAAATATCTATTTTTACTCATCTGATGAGGTCTCTTCTATTAGAATAATTTATGCTCATATATGTATGAAAGATAACTGATATTTTAAAGCTTTGTACTGGAAAGTACTGCTTTTCCTTTACATAAATATAAGAAAAGCCCTTCTACATGCACTCCTGGGCTTCTCTGGCCTTCACTCACTGCATATAATGGCATGAGCTTGAAATGAAGGGTAGATTACAAAGACTAATATTATCTTTATATTTCTTTCTCATTGCTACCACTATCTCCTGCCTCATTATCTACGCCTCTCTTCTCTTCCCATTTTTATCTTTCTCTATGCTTTATATCTACTCTCTCTGCCTCTCTTCCTCTCACCATCAAACTCTCCTCTCATCTTTTCTTTTTAATGTGTTTTCTCCCCCATCGTTATCCTAAATCTTCTCACTTGTCCTCCTCAGGTTCTTCGCAGTGCCAGTTATGGCCCTGATCGCTAACTTTGGTATTCCTCGTTGGGCCCGGGAGAAGATCGTCAACGGCATTCAGCTCGGCATCCACCTCTACGCTCACATCGTCTTCCTTGTTCGTACTATACACACACATATGCTCATGCAGACCCTTGCGCTTATACGTACTGTAGTTCACATTATTCAAGAGTCATTATTGCCACTGTCAGTCATACATTATTCACTATCCTTGAGTCATAACTGCCTCATGCTGATTGTCTCCTCCACACATCATTATCTACCTCTTCCTCACCTTCGACACATTGTTCTTTGCTAATGGGCCGTTCTGCTCTCGTAAATTTCCTTTTATATTCCTGCTCAGTGCATGTATTACAATTCTCACTCATACCTCATATGCTTTGGCTTTGAAGTAGCTACTTTATATCTATCTATCTATCTATATATATATATATATATATATATATATATATATATATATATATATATATATATATATATATATATATATACAGCTAAACTTGCATTTACCTTGTCATCCTTTTGTCTCTTAGGTTATCACACGACCTTCAGCAGCCAATAAGAACTTCCCGTACCACGTTCGGACATCCCAGATTGGGATCCTGCTCTCCAGTCCGAAAGGGGATGAGGGGGGCGAGAGCTTCCCCCATCATGCCTACGGAAATAGCTCCTTCCTAGGAGACTCTCAACCCAACTTCACTGAACTCTTCTCCATCCAATCAGTGAGTCTAACTTCAATGTGTACATGCGCTTGGATCTCTATTTCATATCCTGGGTTAATGTTGTCAGAATACAGAAAAGCTGATAGCAGAACAAGTGCAGATAAATTCATGTGAGAACTGTTATTGATCATTTATTTCTACGTATTAAATCTGATTAAATTAAAGAAACAGGTTAAAGGTAAAAAAGAGCATCAGAATAGAATTATAGCCTATTTATCTATAACCTGTTTAAACTTTTCCTAAACATTTTGCAGTGCCATGTGTAATTAGTTTTATATAAGTTGTATGCATTTTTTTTTTTGATTGTTTATAAAATGCAAACTTTGCTGTGTCAGATGTGGCTTGAAATTAACTGTTTTGTCATTTAACAAATATGTCCCAAATTAGAAGTCATCAGTGGAACAATACAATTTATAAAGGGACATGTTTTTTGGGATAATATCTTGGTGGAAACTTCCATCTCTTCCTATATGTGTCGGGTGAATGACAGTAAGAACAAATTAAGGTGTTGTGGCTGCTGTGATGAATTATCTAGCATGAAGTTTTTTTCACACTGCACAGAAATAAATGGCAGAAGAGAAGCCCTGAATCCTAAAACTATAGTGATACAGTGTTCAGACACCAACAGGAATAATATAAAACAGAGCGGCAGCCCAAATGATTTGCGAATTTGACAAAGTGCATGACAACTGACACAAAATCGACAACAAGGAAAGGCAAGTTTACAGGACCTTTCAAACACAGACGCAACTGAAAGACAATTAAAATAAACATGAAAATAGAATTAAAATAGTGCACTAGATGAAAGGAGGGGAGTTTTTAATTTAGATTTGAAAGTGGCTGAAGATGAAGGAAATTGGTTCTGATGTTCTGAAGCTATTATGTGTTTTATAATACAGTACTAGCACTTAGAAGTTGATTCTCTAACTAACTGGAAGGCTGTGTTAAGAGGAATAATGAGCCCAGTTCTAGGACTCTACAAACAGAATTGCTGCATTTGCTGCAGATGTCAGGAAACACCAGTTAAGAGTGTGGTTGCAAAAAAACTCCATTAAAACCCCATGTTTTTTAATTTGGCATTTAGTCTTTATAGCCCTGGAATGAAGGTGGGCAGTACGAGTCTCTCCTCTTTGTTGCCAAGTAGGATCTGCTCTTTCTTGTCTTTAAATTAAGGTAATGAAGTTGCAGTTGATTAATTGCATCGACACAGTGGGTCTGTTGGATCAGGATCATTTGATGAAGAAGCAAAGCAAACATGAGTGTTGTTTCCATAGCTATGTACAGTCCTTTATCGTTTTGCAGGATTGGGCCTGAAGGGTACGTTTAGAGGTTATCACAGCAGTCTCTGTGCTAGAATGTGGTTGGAAAACAGATTCTGTCATTAGTTTTCACAAGACACAAAATATTTAAAACCAGTGTTATACTAAATATTGCATTTAGTATAAAAAATATCCAGGTTGGAGAAGCTTTAAACAAGCTTTGATGAATTATGACTTTGGAAAAATGCCTGATGAACCATTCACAGTTTGCAGCACATCGAATGATAATTGACTGACAACGAAGAGGCATGACATGACTAGTCATTACAGCTGAGATATGCATTGTCTAGAAGAATCAAGTCATTAGGAGGAATGTGTTTCTTATAATATGTCCACGTTTATATAGACATGAAGGTAAAGCTGGGCAATAATTCAATATTATCGTTTAGTGAATTTTAGCAGAATCTTACTGCGATCAAGTGGAATACAGTGCAGCAATTAGTCAATTAATCAATTAATCTGTTGACAGAAAATCTAGATTTTTGCATACATACAGTAAACACTAATATACAGTCCAGTAGGGTCAAGTTCGTTAAACTGTAATTTGTGGAGGGTTAAAGTTACTGAACCAGAAGCCTGGAGGTCAGGAAACAGGAGTGTGTAACTTAATCTATATAACCACACTTCCTATAGAGGAAGCTGTCAAAATGTGATGTATTGTAGGGTGTTATTGACACAGTGTCTGCAAGGTCTCACTTTCTGGCCAGGGCAACGCATTTCCGTAACCTACATCCTGAGGATCAGACCAGGTCAAATGTGTAAAACCGTCATCTTCTTCCCTCCAGGAGCCAGTAAAGACGGTGGAGGAGACGGTGGCCCGTAAAGGACCAGAGGTGCCGAGGAACAGCGAGCAGAAGATCATCACCACTGCTGCTGACTTGACATCGATATTGCCCCCACCCCCGCCTCCGATACCCCCCCGCCCGGCCGCACGCTCACCCCCTCTGCCGCCTCGGCTCCCCTCCTTCACTGAGTATTTCAGCATGCAGAGCGGAGGAGGAGGAGGAGGGTTCGGATCAAAGGCATGAGAAAGAGCGAGACGGGACAGATGGAGATGGGGGAAGGCATGGAAGGAGCAGACAGAATGACAATACAAAGTAAAGAAAGAAAGTGGAAATCAAGGTGGTACTGTTTGAGACAGCCAAAAAAAAGTTTGGATGGACAAAGAAGAGAAGTCATCAGAAAAGAGCATGTGAAGGTGAATCTCTAAACGGTCCCTTTTCACCTGTGAGTGGAAATAACCAGAATGGAGGAGAAGGAGGAAATGGCTGTGAGATAGCAGTGCAGAGGTTGTTAAAGAATAAAGAAGCAATAAATATTTGATGTTGACCAGTAAAAGGCACACAGGGAGAAAGATGACAAAGTGGATGTAGCCAGAGCAATAGAATGATAGCTGTGCACGACGCGGAAATGGAACAAAATTCTGAAATGCTTTTATTCAAAAATTCATGAGGCATTGATGGTGTGCCTGGGAGAGTTTGTAAATAGTTAAAATTGGAGAGAGCTACCACTCTGTATAGTTTTTATTTAAAAAAAAAAAAAAAAAGGAAATTTTTTTTTTTTTTTTCCCCCACATTGAATTCCAGTTGGTGCTGTGACCACTGAAAAATCTCATGCCATTACATTTATCTGATTCATGTAAAAAAAAAAAAAAGAAAAAAAAGAGACTTTTTTATGTTTGACACATTTTGATAAAGCATAGATATTTACTCTATATGGAGTTTGTTGCATTAATTTATATTCTTATATGCCTTCATTGCAGCTGGTTATTCTGGATTGATATGCTGATGTGTAAATGTAAAATGTCACGTTTACTGTGGGCACTTCTAGGTACGTACTCGTAAAAAAAACATGCATGTTTGTATCGTATTTCCCGTCCAAAAAGCTGATATATGTACTACACGTGACCATACAATATTTGCTTATTGTGTGTATTGAAATCGAAACTTTTGTAAATACATACAATAGGCTTGAGTATATTTTTGACTGGATAAATTCTGTTCATCGTTATTCCAATCTAAACCCTCTTGCGCTGTTTGAAACACAATATAAAACCAATATTATACTATATCGGTTTTAGTTGAATTCACGCTGGAGCGCAGAATGTTCCTGCTCAAAAATGTCATTTCTCTGTGTATGTAGACGTTGGTGAATGTACTGATGCAATACAGCACAAGGACAGGGGTGATTTTCAAGTTACTGGAATGCTACAACTGTGTCTATTTTTCTTTTCTCTCTCTATCTCTCTCTCTGGCCACTCTATCTACAACACATCAACACATCTATGATTTAAGAGCAGGAGGCTGCCCTTTTTCTTTTTTTTCTTTACCTACAAGTAACTTCATCCTCACCCCTGTCTAGTACCTGAAACGTGAATACTGTATTTGTAAGCTTTTCGCACCTGAATGTTTGAACCGTGCGCAAGGTTTAACAAATATTACTGGTTTTGTATCTCCTTACATTGAGCTATAACAAGAAAAAAAAAAAAAAAAAAAGCCTTGTAGATGAACTGTGAAAACAGCAACACAACTGTACATTTTGTCTGTCCTGCATGGAGCACTTTAATGTTCCTGGTCTTAGTCTGTTTATTCGTGAAGATGTCACCTTATAAGACTGCTTTGAAACCTGTATTCACACCACATCTAGTAGTATTCCAGATGCATACACCTGTAAATACAGTCTGAAAATGTCATTGATTGTCTGGACATTTTAGGGAACTTATCATGCTTAGTCAACATAGAATTGCTGATGTTGATAAGTCATGTAAGAGTGTCATTGAATCTGAGTTTACCACCAGCTTCCTGCAATTCTGAAACTGGAAAAAAGGACTTCTAATCCATAAAAACAGTGGTATTCAGCTAATAGTTCACAGATTTATCTGGCAATCTTGCTGTAATGGAGTACTTTATAGGATGTTAGGACTGTGGTGTGTAACTTGTAAGAGTGTAGTCAGAGGTGTAACTTAGTCTGTGAAACAGAATGATACTTGAATTAAGAGTACTAGTTGTTATTTCTGATTCTGTGTCCGGTTTATATTCGGCATGTCTGCCATTTTGTCTGCTGTTGCCTATTGTTATGGTTGCCATGACTTGACTGAACAGACACTGGGTGACTAGACTTAAGAGACAGGCTTACTGATACTGTATCACTGCTTCAGCATTGTGTATATTGACATACAATTGAAGGACACACACTTAGGGAGAGAACATGGAGAAAAGAGATTATGTATGCATGACAGAAAACAGCACAGCTTTTAGGCTACTCAGAGCGATCTGATTAAGAGCACATCACTGAAGCACTGTTCAAATGCATTTTAATGGTGTCAAATGACAATTCTAAATACGCTGTACATATACACTTTTTGCCAAAATAATAAAAAAATGGTTTTATTAGAGGCCTTGTCTGGGTTTGTGTTTTATTTGGCTACTGCGTTAATTGGGAGTGTTTGTGTTCCAGTTAGGACAAGGGCATGTGTCCAAAGGAATAAATCTAAAATCTGTAAATCATGTATAGAATCTGTTCTCATTACAAGAGTCCATTAAAGTGAAACACCGCAGGGACAGACTCCAGGATGGTCTCACTCTGATGTAGGCTAGCCTAATTATTTCTCAGTGACTGCCAGTGTCCTGGTCTGTAACTGCTGAAGTGCAGAGTCACAACAAACTGTGCCTGTCTGTACTTGTTCTTCAGTACAGGTCTAAATATACAAACTGCTTTCAGCCTAAATGCTGCCAGTCTTTACAGGAAAAATACAACCTCTTCCATTATTTGGTATCAATTTGTGATGTGAAGTGAGAAAATATTTTCGGTCTACTAACTTCTTTTCATCTGTCCACTTTACAAGCAGTGGACACAATAATATAAACACGTGCCAAATCTAATGCAATACAGTCTAAACATCTTACAATATGTAAATATTATCTTTGTCAAGCTGTGATAACACTATCTTGTGGGTTTGTGTTATAATATATTGTAAAGTGTTCTATGAATTGTCCACCAGGATGCATGAAAATGCTTTTGCTTCTATGACAATTTAAAATATCTGCAGTGAAAAAGCTTTGTTGTAAGTTACTTGTGTTTTTTTTCATCTGTTGAGCAAATGATAACAACCACAAACTATGACCTGATAAATAAGAATACAGTTAAAAAGACAAAAATGAATGATAAACTACACACAGGTAGCCCTTATTTTAAGGCTTTTGTACAAGTTTGCCTGCAGAAATTCTTTTCGGAATTTGAAATGGGAAGTTTTCATGAGCATATAAAATAAATATAGCTGGTTTTCCAGGTACCCAAAGTGCAGACTTTCCTTTAATGTGCTGCCGTTTTGTTAAAGGACAGGTTCACAATTTTTCAGGCCTGTCTTAAAACAACAGGCAGGTGCCCATATGGACATTAAAACAGGTTATGCTTGCTATAATTATTCCTCCTGTTCATACTGGCATTTACAACGTTCCTTCCTAATGCACTTCCAATACAAGTGATGGGGAGAGAATCCACAGTCCTAGTTTCATGCAAAAAGATACTTAGAAGTTTATCTGAAGATAATGTGAAGCTTAAGCCAACTAAACTAATCAGACCAAGTTAATATCTTCCAAAGTTACAGCCTGTTTACTACAGAATTCCCTTTTTCTTTCCCCTGGAGCTCAACAAGTAAACATTGTCCAGGGAAACACGAGGGAAAAGAGGGAATTTTGTACTAAAAAGACTTAACTAACTGCTGAAGCCTCATATTAACTTAAGAGAAAACTCTTGTATACACTTTTGAACAAAAGGAGAACTGTGGATTTTGTCCAACATCACTTGCATTGAAAGTGCACCTGACCACTGTTTGAAAACAGACTTGAAAAATTGTGAACCTATCCTTTAAGGAAATCTCCCTTGGTCTAGAAGGCAAACCTGGATTATCAGTGTTCAATATAAAATAAACTGAAATAAAGTGAAAATCTGTGACTTCTGTTGAGAAATAATATTTATTAATACACATTCAGCCACAAATATCTGTTCACAGAAATATTCTTGGCTTCCGTTGATGCTTTTGAACTGTTCTTTCAGTGTCTCTAAGCCACAATCTGCAGCATCTGCAGGCTCCAAACCACCAACCTCCAACCACCATCAATCACTGTGATCCTGTTAATTAAACTTTTGTAGCTAACTGTTGTGCCTTCTCCTCTCTGTAGCCTTTGAGCAGCTGGTTGATCAGAGCCAGTTCGTTCTCTTTTCTCACAGGATACAGAGGAGGGAAGGGGTTGCCTTTGTACTCCAGGACGGCCATCTTGGCTTTATCCAAGTTCTGTCTGTTGGGAATGCGTGCCATCCGTGTGTAGCCATTTGACTGGGTCTCAAACCGCGGTGCGAGGACCTTAAAGAGCTTTGGGACCAGATCCTTTTCCTGAAGAGAGGAAAAAAAAAGACTCAAACTAAACCACAACTTAATATCAACCAGTTTAGATCAAGAACAACAGAGCTTGTTGCTTCACAAAGTTTTATAAGCGCTGCAGATACTTACTGTCAACCAAAAGCTGGCCATTTTCATCGCCTTCTCGTCCATGTCTCCCTTTTTGGCGTAGTCGATCAGCTGGGAAAAAGAGAAAACACATACAGTCAGAACCATTATGTGTAAAGGAGAGAGGACCTTCTTCACAAAAGAAGATGTGTGTAAGTACATAATGCTGGACAAGAAGCTGTCAGGTGATGCTAAAGCGTCCTTGAAGACATCTCAGGTTTTCTGCAGGAATACCTCAGTTTTCCTTTGATAATACTGATTCTATTAATTCTTCATCATCAACTAACACATGCAGCATCAGGTTAGATAACTAATATTTTATGGATATTCTAATGGCAATGATAAACTTACTATACAACGATGAAAAACAGATAATTCAAGATTCAAGAGATTCAAGATTTCTTTATCGTCATTTCTCAGTACTTGCATACTTAAACTACTAAAAATATAAGATTACTAAAAATATACTAATGTATTAAGAAAGTTTCAGAAGCATAAGGTAAAAGAATTATATAAATACACAGAAGTACACAAAAATAAATAAAAGCCTTAAAATAGCGGCAAAGGTAAACATGAGGTAGCGCAATGAGTTTGCAGCAAAGCATTTTACTGTTGTGAAAGTTCATGGGAGAGTAAGGGGGGGGGTTGGGTGTGCTTGTGGGAAGATCTATAGTGTTAATGATCCTGACATCCTGGGGGAAGAAGCTGTTGATAACACAATATTTAATGGTTCAAACTATATATGGTAGGGCTGAACAATTAATTGAAATTTTATCAAAATCGCAATATGGCCTACTGCAATTTTCAAATGGCAGGAGGTGCAATATTTGTTAAAGGGGAAATATGTGTCAACATACTGTATGAAACATTACAGTAAGTATACAGTATTACAGTACAGTGCACATTGTTGGATTACATACTTGTTCTGTCTACAAAACATTTGAGTGACTGAGAACACGGTGGTTCTCCCAACATTCGGCTGCACCCTTCGACCAGCCTCGGCCATTGTAAGATCGTGATTGAGACCACGGTCCACAATCATTGCCCTTATTTCATCTGGAATGTGCCTCTTCTACCTCCTCCTCTGTTTTGCCTCCCTACCCTTCTTCACACAGCCTTACTCCTCTTCTTCCTCTTCCTGGCTGCTGACACTGTTCATTTCCTTGTTGTTCTTCCATTGTCAGAAATTAGAACACTGTGTTGTGCTCTATCTATTCATGCTTGCCAATTGAAGGTTCATGAGATGCACCTCTGAGCTATTTTAGAGAACGGGTTGATCTAACACTTCACACATTCCCCTTCATTAGTGAAAGTCAAGATTCGCCTGAGAGCAATTTGTCAATTCAGGACACATTTACAAAAAAAATCTTATGGAAATGTGTAAGAAAATATGCTTGACAGATTATGACAACTGGTTCAATCACTTTGCAAACTAATGCCAAGATGTTTTGGGGAGTAAGACTATTCAACAGAGAACCAGTATAATACATCTTGATCACAATTGCAATATCAGTCAAAATAAATCACAAATTACGTATTTTCTCAAAATCACTCAGCCCTACTATATGGCCAGAAATATTCGGACACTCCTGTCCATATATTTTATTGCACTTTTGGTCTGGTGCTGTTTTTCACAAAGACAAAGACAGACAAAACAAAAGCGGGGTACTCAGAAGACAATAAAACAACAGAAAGCCAAACAGAAGGTCAAAACAAAACAAAAGCAAGACAAAATTGGGATAAAGTTCAGACGAGAAGACAAAAGACACCAAAACACAGTAGAGAGAAGACAAAAAGACAATGAAAGAAAAAAGGCAGTAAAAAAAGAATAATAAAAAGGTGGTAAAAAGACAACATCACATAAAAGTAAGTCTATAAATATGGGTTTTAAAAGTCAGTGATTTTGCGAGCCTTATCACCTCAGGCCGGTTGTTTCAAAGCCGAAGGCAAAAGCACAGTCACCTTTAGATTTAAACCTCGACTTCAGAACAGCCAGAAGGCCCCACCTGAAGATCTAAGGCTGCTCATATGGGGTCACATCTGTTATGTAGCTTGGAGCCAGATCCAAATGTGCTATAAAAGTGATCAGTAAAATCTTAAAATCAATTCTAAATCGAATAGGTAACCAGTGGAGAGACGCCTGGATTGGGGTGATGTGATGTCATCTGTTAAAACCAGTAAGAAGCCGAGCTGCTGCATTCTGGACTAGTTGGAAGTTACAGTAGTCTAATCTAGAGATGATAAGCGCATGAATGACTTTTTCCAGGTCACTGTGTTAAACTAATGTTTTAATGCTGGAAATGGTTCTTAGTTGAAGGAAGCAGAAATAGACAACTTTTTTTAAAATCTGTGGTTAAATCAGAATCAAATAGTGCTTTCAAATTTGGGTGACATCAGGGTGTAATGTTTGAGTGTCCACATACTTATGGCCATGTAGTGTACACTGACTGAACTAATCGACAAAATTGGACAATTAATGGAAATATGACCATTTTATTAGAGATATCAATTTGTAGTTTTATAATTGATGTATTTAGTTACAAATTCCACAGCGAGAAAAATAATTTTAAATTGAATCATGCTGGAGTTTAACTGAAAGAAGAACAGAGACATTTAATCCAGCACACGTTTCATTATTATTATTATAGCACCATCATCAGTCGTCACCTTTTCGGCGTAGAAGCGAACTTCATCTGCTCGGGCCTGCGTGGTTTCTATCCTCTCGTGTCGGACCAGTCCAGTAAGGATGTTCCGGAGCATGTTGATTCGGGACTGAGGACCCAGACCCATCTTCCGGGCCACACGGCCGTGAGAGATCAACATGTTCAACGTGAGGCGCATTTTGTCCGGTGAGTTTGTCCTGCGGCACACAAACTGCCAACCGACGGGAGAAGAGTTTACTTAAACTGTCCTCTAGCTGAATAATAACAATTATTTACACGTGATAACAAATCCTGAGGTCGGCTGTCTGCGTGAAGTCCGCAGGGTATGACATTGGTGGTGCACCGGCAAAATTTGTCCGACTTAGTCATGGAACTGGGAGATTAAAGGTTCCGCTTAAACTCAGAAAAAGAAAACGACAACAAAGAACCATAGAAATAACAATTTATTATTATTATTATTATTATTATTATTATTATTAGTAGTAGTAGTAGTAGTAGAAGTAGTAGTAGTAGTAGTAGTAGTAGTAATAGTAGTAGTAGTAGTAGTAGTAGTAGTATTGCTGTTGTTGTTGCAGAAGAATAGATGAAGTGGCTTAGGTGTACCAAATTGATACTTGAACACATCGTTTTGATGTTTTTTGTCTCGATTATGTTAAAAAAATATGCATATTATGTTTTTAAAAAAAACATGTTCAATTAAATTTACAATAAAACTCAATATCACTTTCTGTCATTAAAGTTTCTGCTTTTCCTAGTTTCTTAAGAAAGCATATTCCTTAAATCATATTTAAACACTAGTTCTTCATTTTAGTGCTGTTTTTTTCTTCTTCTATTTGTTGATTATAACTATATGACCTCAATATGTTATGAGACTGTACATGTACAGGAATATTCATCACAAATTTTAAATAACATAAGATTTTAATTATTTTTCTCATAAAGATTTCCAGATCATATGGAGAGACAGACAGAGAGGAATAAAAACCAAGACTAAAAATGCAGGTCTTATATTTTTATTTCATTTTAATCTCCATTATAACAAGCAAAGTTTCATTTACATTGGGTTTGTGCAGTATAGAAACGACTGCAGCAGAGGTATGATTGGACCAGACTCAGTAAGTGGCCATGGTACTGTGCAGCCAGTCTGTGAATATGCAGGTCTAAAGCAGGAGAAAGGAAAACATGGGTAAAAATTTGTAAACTCACATTTCACATCAGGTTATATGAATTGTATGGTATTTTTCTGTGTCATAAAACACAACAATGATAAGGAAACTTATTTTTACCTTGGCATAGACACCGGGGTGATTTTTCTCTGCACACCCAAAGCCCCAGGACACAACACCCTGCAGCTCCCTGTTACATACAACAGGACCACCAGAGTCACCCTGAGAAAGAGAGAGACATGAAATTTAACACATGTTAGAGAGCTGAGTCTAAACTAAATGCTTTATGCATTTTGCAAAAGTAGAGATACATACCTGGCAGGAGTCCTTGCCTCCCTCCAGGTATCCAGCACAGAACATGGCCTCGGTGATCATGCCAGGGTAGGAGTTGTCACAGTCCTCATCAGACAGGATGGGGATGTCCAGGCACTGTAGCTTGTTGCTATCAGCAGCTGTGGAGATACAAAACCAGACACAGAAGGAAAAATGAAAGATTGACAAATATAAGAGTGAAAAACAGCATCACTGTATTGAGATTGTATTTGATACTCACAGGAGCTCATGGTCACGCCCCATCCAGAGACTTTGCACATAGTGCCAGCAGGAGCACAGCTAGTGGGCAGAGCCACAGGTTGGACGTACTGGTTGATAGTGGCAGGTTTGCTCAACTTGATCAGCATGATGTCATTGTTAATGAACCAGGACTCATAGTTGGGATGCGGGATCACGCGGGCAGCAGGAATGATCTGTTCATTGCCATCCATGAACCAACGGTTGTGATCACCCAGAACAATGTCCATTTTGCTGAAAGAGAGGTCAAACTTGAGAGGGAGAAGCTGCAGAGGAAAAGCAGAGAACTGAAGATATGTTTTTAAATCTTTAATCATACTGACGATTTGTAACAGTGGGCAGCAGACACCACCCAGTACTCGTTGACCAGGGAGCCACCACAGAAGTGGTAGCCAGAGTTCAGAGACACCTGATGGGGCTGAGAATGAGGCGTACACTCATACCCTCCAACAATTTTGTCATCCTCTGTGGCAACTGAAAAAAGATATTCCTTACATCTTTCATTCATTTCATAAAAAAGTGTTTGTATCTCCTTTGCATCTTTGGGGTCATTCATAGATTCAAGATTTTTTTGGTCATGTAATTGATTTGTAATCTGTAGGGCACTAATCCCGTAATAAATATATTCTGAATGTTGGTGCTCTCTACATGTGGTCCATATTTACACACAGCTCCCAGGAGTAGGGCAAAAACCAGAGACCTCATGATTAGGTGACGGAAGATCAAAAGAGAAGGAGAGCCATGTTGGGTTTTTATTGACTGCTTTAACCAGTGCAAACTGTCAAGACACACCCCAGATGCTGCTGACCAATCAAAACCTTGGAATAATACTGTAATAAAAGTTTATCCAAAGCAGGACTTTCATAGTTGGATTCTACATGGACTCTGCTTGAAAAAAAAAAAACAGTTCTGACTCAAAAATGCACATTCAAACAGTGTGTGTTATTTTTGTTTGTTCCATTCTGGCTGTGGCTGGGTTTCCGCACAGTGCAGCATGTTTAGTACAAATTGTAATCAGCATCCTGGCCTTGACTGGGGCCCTGACGCAGTGCCAGGTGGAGCCTCTCTCACAGGCTGACTTGCTGTCAGGCTATAGCCTTCATAAATGAAAACAGTAAGGAAGGCAGTTTCACAACTACTGTAAAATATACATACAGTATGAATGATTTCTCCTTCTCTCCTTTTGATTTTAGCTCAGTGCATGTCATATCATGTCATGCAATAACATTGTGAATATGTTAAAGTGAAGAATTAGTTCAAATAATACTACACAAATGATAATAAATACACTAGTTAATTTAAAAAAAATCAGGCAAATTTCACATAATTATTATTAGGGAAAAGAAAAAACTATACTGTTAATTCAAAATAATTTACATTAAAGGTATTAAAAAAGAAAAAAAAATCGGTTGTAATAATCATTACAGGGGATTAAATACAGAGCAGTGACTTCTATTCACCTTTATTTGGCACATTCAGAAGGATGTTTTTACTGATTCACTCAGTGTATAATATACATCCACATGTTGTGCCAGTAAATATGCCACCACATCAAAATTTCCAAAGAATTATATTCTAATATAATAATATTTGTCACATTTTAAAAGGAAGCACATCTTGTTCTCAGTGATTCTTTCCTCTGTAAGTTTCATGACTGTTTATGTCTTCTTGTCTCATTGTCCAGACTGTGGATATGCTGTATTTTTATGTGGTCTGTCTCTACTTCAGGTGTCTCTCTGTGAAAAGATTTTCTGCTAGTTTATATTTTTTCACAGTAATTAACATAACTACAGTGACTTTATTTTGTCTATTACACTTGTATTCCTGTTTATCCGTGTTGTTCCACTGCAGGTTTTTATTTGCTCTCCAAAAAATTGAGCTGACATGAGTCTTTTGAGGTAATAGGTTATTTGCAGAGTTGATTGTATTTGCCAAAGTTTTAGGTAATTCTAACTATAATGAATAGAAGAGTTTTTAAAAATCTGAATCATATCATAAGACAACAAATACATTAAACATACACCCAAACATTAAGTGCAAAAAGTGGTCAACACAGAAGTAATACTGATATTTAGGCCCTTATATATCATAATATATCATAACAGAATAATGTATAATATCAAATAGGATCTTGGGTATGTAATTAATAAATATTTTGCATTGGTATTTCTGTTTACACAAGGCTTTTGAGCCCATTTTAACACAAGCTGCAGTATTATAAACATTAAGGTCACATACACATGTACTTCTAATTTATGTAACTAATGATAAATGCACTTTCTATGACTGCCTGTTTATTTGTTGCTGGACAAATTATTTTTCTTTGAATAGATTTTGAATAGATTGAATAGAATTTTGCAATGTCAAAGTTTGTCATTTTACCAATTTGGATGTCAAAATACAGTATAAACAGTAGACATAGGATAAGCAGGATAAGATAAGCAGTGATTGCCTTGTTTGGAATGTATCATGAAGGGCAGTGAACTGTTTTAAAACCTTAGTGAAAAATCAAGGCTAAGTTTTATAGTGCTGTGATGAGAATACCACGATGTAGGAAGACAAAGGCTAAAAAAATGGAAAGAACAATTGTATGCAAGTCAGGTGTATGACTTTATTGATGCAGATGAGAAATGGCTGCACATTGTTCAAAACTACAACATTACTGGAGTTAGAATAATGGAAGAAAGGCAGCAGAATAAGATGATGGTCACATGATCAGATTTAATTGCTGGCCATGGTCTCCTCCAGCCACTGGTTGAAGAGGCACACCTGGGAATGGAGACAGAAAGAGGTTAGTTAAAACAGGCAGCCAGCAGCATATATGTTGAATGTTAACTGGACATGCAAAATGTGAAAGTTCAGTTGAAATAGTGATTTAATTTATTATGAAGAGATATTTTAGCTATACCCTGCAGTAAACACCAGGGTGGTCCCTCTCAGCACATCCGTATCCCCAGGACACGACACCCTGCAGCTCACCGTTGCACACAACGGGGCCACCAGAGTCACCCTGAAATAGAGAATATGAACAGTGAACAGAGTGAAAGAATAAATTATTCCAATGTATTTCAATACTAAAAATAAAAAATATTCTTATATTGAAATACCAATATTCTTGATTTTTCAACCCAGAAGCACAGGTCTAGAGCTAGGCCCTTTGCAGATTCCTTTTGTTACGTACCTGGCAGGAATCCTTGCCGCCCTCCAGGAATCCAGCACAGAACATGGCATCAGTGATCATGCCAGGGTAGGCATTGTCACAGTCGGTTTGGGGGAGGATGGGGAGGTCCAGGCACTGCAGCTTGTCACCGTCATCAACTGCAATGTTTAAAAGAAAGTATGGGTGAAAAACAATTAAAAAAACACAAATGTTGCTCTGAAACATTCTGTAAGTCCTAGCTGTTCAAATGCAGATGATACTCACCGGAGCTCATGGTGTTGCCCCAGCCAGAGACAAGACACATGGTGCCAGCGGGGGCGCAGCTGGTGGGCAGAGACACAGGCTGCACAAACTCGTTGAGGGTGGCGGGCTCGCTCAGCTTGATCAGCATGATGTCATTGTCGATGGTGTAGGGGTTGTAGTTGGGGTTGCGGATGACACGGGAGGAGCTGATGAACTGCTCGGTTCCCTCATTGACCCTGATGTGGTGCTCTCCAAGACGCACCTGAATACGACTGGAAAAAGACAATAAACAAAGGATAAGTGCAAAAACACAGAAAAATGACTAGTACATATACATTTGTATATCACTTGGATAATACCAATTATGCTGGAAAAACATTAAGAATGTGCTTACGACTTGTAGCAGTGAGCAGCAGACACAACCCAGTTCTCGTTGACCAGGGAGCCACCACAGAAGTGGTAGCCAGAGTTCAGAGACACCTGATGGGGCTGGGAGTGGGCCTGGCACTCATACCCTCCGACGATCTTGTCGTCCTCCGTGGCAACTGAAAACACACAGGGAGCCAAATAGTTAGTGGCCAAGTGAAAGTTTTTATAATTCAGTGATTAGAGCTAATGACTGGGAGAGATATATGCTTACAAGCAGCTCCGATGAGCAGAACGAAGACCAGAGACCTCATGGTTGCTGTGTGATCTTGTCGATGAGAGGACTTCACCTGGAGCCCCGGTTTATATGGAAAGGCAGCTCTCCTGTTTCCGTGCTGAACACACCTCCCAAAGTTGTTTTTCACCAATCAGAATCCTGGAAAAATGATTGTGGGTATTCTGGGAAAAGCAAACTTTTTTTTGCTGATGGGTGGTGATGTGTCAGGCACTGATGACTGACATGGTTTAAATTCTATTGTTTGTTAATCTTTTTAGAGTGACATTAAATGTAATTGTAAATAATGGACACTGATTAAAAAAACACATTTAAATGCATTTTAAAATTCAGTGTAGCAAATATATGCATTCATATAAAAATGACTATCCATATGACATAGATTGATTGATCTTTGATTATGTAATGCCTGCATGTCTTCCTGTCATCCTGGCCTTGACTCGGGCCCTGACGCAGTGCCAGGTGGAGCCTCTCTCACAGGCTGACTTGCTGTCAGGCTCTAGCCTTCACAAAGGAAAACAGTAAGGAACGTAGTTTCACAACTACTGTAAAATGTACATACAGTATGAATTATTTCTCCTTCTCCCCCTTTGATTTGAACTCAATGCATGTCATATCATGTTATGCAATAACATTGTGAATATGTTAAAGTGAAGAATTAGTTCAAATAATAACTTTACTAATGATAGTAAAAACATGGGTTAATTTAAAAAACAGACAAATTTCATGTAATTATTATTGGGGAAAAGAAAAAAAGCTATACTGTTAAGTCAAAATAATTGACAGTAAAGGCAATAAGAAAAAGGTAAAAAAAACAAACAAACCCAAAAAACAGGTGTAATAATCATTACAGAGGATTAAATACAGAGCAGTGACTTCTATTCACCTTTATTTGGCACATTCAGAAGGATGTTTTTACTGATTCACTCAGTTTACAATATACATCCACATGTTGTGCCAGTAAATATGCCAAAATTGGCACAGAATTATATTCTAATATATTTTATATTATTACTTATATTTGTCACATTTTAAAAGGAAGCACATCTTGTTCTCAGTGATTCTTTCCTCTGTAAGTTTCCAGGACTGTTTATGTCTTCTTGTCTCATTGTCCAGACTGTGGATATACTGTATTTTTATGGGGTCTGTCTCTACTTCAGGTGTCTCTCTGTGAAAAGATTTTCTGCTAGTTTATATTTTCTCACAGTAATTAACATAACTACAGTGCCTTTATTTTGTCTATTACACTTATATTCCTGTTTATCCATGTTGTTCCACTGCAGGTTTTTGTTTGCTCTCCAAAAAAATTGAGCTGACATGAGTCTTTTGAGGTAATAGGTTGTTTGCAGAGTTGATTGTATTTACCAAAGTTTTAGGTAATTCTAACTATAATGAATAGAAGAGTTTTTAAAAATCTGAATCATATCATAAGACAACAAATACATTAAACATACACCCAAACATTAAGTGCAAAAAGTGGTCAACACAGAAGTAATACTGATATTTAGGCCCTTATATATCATAATATATCATAACTGAATAATGTATAATATCAAATAGGATCTTGGGTATGTAATTAATAAATATTTTGCATTGGTATTTCTGTTTACACAAGGCTTTTGAGCCCATTTTAACACAAGCTGCAGTATTATAAACATTAAGGTCACATACACATGTACCTCTAATTAATGTAACTAATGATAAATGCACTTTCTCTGATTGCATTTTTATTTGTTGCTGGACAAATTATTCTTCTTTGAATAGATTTTGAATAGATTGAGTAGAATTTTGCAATGACAAAGTTTGTCATTTTACCAGTTTGGATTTCAAAATACAGTATAAACAGTAGACATAGGATAAGCAGGATAAGATAAGCAGTGATTGCCTTGTTTGTAATGTATCATGAAGGGCAGTGAACTGTTTTAAAACCTTAGTGAAAAATCAAGGCTAAGTTTTATAGTGCTGTGATGAGAATACCACGATGTAGGAAGACAAAGGCTAAAAAAATGGAAAGAACAATTGTATGCAAGTCAGGTGTATGACTTTATTGATGCAGATGAGAAATGGCTGCACATTGTTCAAAACTACAACATTACTGGAGTTAGAATAATGGAAGAGAGGCAGCAGAATAAGATGATGGTCACATGATCAGATTTAATTGCTGGCCATGGTCTCCTCCAGCCACTGGTTGAAGAGGCACACCTGGGAATGGAGACAGAAAGAGGTAAGTTAAAACAGGCAGCCAGCAGCATATATGTTGAATGTTAACTGGACATGCAAAATGTGAAAGTTCAGTTGAAATAGTGATTTAATTTATTATGAAGAGATATTTTAGCTATACCCTGCAGTAGACACCAGGGTGGTCCCTCTCAGCACATCCGTATCCCCAGGACACGACACCCTGCAGCTCACCGTTGCACACAACGGGGCCACCAGAGTCACCCTGAAAGAGAGAATATGAACAGTGAACAGAGTGAAAGAATAAATTATTCCAATGTATTTCAATACTAAAAATAACAAATATTCTTATATTGAAATACCAATATTCTTGATTTTTCAACCCAGAAGCACAGGTCTAGATCTAGGCCCTTTGCAGATTCCTTTTGTTACGTACCTGGCAGGAATCCTTGCCGCCCTCCAGGAATCCAGCACAGAACATGGCATCAGTGATCATGCCAGGGTAGGCATTGTCACAGTCGGTTTGGGGGAGGATGGGGAGGTCCAGGCACTGCAGTTTGTCACCGTCATCAACTGCAATGTTTAAAAGAAAGTATGGGTGAAAAACAATTAAAAAAACACAAATGTTGCTCTGAAACATTCCGTAACTCTTAGCTGTTCAAATGCAGATGATACTCACCGGAGCTCATGGTGTTGCCCCAGCCAGAGACAAGACACATGGTGCCAGCGGGGGCGCAGCTGGTGGGCAGAGCCACAGGCTGCACAAACTCGTTGAGGGTGGCGGGCTCGCTCAGCTTGATCAGCATGATGTCATTGTCGATGGTGTAGGCGTTGTAGTTGGGGTTGCGGATGACACGGGAGGAGCTGATGAACTGCTCGGTTCCCTCATTGACCCTGATGTGGTGCTCTCCAAGACGCACCTGAATACGGCTGGAAAAAGACAATAAACAAAGGATAAGTGCAAAAACACAGAAAAATGACTAGTACATATACATTTGTATATCACTTGGATAATACCTATTATGCTGGAAAAACATGAAGAATGTGCTTACGACTTGTAGCAGTGAGCAGCAGACACAACCCAGTTCTCGTTGACCAGGGAGCCACCACAGAAGTGGTAGCCAGAGTTCAGAGACACCTGATGGGGCTGGGAGTGGGCCTGGCACTCATACCCTCCGACGATCTTGTCGTCCTCTGTGGCAACTGAAAACACACAGGGAGCCAAACAGTTAGTGGCCAAGTGAAAGTTTTTATAATTCAGTGATTAGGGCTAATGACTGGGAGAGATATATGCTTACAAGCAGCTCCGATGAGCAGAACGAAGACCAGAGACCTCATGGTTGCTGTGTGATCTTGTCGATGAGAGGACTTCACCTGGAGCCCCGGTTTATATGGAAAGGCAGCTCTCCTGTTTCCGTGCTGAACACACCTCCCAAAGTTGTTTTTCACCAATCAGAATCCTGGAAAAATGATTGTGGGTATTCTGGGAAAAGCAAACTTTTTTTTGCTGATGGGTGGTGATGTGTCAGGCACTGATGACTGACATGGTTTAAATTCTATTGTTTGTTAATCTTTTTAGAGTAACATTAAATGTAATTGTAAATAATGGACAATGATTAAAAAACACATTCAAACACATTTTAAAATTCAGTGTAGCAAATATATGCATTTATATAAAAATGACTATCCATATGACATAGATTGATTGATCTTTGATTATGTAATGCCTGCATGTCTTCCTGTCATCCTGGCCTTGACTCGGGCCCTGACGCAGTGCCAGGTGGAGCCTCTCTCACAGGCTGACTTGCTGTCAGGCTCTAGCCTTCACAAAGGAAAACAGTAAGGAAGGCAGTTTCACAACTATTGTAAAATGTACATACAGTATGAATTATTTCTCCTTCTCCCCCTTTGATTTTAACTCAGTGCATGTCATATCATGTTATGCAATAACATTGTGAATATGTTAAAGTGAAGAATTAGTTCAAATCATACTTTACTAATGATACTAAATACATGGGTTAATTAAAAAAACAGGCAAATTTCATGTAGTTATTATTGGGGAAAAGAAAAAGCTATACTGTTAAATCAAAATAATTGACAGTAAAGGCAATAAGAAAAAGGTAAAAAAAACAAACAAACCCAAAAAACAGGTGTAATAATCATTACAGAGGATTAAATACAGAGCAGTGACTTCTATTCACCTTTATTTGGCACATTCAGAAGGATGTTTTTACTGATTCACTCAGTTTACAATATACATCCACATGTTGTGCCAGTAAATATGCCAAAATTGGCACAGAATTATATTCTAATATATTTTATATTATTACTTATATTTGTCACATTTTAAAAGGAAGCACATCTTGTTCTCAGTGATTCTTTCCTCTGTAAGTTTCCAGGACTGTTTATGTCTTCTTGTCTCATTGTCCAGACTGTGGATATACTGTATTTTTATGTGGTCTGTCTCTACTTCAGGTGTCTCTCTGTGAAAAGTTTTTCTGCTAGTTTATATTTTCTCACAGTTATTAACATAACTACAGTGCCTTTATTTTGTCTATTACACTTATATTCCTGTTTATCCATGTTGTTCCACTGCAGGTTTTTGTTTGCTCTCCAAAAAAATTGAGCTGACATGAGTCTTTTGAGGTAATAGGTTGTTTGCAGAGTTGATTGTATTTACCAAAGTTTTAGGTAATTCTAACTATAATGAATAGAAGAGTTTTTAAAAATCTGAATCATATCATAAGACAACAAATACATTAAACATACACCCAAACATTAAGTGCAAAAAGTGGTCAACACAGAAGTAATACTGATATTTAGGCCCTTATATATCATAATATATCATAACTGAATAATGTATAATATCAAATAGGATCTTGGGTATGTAATTAATAAATATTTTGCATTGGTATTTCTGTTTACACAAGGCTTTTGAGCCCATTTTAACACAAGCTGCAGTATTATAAACATTAAGGTCACATACACATGTACCTCTAATTAATGTAACTAATGATAAATGCACTTTCTCTGATTGCATTTTTATTTGTTGCTGGACAAATTATTCTTCTTTGAATAGATTTTGAATAGATTGAGTAGAATTTTGCAATGACAAAGTTTGTCATTTTACCAGTTTGGATTTCAAAATACAGTATAAACAGTAGACATAGGATAAGCAGGATAAGATAAGCAGTGATTGCCTTGTTTGTAATGTATCATGAAGGACAGTGAACTGTTTTAAAACCTTAGTGAAAAATCAAGGCTAAGTTTTATAGTGCTGTGATGAGAATACCACGATGTAGGAAGACAAAGGCTAAAAAAATGGAAAGAACAATTGTATGCAAGTCAGGTGTATGACTTTATTGATGCAGATGAGAAATGGCTGCACATTGTTCAAAACTACAACATTACTGGAGTTAGAATAATGGAAGAGAGGCAGCAGAATAAGATGATGGTCACATGATCAGATTTAATTGCTGGCCATGGTCTCCTCCAGCCACTGGTTGAAGAGGCACACCTGGGAATGGAGACAGAAAGAGGTAAGTTAAAACAGGCAGCCAGCAGCATATATGTTGAATGTTAACTGGACATGCAAAATGTGAAAGTTCAGTTGAAATAGTGATTTAATTTATTATGAAGAGATATTTTAGCTATACCCTGCAGTAGACACCAGGGTGGTCCCTCTCAGCACATCCGTATCCCCAGGACACGACACCCTGCAGCTCACCGTTGCACACAACGGGGCCACCAGAGTCACCCTGAAAGAGAGAATATGAACAGTGAACAGAGTGAAAGAATAAATTATTCCAATGTATTTCAATACTAAAAATAACAAATATTCTTATATTGAAATACCAATATTCTTGATTTTTCAACCCAGAAGCACAGGTCTAGATCTAGGCCCTTTGCAGATTCCTTTTGTTACGTACCTGGCAGGAATCCTTGCCGCCCTCCAGGAATCCAGCACAGAACATGGCATCAGTGATCATGCCAGGGTAGGCATTGTCACAGTCGGTTTGGGGGAGGATGGGGAGGTCCAGGCACTGCAGTTTGTCACCGTCATCAACTGCAATGTTTAAAAGAAAGTATGGGTGAAAAACAATTAAAAAAACACAAATGTTGCTCTGAAACATTCCGTAACTCTTAGCTGTTCAAATGCAGATGATACTCACCGGAGCTCATGGTGTTGCCCCAGCCAGAGACAAGACACATGGTGCCAGCGGGGGCGCAGCTGGTGGGCAGAGCCACAGGCTGCACAAACTCGTTGAGGGTGGCGGGCTCGCTCAGCTTGATCAGCATGATGTCATTGTCGATGGTGTAGGCGTTGTAGTTGGGGTTGCGGATGACACGGGAGGAGCTGATGAACTGCTCGGTTCCCTCATTGACCCTGATGTGGTGCTCTCCAAGACGCACCTGAATACGGCTGGAAAAAGACAATAAACAAAGGATAAGTGCAAAAACACAGAAAAATGACTAGTACATATACATTTGTATATCACTTGGATAATACCTATTATGCTGGAAAAACATGAAGAATGTGCTTACGACTTGTAGCAGTGAGCAGCAGACACAACCCAGTTCTCGTTGACCAGGGAGCCACCACAGAAGTGGTAGCCAGAGTTCAGAGACACCTGATGGGGCTGGGAGTGGGCCTGGCACTCATACCCTCCGACGATCTTGTCGTCCTCTGTGGCAACTGAAAACACACAGGGAGCCAAACAGTTAGTGGCCAAGTGAAAGTTTTTATAATTCAGTGATTAGGGCTAATGACTGGGAGAGATATATGCTTACAAGCAGCTCCGATGAGCAGAACGAAGACCAGAGACCTCATGGTTGCTGTGTGATCTTGTCGATGAGAGGACTTCACCTGGAGCCCCGGTTTATATGGAAAGGCAGCTCTCCTGTTTCTGTGCTGAACACACCTCCCAAAGTTGTTTTTCACCAATCAGAATCCTGGAAAAATGATTGTGGGTATTCTGGGAAAAGCAAACTTTTTTTTGCTGATGGGTGGTGATGTGTCAGGCACTGATGACTGACATGGTTTAAATTCTATTGTTTGTTAATCTTTTTAGAGTAACATTAAATGTAATTGTAAATAATGGACAATGATTAAAAAACACATTCAAACACATTTTAAAATTCAGTGTAGCAAATATATGCATTTATATAAAAATGACTATCCATATGACATAGATTGATTGATCTTTGATTATGTAATGCCTGCATGTCTTCCTGTCATCCTGGCCTTGACTCGGGCCCTGACGCAGTGCCAGGTGGAGCCTCTCTCACAGGCTGACTTGCTGTCAGGCTCTAGCCTTCACAAAGGAAAACAGTAAGGAAGGCAGTTTCACAACTATTGTAAAATGTACATACAGTATGAATTATTTCTCCTTCTCCCCCTTTGATTTTAACTCAGTGCATGTCATATCATGTTATGCAATAACATTGTGAATATGTTAAAGTGAAGAATTAGTTCAAATAATAACTTTACTAATGATACTAAATACATGGGTTAATTAAAAAAACAGGCAAATTTCATGTAGTTATTATTGGGGAAAAGAAAAAGCTATACTGTTAAATCAAAATAATTGACAGTAAAGGCAATAAGAAAAAGGTAAAAAAACAACAACCCAAAAAACAGGTGTAATAATCATTACAGAGGATTAAATACAGAGCAGTGACTTCTATTCACCTTTATTTGGCACATTCAGAAGGATGTTTTTACTGATTCACTCAGTTTACAATATACATCCACATGTTGTGCTAGTAAATATGCCAAAATTGGCACAGAATTATATTCTAATATATTTTATATTATTATATTTGTCACATTTTAAAAGGAAACACATCTTGTTCTCAGTGATTCTTTCCTTTGTAAGTTTCATGACTGTTTATGTCTTCTTGTCTCATTGTCCAGACTGTGGATATACTGTATTTTTATGTGGTCTGTCTCTACTTCAGGTGTCTCTCTGTGAAAAGTTTTTCTGCTAGTTTATATTTTCTCACAGTAATTAACATAACTACAGTGCCTTTATTTTGTCTATTACACTTGTATTCCTGTTTATCCATGTTGTTCCACTGCAGGTTTTTGTTTGCTCTCCAAAAAAATTGAGCTGACATGAGTCTTTTGAGGTAATAGGTTGTTTGCAGAGTTGATTGTATTTACCAAAGTTTTAGGTAATTCTAACTATAATGAATAGAAGAGTTTTTAAAAATCTGAATCATATCATAAGACAACAAATACATTAAACATACACCCAAACATTAAGTGCAAAAAGTGGTCAACACAGAAGTAATACTGATATTTAGGCCCTTATATATCATAATATATCATAACAGAATAATGTATAATATCAAATAGGATCTTGGGTATATAATTAATAAATATTTTGCATTGGTTTTTCTGTTTACACAAGGCTTTTGAGCCCATTTTAACACAAGCTGCAGTATTATATACATTAAGGTCACATACACATGTATCTCTAATTTATGTAACTAATGATAAATGCACTTTCTCTGATTGCATTTTTATTTGTTGCTGGACAAATTATTCTTCTTTGAATAGATTTTGAATAGATTGAATAGAATTTTGCAATGACAAAGTTTGTCATTTTACCAGTTTGGATGTCAAAATACAGTATAAACAGTAGACATAGGATAAGCAGGATAAGATAAGCAGTGATTGCCTTGTTTGTAATGTATCATGAAGGGCAGTGAACTGTTTTAAAACCTTAGTGAAAAATCAAGGCTAAGTTTTATAGTGCTGTGATGAGAATACCACGATGTAGGAAGACAAAGGCTAAAAAAAACTAAAAGAAATGGAAAGAACAATTGTATGCAAGTCAGGTGTATGACTTTATTGATGCAGATGAGAAATGGCTGCACATTTTTCAAAACTACAACATTACTGGAGTTAGAATAATGGAAGAGAGGCAGCAGAATAAGATGATGGTCACATGATCAGATTTAATTGCTGGCCATGGTCTCCTCCAGCCACTGGTTGAAGAGGCACACCTGGGAATGGAGAGAGAAAGAGGTTAGTTAAAACAGGCAGCCAGCAGCATATATGCTGAATGTTAACTGGACATGCAAAATGTGAAAGTTCAGTTGAAATAGTGATTTAATTTATTATGAAGAGATATTTTAGCTATACCCTGCAGTAGACACCAGGGTGGTCCCTCTCAGCACATCCGTATCCCCAGGACACGACACCCTGCAGCTCACCGTTGCACACAACGGGGCCACCAGAGTCACCCTGAAAGAGAGAATATGAACAGTGAACAGAATGAAAGAATAAATGATTTCAATATATTTCAATACTAAAAATAACAAATATTCTTCTATTTAAATACCAATATTCTTGATTTTTCAACCCAGAAGCACAGGTCTAGATCTAGGCCCTTTGCAGATTCCTTTTGTTACATACCTGGCAGGAATCCTTGCCGCCCTCCAGGAATCCAGCACAGAACATGGCATCAGTGATCATGCCAGGGTAGGCATTGTCACAGTCGGTTTGGGGGAGGATGGGGAGGTCCAGGCACTGCAGCTTGTCACCGTCATCAACTACAATGTTTAAAAGAAAGTATGGGTGAAAAACAATTAAAAAAACACAAATGTTGCTCTGAAACATTCTGTAAGTCCTAGCTGTTCAAATGCAGATGATACTCACCGGAGCTCATGGTGTTGCCCCAGCCAGAGACAAGACACATGGTGCCAGCGGGGGCGCAGCTGGTGGGCAGAGCCACAGGCTGCACAAACTCGTTGAGGGTGGCGGGCTCGCTCAGCTTGATCAGCATGATGTCATTGTCGATGGTGTAGGGGTTGTAGTTGGGGTTGCGGATGACACGGGAGGAGCTGATGAACTGCTCGGTTCCCTCATTGACCCTGATGTGGTGCTCTCCAAGACGCACCTGAATACGGCTGGAAAAAGACAATAAACAAAGGATAAGTGCAAAAACACAGAAAAATGACTAGTACATATACATTTGTATATCACTTGGATAATACCTATTATGCTGGAAAAACATGAAGAATGTGCTTACGACTTGTAGCAGTGAGCAGCAGACACAACCCAGTTCTCGTTGACCAGGGAGCCACCACAGAAGTGGTAGCCAGAGTTCAGAGACACCTGATGGGGCTGGGAGTGGGCCTGGCACTCATACCCTCCGACGATCTTGTCGTCCTCTGTGGCAACTGAAAACACACAGGGAGCCAAACAGTTAGTGGCCAAGTGAAAGTTTTTATAATTCAGTGATTAGGGCTAATGACTGGGAGAGATATATGCTTACAAGCAGCTCCGATGAGCAGAACGAAGACCAGAGACCTCATGGTTGCTGTGTGATCTTGTCGATGAGAGGACTTCACCTGGAGCCCCGGTTTATATGGAAAGGCAGCTCTCCTGTTTCCGTGCTGAACACACCTCCCAAAGTTGTTTTTCACCAATCAGAATCCTGGAAAAATGATTGTGGGTATTCTGGGAAAAGCAAACTTTTTTTTGCTGATGGGTGGTGATGTGTCAGGCACTGATGACTGACATGGTTTAAATTCTATTGTTTGTTAATCTTTTTAGAGTGACATTAAATTTAATTGTAAATAATGGACGCTGATTAAAAAAACACATTTAAATGCATTTTAAAATTCAGTGTAGCAAATATATGCATTTATATAAAAATGACTATCCATATGACATAGATTGATTGATCTTTGATTATGTAATGCCTGCATGTCTTCCTGTCATCCTGGCCTTGACTCGGGCCCTGACGCAGTGCCAGGTGGAGCCTCTCTCACAGGCTGACTTGCTGTCAGGCTCTAGCCTTCACAAAGGATAACAGTAAGGAAGGCAGTTTCACAACTATTGTAAAATGTACATACAGTATGAATTATTTCTCCTTCTCCCCCTTTGATTTTAACTCAATGCATGTCATATCATGTCATGCAATAACACTGTGAATATGTTAAAGTGAAGAATTAGTTCAAATAATACTACACAAATGATAATAAATACACTGGTTAATTTAAAAAAAATCAGGCAAATTTCACGTAATTGTTATTAGGGAATAGAAAAAACTATACTATTAATTCAAAATAATTTACATTGAAGGCAATAAGAAATACGTTAAAAAAACGGCCATAATAATCATTACAGGGGATTAAATACAGAGCAGTGACTTCTATTCACCTTTATTTGGCACATTCAGAAGGATGTTGTTACTGATTCACTCAGTGTATAATATACATCCACATGTTGTGCCAGTAAATATGCCACCACATCAAAATTTCCAAAGAATTATATTCTAATATAATAATATTTGTCACATTTTAAAAGGAAACACATCTTGTTCTCAGTGATTCTTTCCTCTGTAAGTTTCCAGGACTGTTTATGTCTTCTTGTCTCATTGTCCAGACTGTGGATATGCTGTATTTTTATGGGGTCTGTCTCTACTTCAGGTGTCTCTCTGTGAAAAGATTTTCTGCTAGTTTATATTTTCTCACAGTTATTAACATAACTACAGTGCCTTGATTGTATTTGCCAAAGTTTTAGGTAATTCTAACTAAAATGAATAGAAGAGTTTTTAAAAATCTGAATCATATCATAAGACAACAAATACATTAAACATACACCCAAAGTGCAAAAAGTGGTCAACACAGAAGTAATATCGATATTTAGGCCCTTATATATCATAATATATCATAACTGAATAATGTATAATATCAAATAGGATCTTGGGTATGTAATTAATAAATATTTTGCATTGGTATTTCTGTTTACACAAGGCTTTTGAGCCCATTTTAACACAAGCTGCAGTATTATAAACATTAAGGTCACATACACATGTACCTCTAATTTATGTAACTAATGATAAATGCACTTCCTCTGATTGCATGTTTATTTGTTGCTGGACAAATTATTTTTCTTTGAATAGATTTTGAATAGATTGAATAGAATTTTGCAATGACAAAGTTTGTCATTTTACCAGTTTGGATGTCAAAATACAGTATAAACAGTAGACATAGGATAAGCAGGATAAGATAAGCAGTGATTGCCTTGTTTGTAATGTATCATGAAGGGCAGTGAACTGTTTTAAAACCTTAGTGAAAAATCAAGGCTAAGTTTTATAGTGCTGTGATGAGAATACCACGATGTAGGAAGACAACGGCTAAAAAAATGGAAAGAACAATTGTATGCAAGTCAGGTGTATGACTTTATTGATGCAGATGAGAAATGGCTGCACATTGTTCAAAACTCTACAACATTACTGGAGTTAGAATAATGGAAGAGAGGCAGCAGAATAAGATGATGGTCGCATGATCAGATTTAATTGCTGGCCATGGTCTCCTCCAGCCACTGGTTGAAGAGGCACACCTGGGAATGGAGACAGAAAGAGGTAAGTTAAAACAGGCAGCCAGCAGCATATATGTTGAATGTTAACTGGACATGCAAAATGTGAAAGTTCAGTTGAAATAGTGATTTAATTTATTATGAAGAGATATTTTAGCTATACCCTGCAGTAAACACCAGGGTGGCCCCTCTCAGCACATCCGTATCCCCAGGACACGACACCCTGCAGCTCACCGTTGCACACAACGGGGCCACCAGAGTCACCCTGAAAGAGAGAATATGAACAGTGAACAGAGTGAAAGAATAAATTATTCCAATATATTTCAATATTAAAAATAAAAAATATTCTTCTATTTAAATACCAATATTCTTGATTTTTCAACCCAGAAGCACAGGTCTAGGCCCTTTGCAGATTCCTTTTGTTACGTACCTGGCAGGAATCCTTGCCGCCCTCCAGGAATCCAGCACAGAACATGGCATCAGTGATCATGCCAGGGTAGGCATTGTCACAGTCCGCTTGGGGGAGGATGGGGAGGTCCAGGCACTGCAGTTTGTCACCGTCATCAACTGCAATGTTTAAAAGATAGTATGGGTGAAAAACAATTAAAAAAAAACACAAATGTTGCTCTGAAACATTCTGTAAGTCCTAGCTGTTTAAATGCAGATGATACTCACCGGAGCTCATGGTGTTGCCCCAGCCAGAGACAAGACACATGGTGCCAGCGGGGGCGCAGCTGGTGGGCAGAGCCACAGGCTGCACATACTGGTTGAGGGTGGCAGGCTTGCTCAGCTTGATCAGCATGATGTCATTGTCGATGGTGTAGGGGTTGTAGTTGGGGTTGCGGATGACACGGGAGGAGCTGATGATCTGCTCGGTTCCCTCATTGACCCTGATGTGGTGCTCTCCAAGACGCACCTGAATACGGCTGGAAAAAGACAATAAACAAAGGATAAGTGCAAAAACACAGAAAAATGACTAGTACATATACATTTGTATATCACTTGGATAATACCTATTATGCTGGAAAAACATGAAGAATGTGCTTACGACTTGTAGCAGTGACCAGCAGACACAACCCAGTTCTCGTTGACCAGGGAACCACCACAGAAGTGGTACCCAGCATTCAGAGACACCTGATGGGGCTGGGAGTGGGCCTGGCACTCATACCCTCCGACGATCTTGTCGTCCTCCGTGGCAACTGAAAACACACAGGGAGCCAAACAGTTAGTGGCCAAGTGAAAGTTTTTATATTACAGTGATTAGGGCTAATGACTTGGAGAGATATATGCTTACAAGCAGCTCCGATGAGCAGAACAAAGACCAGAGACCTCATGGTTGCTGTGTGATCCTGTCGATGAGAGGACTTCACCTGGAGCCCCGGTTTATATCGAAAAGCAGCTCTCCTGTTTCCGTGACGAACATACCTCCCAAAGTTGTTTTTCACCAATCAGAATCCTGGAAAAAATGATTGTGGGTATTCTGGGAAAAGCAAATATTTTATTATGCTGATGGGTGGTGATGTGTCAGGCACTGATGACTGACATGGTTTAAATCCAGTTCAGTTCAATTCAACTCAGTTCAATTCAATTCAATTCAATTTTATTTATATAGTGCCAAATAACAACAAAAATCATCTCAGGGCACCTTTCACAAAGAGCAGGTCTAGATTGTACTCTTTAATTTACAGAGACCCAACGATTCCCCCATGAGCAAGCACATTGCTTGTATTGTTTGTAAATCTTTTTAGAGTAACATTAAATGTAATTGTAAATAATGGACACTGATTAAAAAATACATTTGAATGCATTTTAAAATTCAGTGTAGCAAATGTGTGCATTTATATGAAAATGATTATTCATATGACATAGATTGATTGATCTTTGATCACGTAATGCCTGCATGTCTTCTAGATGAGTTCGCTTATCTGAGGAACAAAAACTACAATATCTCTTGGAATCTCAGATGACTGTTTCTAACCATTTCGTGTAACATATTTTCAGCTCTACAAGGGATTGCATCTCTATTCAGCACAGAATGTATTTTGTTATCGTAAACCTTGACATGGATAGAGTGCTGTGCTATGAAGACGTGGCAGCAGCTCTGCAGATGGCCTGGTTCACAACCACAGTTGTGCAGATTGTGGCTTTCACAGGAAAACCAACCAACGTGTCTACACTTTGTTCGACACTTGAAAAGATGTTGATTCAG